>NC_090650.1:233335557-233686807 GCF_040937935.1 Hyperolius riggenbachi
TACTGCTGTTCCCATGCACACTTCCACTGTATATCCATTGTAATACATTTCCATGAATTTAACACATTACCTGATTCATTTCTGATGTTGTTGCGCCTGTTCTGGAGATGTAGAGCCATTGTTTATATATAGGCAAAGATGCAAGCCATTACAAGAATTAATACAGGGACAGAAATAAAATGCAGATTTACACATTTCTGTACCATTAGTTCCTCAAAGAATACTTTCAGAGAGAGAGTATTCAACACATGAGGAGACATTTACATGCTTACAAACTTTTGTATAGCTGTTGCCACTAAATCCTGGAGTGGAGAAAAAGTATTCCCTTCTTCCTCAGAAGAAGAATTGGAAAAAATGAAAACAAACACATCAAAGTTAAACCCACTTTGCATTTTGTCACCCCTGTCATAACTAAATGTTCCATCTTCCAAATTCCAAAAATTTATGGGAAACTATATTTAAAATGAAAGTTTGTTCAAGTGTCAATTATTTGATCTGCCACTTTTCCACCTTGAGCATAAGCACAACACATTTTGTATTGTGACACCCACCTGCACAGTGGCATCTTCACAGTTCAGTAGCAAATATGTTTAGTGGAAATTTCTCTTTATGAGCCAGGCCCAAAAACTTTTAATTTTGCCAAGGTAGTGTACCAATCAGCTGTGTTCAGAGATGAATCATTTGTTCTTTCTTTATCAAAAATTACTTTTGCATACATTTTATATAGTAGCGAGAAAACGTTCCAGGAATCTGGACCTGATTTTTTTTAAACACTTAAGGACCAGGGGCTCCTCCTTGTATATCAAGACATTGCTTGCTTAACAAGTCAAAATTTCATAAACATTTTTGCTTGTTTTGCAAAGCACTCTTACACCAAGGTACTTGAAATTCAAAGTTTTACTGTATATGCGTTTAGGTATCAGAAGTTACTGCTGCACAACACTTTAAAAAGCCTACAATTAGTTCATAAAGTACTGCTAGTTATTGCATCTCGCTAAAATCAACATTCAAATTCAAACTTGATTCATTATAGTAACATGAGGTGTGAGCACCACCTATTATATGTGGCAGCTGGCTAAGCCTCCTGGCTCAGCTATCTCAGCAGGAGGGGCACTCCAAGGTGTTAAATATGTTCAATTTCATGCAGGAAATAAATTGTCATGTCTTTTTGGCAATGAGCAAAGTGAGCAAAACGTTTCTGGGTACTTTTCAGCTCTATTCATTAACTCCTAATGCCACCAGCAGTGAGTAGAGGTACCTCTAAAGGAAGGGCAAAATAACTTCACACTCTCACAATATTACTCTGTTGTTGGTGGGTAGAGATGGCCCGAACCTCCAATTTTCAGCTTGCGAACCGAAAGTTTGGTTCGCGCGAACTTTCGCGAACTGCAATAGACGAACTTGGAAAACTAGAAAAATGTATGCTGGCCACAAAAGTGATGGAAAAAATGTTTCAAGGGGCCTAACACCTGGAGGGGGCCATGGCGGAGTGGGATAGAAGCCAAAAGTCCCGGGGAAAAATCTGGATTTGACACAAAGCAGCGTTTTAAGGGCCGAAATCACATTGAATGCTAAATTGCAGGCCTAAAGTATTTTAAAACATCTTGCATGTGTATTCATCAATCAGGGAGTGTAATTAGAGTACTGCTTCACACTGACACACCAAAACTCACTGTGTAACGCACCGCAAACAGCTGTTTGTGTAGTGACGGCCGAGCTGGACTGCACCATGGCCAGACCGCAGGTCGTGGCGGTTTTCAAGCCCATATGGACGCTGGGCTGAGGTAGCTGAATGACAGAACAGTGACTGTCCAGCTGATCAAATTTGGTCTGTCCACAATGAAGCAACAACCTTATTATCTTGGGTGTGCACCCCCCCCCCCCCCGAGACACTCATGTAGCCGGCGATCATTGCTTCATTGTGATACGCAAGCCCCTTCACCGCGCCAAGGTAATGATCATGAAAGGGAATTGGCACATGTACCTTTTGTTTTGTTGTTGCAGCCGCAGTGCAGCCAGAAAAATTAGGCAGGCATGTACATGCACCAGAAAAATTATTATAGCGGCCGCTGCTAGCAGCAGCCTTAAAAATTCAAGAATCTGCCTGGAGTCCTGGACCCTGTTGGTGGTGGCGGAGAACGCATTCAAGCGGCCTGCAGGCAGAGATGCTGTGTGGGGAGCGACTTAGTCTTGGGGAAGGTAGTCACACGGCGTGCAGGCAGAGAGGCTGTGTGTGGGGACTGACTCAGTCTTCGGGCAGGCCTGACCATGCTTTGCAGACCACGTGGTCAGATGTTCCCTTGACCCAACACTGTGTGCCAGAGATGACACCACTTGCCTTTCAACATCACGGTACAATTTGGGTATCGCCTTTTTTGAGAAATAATTGCATACCTTCCACTGCGGTGTGTGGATTTGCTTTTATGTGCTGCTTTCCCTCAGATGGTCATCCTATTGCAGTTTGTGCTTTGTAATCATGTGCCTTCGTAAGGTAGTTGTCCCTACGCGGGTCTTAGTCTTTCCACGGCTCAATTTTCGGTGGCAGAGCGTACAGATGGCATTGGAGAGAAGAAACAGGAGCGCCTCTCTGGTGCATTAACGTTTTAATATAAAATCAAGCGCATTAAAATTACACTTACAGTGTGTAAGAGAAAGTCAAGCGTGTCACAAAGCCTGCCGACAGCTCCTCTCTTAGCTCTCTCACTTGGCCAGAGCGAGAAGCGCGATGGTACGATGTGGAGCAGGGTCTGGTGGGCAAACCACGGCAAACTTGCATAACAGATGTATGGCACTGCTCACGTTTTGATTTTAGTGATTTTTTTCTAGTCTCTGATTGGCCAATATTTCCCATGCTGAGACAAAGCACTTTCTATTGAAGAGCTAGGTGGAAGTGCCTGAAGGAAACTACTCAAGGATTGGCTTTAAAATACCCACAGCTAAAATGGGAAATGCTTAGAAGGATTTTCTCTTTTTTTTACTAGAAAAAAATCACTAAAATCAAAACGTGAGCAGTGCCATACATCTGTTATCCAAGTTTGACACGCTTGACTTTCTCTTACACACTGTACGTGTAATTTTAATGCGCTTGATTTTATATTAAAACGTTAATGCACCAGAGAGGCGCTCCTGTTTCTTCTCTCCATTTTGCATAGATCGTTGGCGCCACCCAGCGTTTGGAGCAGCACCTGGGAGCATTTTCCTCTGCCATCTAGTGTGTAGCAGCGCAGGAATTAACACACCAATTTCTTGGGCCCTGGGGTGATGGCACATTGGTGGTGGCGGCCGACTGAGTGTTAAGTGGGGGGCCAGAAACAGAGCAGGAGGAGGAAGATATGTCACGCTTCCGTGTGGAAGCTGAGAAAGATGAGGTGTTCTGTGTTAAATAGTCAACTACGTCCTCCTGACAATATCGGGGTGGATGGCATGTGCCTTCTTCTGAACACTGTAATTTGGTCGCGGGCCGCACAAAATCACGGCAGTGCGACCTCGAACAGACCTGCCAGGTGGCCTGCCTCTGCCTTTTGTTTTGTCCATATTGGGGGGGAGGAAGTGAAAGGTATGCACTGACTTAACTAATACAATGTGCAGTCAGTCACACAGGTGCAGTTAACAGGTATGCACAGAGTGGTATATCACACTGCGTGCGCTCACGTAAGTAGGTGGGTTCACTGAAGTGAACAGCAGGTAGTAGGTATATGCAGTGATGGGTATTACATGTGCACCTGTCACACACAGACAGGTACGGATAGGCGCAGTGACACTGCGTGTGCTCACGTAGGTAGGTGGATGCACTGAAGTGAACACAACAGGTAGTAGGTATATGCAGTGATGGGTATTACATGTGCACCTGTCACACACAGACAGGCACAGTGACACTGACTGACAGGGCTGTATATAATGCAAGTGGGCCACACAAAAACAAAAAAAAATAGATCACAAGAACAAGATTAGCTCTCAAAAGAGCCGTTGAGGGGTGCTTTTTTAGCAATAACAATCATCCAGGAGCAAGCTAACAAGCCTACAAGAGCCTAACTAAGATTTCCCTATGAAAGTCTGCAGCAGCTATCCCTTCACTAATTACTGCAGCCACATGAGTGAGTCCACTGCCTGACGCTGCCTGCCTTTTATAAGGCGGGTTGGGGCTCCCAGAGGGAGTTTAGCCTAATTGGCTACAATGTGCCTGCTGACTGTGATGTAGAGGGTCAAAGTTGACCCTCTTGGCGCACTATGGGGGCGCACCGAACTTCCGGAAAAGTTCCCAGTTCGCCAGGGTCGCGAACCACGGAAGTTCGCCGGAAACCGTTCGCCGGCAAACCGTTCGGGCCATCTCTATTGGTGGGCACGGGAAGCCTTTTCTCCGCCCACAGCACAAACAGAGCCGTTTGAGGTATGCTAAAGCACATTTGGGCAAGCCAGCTTCATTGCAGAATAAGGTGCTGAGTTATATGGATATAACAAGGGGTGTTATGCATGGAGGAAGAATAACACTGCAATCCAAGAAAAACACCTGCTACCTACAGTAAAATATGGCGGTGGTTCAATCATGCTGTGGGGCTGTGTGGCCAGTGTAGGGACTGGGAATCTTGTCACAGTTGAGGGACTCATGGATTCTACTCAGTATCAGCAGATTCTGGAGACCAATGTCCAGGAATCAGTGAAAAAGCTGAAGCTGCGACAACGGTCCTAAATACTGCTCAAAATCCAATAAGGCATTCATGCAGAGGAACAAGTACAACGTACTGGAATGGCCATCTTAGTCCCCAGACCTGAATATAATTGAAAATCTGTGGTGTGAGTTAAAGAGAGCTGTCCATGCTCGGAAGCCATCAAACATGAAAGAACAAGAGATGTTTTGTAAAGAGGAATGGTCCAAAATACCTTCAACCAGAGTCCAGACTCTCGTTGGAACCTACAGGCAGGCTGTAATTTCTGAAAATTTCTGATCTACTACATATTGATTTCATTTCTTTTTTCATTTCTAATTTTGTTTAAAGTGAACCAGAGATGAAGCACCCTCATGTATTTTACCATATATATATCAGTGCGAACATTAGAGAAAACACCTACCCTGCTCTCTGTTTAATTTTTAACTGCTCAGCTTGCTTCTAAGCAGCCCTGATAAAATCCCTGACTAAGCATTCAGTCTGGCTTTGCTCAGGACTGCACACTTTCTGTAACCCCAATAAACTTCATTTTCACCTCAGTGAATCATGACCTTGAGACTGCACTGTGTGTACTCCTATTTTATATTGCCTGAGGAAGAGGGAATATACCTGCGAAATGCGTTGCAAAAACCCCTGGAGTGTACCAATACATTTGATTGTTTTGAATACACAGTTTTTGTGGTAAGGGGGGGTAAGTCCACCACTGCCTCCTAAGCAATTTTAAAAGTTTTAAGAATTGATTTTATCCTGTTGGCGCCTCTGTTCTTCATTACGTTATAATTGATATCCATCCCTGGTGGAGGGGGATACCCCTTTCTTTCTCCTGTCTACAGAGAGCGACTTCTTAATCCTGAGTGAGGACAGGCTAATCGCCTCACCTGCCTGTACAGTGGTTACTTGGAGGTAACCCTGGTTTGTGAGTAAATATTATACTTGTTTCATTTACCCAATCATCAATACTTACTACACTATATTGGGCTCTCGGTTCTCCTTTTACATATGACGATCAACAAAGTTGCCCAAACCTTTGCATCCCAATATATATATATTGGGCCGTAGGTCTACTAGTATATATATACATATACTAGTAGACCTACTAGTAGACCTACGGCAGTTTAAAAACGGGCTCTAGGTCTGTATTTAAACCCCCTCCCCACCCCTCTCCTCCCCTCCCATTCCCTCTCCTCCCCTCCCGTCTCCTCCCCTCTCCTCTCTTCCCGGGACCGCCGCCACTGATGCACAGTCACCGCGCACGACGCACATCTGCCGCATGTGCCCGCTGCATGCCCGGCCGCACAGCCCCCTGCCTGACCTGCTCCCGTCCAACAGCTGTCCCTGCAGCACATGTGCAGTAGCACGCAGGGACACACACACGGACATGGGATGCAGAGACAAAGGGGTTTTATTATAGCGGATATATATATATACTGTATATATTTAATGTTTGTGTTCGAATTTAGCCAATATGGAACAACCGAATGCTCCCATCTGCCGCTTTTCAGCACTGAACGGGCAGACAATGGGTATCATTCATAAAGGAGCTGTCGGTAAGGAGAATCAATGCGGGAAAACGCAGCTGCCGGTATTTTAGAGTTCTGGGTGGACATTCATAAAAAAGTGTTCAAGTGCGATAGCACTGCGGAGATTCCCCGAACTAAGCTGGCGGTAGGCAGGCGGTAGGCTTGCGGAGACATAGGAAGCTGCCGAGTTGATACATTTCTCTGTGTTCCGCTCTACTGCAGCTGTCTGGGAGGTCTTTGTCTCCATTAACTTTAGATGGTTATCGCCACGTCAGAATAGGCGGTATTTTCCGTCCTCATACCGCTTGCGGTAATCTTTATGAAAGCACAATCTTTATGAAAGCACAAGGCGGTGATTTATCGCTCTGCTCGGTAGTGTCAGCTTTCATGCGGAAAGAGGCTTTATGAATGCCGAACTTGCTAAGTGTTTGGTAAAGTCAGCTGTTTTAAGCATTTCCGCATGCGGAAATGCTTTATGAACGATAGCCAAAGTCGGAAGGAGTTCACTGGCTTGCGAGTCACGTTACTCCATTACTTCCTTTTTCCGGTTTGGAACAAGGAAGTATTGGAGTCACGTGAAATGCAATGTGACTCACAAGCCACTCCTTAGCAATTCCTCCTGACCCTGTCTGCTTGTTTGGTGCCAAATTCGAGCACCAACTTTATATATATTAACAAGTGTTAGTTTTCAATCAATAGATAAATACCACAATATAAACATTCTTTACTCTTTTTTAATCATTTTTGTGAACTTTCTGAGGGCAGTTAAGGGCCGTTTTAACATGATCATCTTTTCTAACAGCTTCGAATATGTTTCAAAATGTATTTTAAATAGCCTAATAATTTATTTCTTGTGTAATTAAACCATAAAAAGAAAATGCTTGTATTAACGTACTTAAAGAGACTCCGTAACAAAAATTGCATCCTGTTTTTTATCATCCTACAAGTTCCAAAAGCTATTCTAATGTGTTCTGGCTTACTGCAGCACGTTCTACTATCACCATCTCTGTAATAAATCAACTTATCTCTCTCTTGTCAGACTTGTCGGCCTGTGTCTGGAAGGCTGCCAAGTTCTTCAGTGTTGTGGTTCTGTGATGCATCCCTCCCCTCCAGGCCCCTCTCTGCACACTGTCTGTGTGTTATTTAGATTAGGGCAGCTTCTCTCTTATCTTTTACATGCTGGATAAATCCTCCTCTGAGCTGGCTGGGCTTTCACATACTGAGGAATTACATACAGGCAGAGCTGTCTGCACTCTGCAGGAAGAAACAGCCTGACACTTCAGTGGAAGATAGCTGCAGGGGGAAAGAAACACACAAATGATCTCTTGAGATTCAAAAGGAAGGGTGTATACAGCCTGCTTGTGTATGAATGTATTTTCTATGTGTGGACATACTGTACATCAACCTACTTCCTGTTTTGGTGGCCATTTTGTTTGTTTATAAACAAACTTTTTAAAACTGTTTTTAACCACTTTTAATGCGGTGAGGAGCGGCGAAATTGTGACAGAGGGTAATAAGAGATGTCCCCTAATGCACTGGTATGTTTACTTTTGTGCGATTTTTACAATACAGATTCTCTTTAAGTCTTATGCATGATATAATCATAGAGGGAAAAATAATTATGTGAATAATCTGTAAACATTATGTTATAATTTTTTGTCCAAAGGCTTTACAGTGTGTAAGGCTAGGAGATAATTATCTCTTATTACTTCAGAGTTGTATAAAGAAAAAATACACAGTTAAAATATTTAGCTTTTTCACCATGTGATTTTCTTCTTTACATAACTGCTCTTTTTGATGTATAGGCACCGAAATTATGTTGATTGTCACCTTTTCACTTTACACATATACAGTAAGTACAAAACAGGAAACCTTGCCTTCTAATTCCCAGAATGGACCAAAGTGATTCTTCACTTTAATAAGTAGAAGAAAAAGGGAGAAAATTCCAGCACTCAGGGAATACTGCAGCACAGGACTGGACTAGCCGCTGCTCAGCGGCATCCCCCCGCCCGCTTCGATCGCCTTCGGCGATCTCCGATCAGGAAATCCCATTCAAAGAACGGGATTTCCTGGAGGGCTTCCCCCGTCAGCGACGTCGGGACGTCATTGGGAGTCCTGATCCACCCCTCGGCGCTGCCTGGCACTGATTGGCCAGGCAGCGCACGGGGTCTGGGGGGGGGGGGGGGGCGCGAGCCACAGCAGATAGCGGCGATCGGGTGTAGCAAAGTGCTAGCTGCGTCCAGCAAAAAAAAAATTATGTAAATCGGCCCAGCAGGGCCTGAGCGGCACCCTCCGGCGGCTTACCCCGTGTCCAGCACGGGGTTACCGCTAAGGAGGTTAAAGGGCATGCTCAAGCGGGGTAAATATGTGCATACATTAGAGATGAGAGGAGGCAAGGCTGGCACTGCGCTTCAGGATTTATTGGTATCAAAAAATGGTAACAGACACTCACAGTAAATAAGATCAGGCGTTGCTATTCACGGCTACATGGCCACCAGGTCTGTAACCCTCTACAGAGGACCGTTTCGCGCCGCTGGAGCTTGTTCACTGCGACACTTCTAACGGTCATCTGTGGAGGGTTACAAACCTGGCACCCAAGTGGCCGCGAATAGCATCGCCTGATCTTATTGACTGTTAGTGTATGTTACCATTTTATAATTTTTTTATACCAATGAATCTTGAAGTGCAGTGCCAGCCTTGCCTCCTTTCCTCTCTAATGATTCTTCACTTTATCAGAATCAGAATCGTTTGTTTCGTCAATCATGACTAGGTCATGCCCGGAATTGGGTTTGGCACAGTACAAAGCTAAGGACTAGCACATAGAAATAGCAAGAAACCTACAGAGACACAGCATGCAGTTACCAACAGAGAGCAGCAGAAGCAACAGTGTCTATTTCATGCAGAGCAGTTCCAAAAATGTGACGTGAAAAAGTGATCATGGCAGATGATCATGGCTGCCAATATCTGCTGTATTGCACTGTGCATAGAATGAGAATGAGAATTTCTAAGACTTAATCAAAAGTAAATCTCTCTCTCTCTCTTATATGCATTCATTCTGTTTTTTTTAATTAAGAGATTAAGAGAAACCTCTGCTAAAATGGGCTCTACCATTGCTTCAAGAGAAAGAGTGTTCTACATTCTTCTACTGGTCAAGATTAATTATTTCTTTATATATGGATGCCTACTAAAGTTTGCTTTACAAACTTATTACAATGTTGTATCCCGCAGTCTTGTATTTAATGAGGAGGACCCTTGTTGCAAAAAAGAGTCTGTGACAATCTCCTGTTAAAGAGGGTGGTACTTTGCTTTAAACCTGGAACCCTGCCCATGCTTGCTCCATATAATTCCCCTGTGTTATTCTACTGTATTGAATAAGGTATTTCCTAAAATGTAAGCCCCAGCCAACACTTGTTTTATAAAATTTTCCTTGAAAATAAAATTACACACAATACACACACAAGCCCCTACACAGCCCCTGAGGAAGGCATACAGCCGAAACTCGAGTCGGGAGAGGAGTCTACGTGTTTTATTACGTGCATTAAACAAGCTCTGCTTCTAGTAAGTTATTCCTAAGCGATAGCCATTCATTTTGCTACTCTCTGCACTATATGTTGCCTATTTCTTTTTTAGGCTGTCCGGTGCGATTTTATTGGCACACGGAACTACATTGCAGTGCAGCACGCACCCTACTGGCAGTAGGGCTTGACGGACCGGAAACAGGAAGTGGTAGAGCGAGCGAGCTCTTATCCCCCGCCGCTGTGATATCGGGATTACTTGAAATACAGAGATCAGGATTACAGCAAGTATTTGGGCAGCTAGATGTAACCTCTATTAAGGTACTGTACTGTCATCTGCTTACATCTCGGGTGGGCTTGCATAGCCCGGGGCAAGTTCCACACCCTTTTTTTGCGCTGAGGTGCTATACCCATTTTCTCCTACAATACACACACAAGCTCACTTTCTGTTTAACACATGTGCAGTTGTCAATAGACACAGAGCTTTGGGAACAATGTTGTACAGACACATACCTAGTCTTCTGATTCTTAGCAAGCTCCACACCTAAAAGCTATAACCTAAAATTCACTGTGGGTATGCTGCACAATCAAATGTTTACACCAACATATTAATATAAAATTAAAAAGATTTTGCGCTGCCTCACAGTCCACTAGAGACAAAAAATGAGTCCTTGACCTCGTAATCACCAGGTAAGGTCACCAGGTAGGAATCTGCTCGTCTCCACATCCAATGCACCTCAAAGGAAAGAAAACAGAGAACAACTCATCGCATAGACCATCAGTCCATCTTTGATCTTCCACCAAAATGAAACCTGTGAGATAATTAGAGGGTAACACCTTATCCCTGTGCTCCACCACCTGCAGGGAATGCCCTCACCTTTAACTTAGGCTGCCCAGACCCTACAGACAGCTAGCAAGGCTCAAGATAATAACCGAATCCAGGTTCCAGCTTCCTTCAGACCAATCACGATGCTCACAGCGATCCCAAAATGTTAAAAAATAAATGTACACATATCATTGCGTAGGCTGCTAAAACAATCCAGCGGGGGACCACTAACCCACTAGTTAGCACCGTGCTTCAACATTATAGGAACCACCAATCCAATCAGAGTGATCCACCACCAACAGGACCGTGCTCACCTGTGATCCAGGCTGCCCCAATTCACAGACAGCTTCCCAGAGTTTTGGTGAGCGATCAGGCCCGGCCCTAGACTTTTTGCCGCCTGAGGCAATTTTTAAAGAAATCGCCGCCGCCCCCCCCCCCCAAGCCGTTGTTGTGGGGGGCCGCCCGAGCTGGAGGGGATAGCGGGCAGGAAGGGGGTATTGGGCCTAGCGGCGGGGAGGGGGGTCGGACCCCCCCCTCCCTTGCATGGGTCCCCCGTCCTCCGCTCCCCTCCAGCTTTAAAAAGGTCCGTGCTGTGGCTGCAGCTATTCGTAAGAGGCAAAGGGCGGGGATTACTCACCTCTTCCTCATTCCAGGCCAGCGTGCGCTCCACTGACGTCACTTCCTGCGGCGTAGCAGGAAGTGACGTCAGTGGAGCGCACGCTGGCCTGGAACGAGGAAGAGGTGAGTAATCCCCACCTGTTGCCTCTTACGAATAGCTGCAGCCACAGCACGGACCTTTTTAAAGCTGGAGGGGAGCGGAGGACGGGGGACCCAGGCGAGGGAGGGGGGGGTCCGACCCCCCTCCCCGCCGCTAGGCCCAATACCCCCTTCCTGCCCGCTATCCCCTCTAGCTCGGGCGGCCCCCCACACACATGGACGGGCGGGTGCCGCCCCCCCAGAAGTGCCGCCTGAGGCAAAAGTTTCACCCCGCCTCATGGGCGGGCCGGCCCTGTGAGCGATCCTCAGCACAGTCTATAAGTTAGAATGTCACTCCCTCCGCGGTCAAAAAACACACGCAGCCTACTGCAACTAAACAGACCTGATACAGTGTAAAATCATTTGATAAGATCAATGTAAAAAGGAGTACTACTCACAAACACAATAAAAGTTCAGGCATATCAGATAAGATTCCGAGGATGTCTCCTCCGTGCACTGCCACCTCCTGTCCGCTCAGCCACACCCAACGCGTTTCGCCCTATGACTCATCAGGGACTAGTCTTCCACAGGTGTCTGCTGTCTGTAATCATTACTTGTGTGGTGTCTGTAAAGGCAAAAGGGAACAGAATAGTGATGTCATAATTGGCAATTGCGACTATGGATTGCTATTGTCCTAATTGCAGTAATTACGATTGTAATTGTAGTCATGAATCTAAATTCAAACTACGTTACGATTACAATTTTACAGTTGTGTTCAAAATTATTCAACCCCCACTGAAATTGAGTGTTTTGGCGAGTTTGACATTGATTTTGATCATTTTAGTCATCTTGTTTACAAGTAAATCAAAGAGGCACTTGTAAGTCAGACAAATAAAACATAACATTTATAATGAAGTAACCACAAATGTCTTTTCTGTGCTCACTTCATTATCAGTTTTGTTCAGCCCCCAAGTGACATTCATTCTTAGTACTTAGTACAACATCCTTTTCCAGTTATAACAGCTTTTAAACTTGAAGCATAGCTTGACACAAGTATCTTGCAGCGATCTACAGGTATCTTAGCCCATTCTTCATGGGCAAAAGCCTCCTGTTCAGTCACATTCTTAGGCTTGCGCTCTGCAACTGCTTTCTTTAAGTCTCACCAGAGGTTCTTAATTGGATTTAAGTCTGGTGACTGCGATGGCCACTCCAAAATGTTCCAGCCTTTAATCTGCAACCATGCTCTAGTGGACTTGGAGGTATGCTTGGGATCATTGTCCTGTTGAAAGGTCCAACGTCCAAGCCTCAGGTTTGTGACGGACTGCATCACATTTTCATCCAATATCTCCTGGTACTGAAGAGAATTCATTGTACCTTGCACACACTGAAGCTTCCCTGTACCTGCAGAAGCAAAACAGCCCCAAAGCATGATTGACCCCCTGCCATGCTTCACAGTAGGCAAGGTGTTCTTTCTTCATAGGCCTTGTTCTTCCTCTTCCAAACATAGTGTTGATCCATGGGCCCAAACAGTTCTAATTTTGTTTCATCAGTCCACAGAACACTATACCAAAACTTTTGTGTCAAAACCCTGCCTCCCTCTCCTCACCTCACCTCTCCTCCCTTCCCTTTCTTCCCTCTCATGTCCGTGTCCGCCGCACAGTCACTGCGCATGCGTGCGCCCCCACTGCATGCGCACGCTGCATGCCCCCACCGCGTGCGCACGCCGCACATCCACCTTGCGTGCATGCCTGCCCCTTCTGGCCCCATCCTCCCGCAGCTCTCCTCAGTCTCTGCGTCCCTCCCTGCCCATGCGCAGTAGCGCAAAACACGGGACACACACAAACAGGAAGTGCAGGTATGGGACGCAGAGACAGTTAGGTTTTATTATAGAGTATATATACAGTGGCTTGCAAAAGTATTCGGCCCCCTTGAAGTTTTCAACATTTTGTCACATTACTGCCATAATCATGAATCAACTTTATTGGAATTCCACGTAAAAGACCCATACAAAGTGGTGTACACGTGAGAAGTGGAGCAAAAATCATACATGATTCTAATCATTTTTTTACAAATCAATAACTGCAAAGTGGGGTTTGCGTAATTATTCAGCCCCCTGAGTCAATACTTTGTAGAACCACCTTTTGCTGCAATTACAGCTGCCAGTCTTTTAGGGTATGTCTCTATCAGCTTTGCACATCTAGAGACTGAAATCCTTGCCCATTCTTCTTTGCAAAACAGCTCCAGCTCAGTCAGATTAGCTGGACAGCATTTGTGAACAGCAGTTTTCAGATCTTGCCACAGATTCTCAATTGGATTTAGATCTGGACTTTGACGGGGCCATTCTAACACATGGATATGTTTTGTTTTAAACATTCCATTGTTGCCCTGGCTTTATGTTTACGGTCGTTGTCCTGCTGGAAGGTGAACCTCCACCCCAGTCTCAAGTCTTTTGCAGACTCCAAGAGGTTTTCTTCCAAGATTGCCCTGTATTTGGCTCCATCCATCTACCCATCAACTCTGACCAGCCTTCCTGTCCCTGCTGAAGAAAAGCACCCCCAGAGCATGATGCTGCCACCACCATATTTGACAGTGGGGATGGTGTGTTCTGAGTGATGTGCAGTGTTAGTTTACCGTCACACATAGCGTTTTGCATTTTGTCCAAAAAGTTCCATTTTGGTCTCATCTGACCAGAGCACCTTCTTCCACATGTTTGCTGTGTCCCCCACATGGCTTGTGGCAAACTGCAAATGGGATTTCCTATGCTTTTCTGTTCACAATTGCTTTCTTTTTGCCACTCTTCCATAAAGGCCAACTTTGTGCAGTGCATGACTAATAGTTGTCCTATGGACAGATTCCCCCACCTGAGCTATAGATCTCTGCAGCTCATCCAGAGTCACCATGGGTCTCTTGACTGTATTTCTGATCAGCGCTCTCCTTGTTCGGTCTGTGAGTTTAGGTGGACGGCCTTGTCTTGGTAGGTTTACAGTTGTGCTATACTCCTTCCATTTCTGAATGATTGCTTGAACAGTGCTCCGCGGGATGTTCAAGGCTTTGGAAATCTTTTTGTAGCCTAAGCCTGCTTTAAATTTCTCAATAACTTGATCCCTGACCTGTCTGGTGTGTTCTTTGGACTTCAAGGTGTTGTTGCTCCCAAGATTCTCTTAGACAAACTCTGAGGCCGTCACAGAGCAGCTGTATTTGTACTGACATTAGATTACACACAGGTGCACTCTATTTAGTCATTAGCACTCATCAGGCAATGTTTATGGGCAACTGACTGCACTCAGACCAAAGGGGGCTGAATAATTACGCACACCCCACTTTGCAGTTATTGATTTGTAAAAAATGTTTGGAATCATGTATGATTTTCGTTCCACTTCTCACGTGTACACCACTTTGTATTGGTCTTTCACATGGAATTCCATTAAAATTGATTCATGTCTGTGGCAGTAATGTGACAAAATGTGGAAAACTTCAAGGGGGCCGAATACTTTTGCAAGCCACTGTATATGTTTATGGATATATATATATATATATATATATATATATATATATATATATATATATATATATATATATATATATATATATATATATATATAATCCATAACCATAATCTATCTATACATATGTACATCATATGTATAGGTGTCTTGAATTATGTGTTCTGAAATAAATAAATAAATATATATATATATATATATATATATATATATATATATATATATATATATACATCCGTAACCATAATCTATCTATACATCATATGTATAGGTGTCTTGAATTATGTATGCATATATATATATATATATATATATATATATATATATATATATATATATATATATATCTTGCAGGAGCCCCCCCCCCCCCAAGTTGCTCAGGTCACCCTCTTTCTGATCACAACAAACTCTTGTTCTTCTCTTTGGTAGGTAATGTTAGCAGGAGTGAGCCCACTTCTTGATCATGATGATGCTCTATGGGGGTAGGACTTGAAACACCCAGAGTGACAGATTGCCTAGCAAGCTCATGGTTCATGGTGAACCATGAGCTTGCTGGGTAATCTGTCACTCTGGGTGCTTCAACTCCTACCCCATAGATCCACATTAATCCATGCCATGCATTGATGATGTTTAACAAATCCAAAACAGTCTGTATGCTTGTTGGATTATTGTGGCTCGGGGGCGTGGCTTGGACGTTGAGCTGATGGCTGCTTAAATCCACAGCTCTCTACCAGAACACCTTGTAAAGCGACCTAAAGCACCCTAAGGAGCCCTCGTTTTGCACCAGGAAGATGGGTGAACACTCAGAGCACGACTGGGAGTGGAGACAGGTGAAAACTGGGAGAAGAAACATCACTCCTGTCTCCAGAAAGCTTGCTGACAGATATGAAGAAGAAGAGCAAGATGGCCGCCGTCATTCCCAGCACAGAGAGGCCTCCTACCACACTCCTTCACCGCTGGCACAGAGGAACCATTTCTCCCCTCTCCTCACCCCATTCTACAGAGGGAAGCTGCCCTACGATGTGGAGAACAGTGAGGAGGAAGAGGATCAACTCGACAAGAGAACGAGAGAATGTAGCCCTCTGAAGCCGCCGGGAACAAAGTACGCATCGAGCGCTCATGCTGAAAGCTATGCGGATGCTTCTGTAAGTGATGAGTACAGTCATGCTGTGCACGCGGAAAATCATGCGGAAAATCTTGGCATACATGTTGGAAGCCATGCTGAAAGTCATGTGGAAAATATCACACAGACCCAGGTAGGACACAGAAATCAACCCCTACCACTTCCACCCACCAAGCAAACCCCTGTAAGTAACATCCCTGATCCATTGATGTCCTTCCCTGCCACAGAACAGCCAATTACACAAAAAACATTTAAGGACATCATGCTATCCTTCAGATCAATCATGCAGGATAATATGGCAGATGTTAGAGGTGATATGAGAATGCTGATTGGTCAAGTATCACAATTTGCTGGGGAAACAGACATAAGGATCTCTAAATTGGAAAACTGCATTGCAGAATTGAGAGTGGCCCATAATGAGCTGGTGGACGCAAACAAAGAGCTCATTAACGAAAACAAGTGGATGAAAGAGAAAATCGTAGGCAGTGAAGACAGGAACCATAGGAACAACATAAAGATAAGAGGAGTTCCAGAAACAGTATCTAATGATGACTTAAAAGATTACGTGAAATATCTGATCAAAACCACTTTTCCTACATTATCTGAAACTGGTGTGACAATCGATAGGGCCCACAGGTTGCCTAAGCCAGGTCAACCTTTTATTTTGCATAACATTTTATTTTACATAACATTTTAGTAAGAGCGCTTTTTGGTCCTTTGTAGCCCCTTACGCTCATAGGAGTTCTGGTTCACTGTGAGCTTGCTAGGTAATCTGTAATTCTTGATCGAAACAAACTCTTCTTCTTTTTCTTCCCTTTGACATGTAACATTGGCAGGAGCAAACCTGCTTATTGATTACGACAAACTCTTCTTTTTCTACTTTTTTTGGTATGTAACATTGGCAGGAGTGCACCCACTTGTTGATCACAACAAACTCTTCATCTTCTTCTCTGGGGCATGTAACATTGGCAGGCGCACACCCAGTTATTGATCAGGACAAACTTTTCTTCTTCTCTTTGGCATGTAACGTTGGCAGGAGCCCTGCTGGAGGAACCTAGTGGAGGTGCCACATTAAATTAAACAGTCACCATCAGGAGGAGTTGGTGGTAGCAAAATAGGCCATTGAACCTGGCAGTGGGACCACAGCATTAATTAAATGAAACAATAACATCAGCAGCAGGAGGAGTTGTTGGTAGCAGAATAGGCCGTGGAAGATGGCGGTGGAACCACATAATTAAATACATTTTTTTATGACAGCAGCAGCATTAACAGCATTTCAATGTTTGTAAAGAATGGTGTGTTACATTTAGGGTGTGTGCCACCCTACCTGAGAACCCTGGGTATAAAAATCACCTGTGGCAGCAGCAGGTTCCAGGCACTGGTCTTGAAGTCACAGTTGGGCCCTTGCTACAACTTGGCCAAACAGATTTCAGCCAAGACATCCCCGATGGCAGCAGGTTAGCAAGTACGTGGTGACAAATCAGGCATGGCTGCAGCAAGCTCCAGGCAGCAGTTATAAAGCTGCAGCTAGGCCCATGCCACAACTCAGACAGCACAGCTTTAAATCTGGACTTACCTGATGGCAGCAGGTTAGCATGTGTGTGGTGGCAGATCAGGCAGGTAGACACTTGTGGCAGTATCAGGTTCCAGGCAGCAGTCATGAAGCCGCAGTTGGGCCCTCGCCAAAACATGGACAGCACAGTTTTCAACCCAGACATCCCTGATGGCAGCAGATTAGCAAGTGAGTGGTGGCAGATCAGACAGACAAGTGTAATTAATCACAGAAAAAAAAATATGTGGGAGACAAGAGGGAGTTTAGGACATCTCACCAACAGCGGGGGCCAGGAAATCATCTTTGATCCAAGCTTTGTTTATCTTCATGAACATGAGTCTATCCACAGACTTGGTGGACAGACGGGAGAGCTTCTTGGTGACCACACCACCGGCTGCACTGAACATTCACTCAAATAGCACACTGAAATGGGGGCAGGTGAGAGCTTCTGGGGCTCCTGGGAAAGTTCCCTACAGGTATCCAGTCTGGAAGCCCAGTACTCTATGGGGTCCTTAGTGCTAATGCTGTCATATGCACTGACACTGAGACCCCATGTAGTCAGCCATCACGTGGCATTGACTGAATGATTTGGCCAACTCCTCCATTCAGTGAACAAGGGCTTCCTGCAACTCCCTTGTTTGTTCCTCCTGCCTTCTGGGAGGTAGCAATTGCTCCAGCTATCCCCTTACTCGAGATTTGAGAATGAGGGTAACCCACAAATCCTCCCTCACCTTCAGCTGAACCACCAGGGGGTCCCTGCGGAGGCAGCAAAGCATATAACCAGCTATGGGGAAAATGTGGGCCCATGAAGGCACACCTTCATGGCCAGTAAACACCTCTTGATCCTCTTCTTCCTGCTGCTGATGCTGCTGACTCTCCGGATTCTCCCAACCCCTCTGCAGCAAGGTCAAACACCTCCACAACAGCCTCTTCCTCTGCATCTCCTCTTCAGTGAGGGCCTGCTTGCCTCCCTGAGCCCTCTCTCGATCCAGCTATTCTAGGGCAGCCTCTCCCTGGTCGTGCAGATTACACAGTGCCCTGTCCAGTAAAAAAAGCATTGGAGGTATGCTGCAGCTTACAAGTACTTAAACTGACATACATAGCGTAATGTAACACAGAAAAGCACAAAATATATATATAGTTTTTTAAAAAACACTTTGCGCATAAAGAATCGCACAGAACATGTTCAATAGCAAAGCAACAACAACAAAAAGTACACAAGAGATGAGAAAAAAAAAACTAGCTATCAGACAAAAAGCGGACTGGTGACAAAATACAAGGCAACAGCTACAATACAAAACACAAGTGCAATGACAAACTACAAAAAAAGCACAAACAACAAATTGCACACAGGACTTTCCTATCAAGTGAACACTGACTGTACTAGCTACAGTAGGCTAAACTAATACTAACTACAGTAAGTTTAAATAACTTGCTGCTGATAGTTCAAAAACAAAGTAAGTTCCTGACCCCTAACTGCAGCTAAACATAGGAAAACGCTCTGTAAAGTACACTAACAATCACAAAGCGCTACGCTAGTCACTAGTACACTAAGCTAACTCTCCAAATTGACTCAGAAAACAATGATTATACAGTGCTGTGAAAAACTATTCGCCCCCTTCCTGATTTCTTATTCTTTTGCATGTTTGTCACACTTAAATGTTTCTGCTCATCAAAAACCGTTAACTATTAGTCAAAGATAACATAATTGAACACAAAATGCAGTTTTAATCGATGGTTTTTATTATTTAGTGAGAAAAAAAACTCAAAACCTACATGGCCCCGTGTGAAAAAGAAATTGCCCCCTGAACCTAATAACTGATTGGACCACCCTTAGCAGCAAGAACTGCAAACAAGCGTTTGCGATAACTTGCAGCAAGTCTTTTACAGAGCTCTGGAGGAATTTTGGCCCACTCATCTTTACAGAATTGTTGTAATTCAGCTTTATTTGAGGGTTTTCTAGCATGAACCGCCTTTTTAAGGTCATGCCACAACATCTCAATAGGATTCAGGTCAGGACTTTGACTAGGCCACTCCAAAGTCTTCATTTTGTTTTTCTTCAGCCATTCAGAGGTGGATTTGCTGGTGTGTTTTTGGTCCTTGTCCTGCTGCAGCACCCAAGATCGCTTCAGCTTGAGTTGACAAACAGATGGCTGGACATTCTCCTTCAGGATTTTTTGGTAGACAGTGAAATTCATGGTTCCATCTATCACAGCAAGCCTTCCAGGTCCTGAAGCAGCAAAACAACCCCAGACCATCACACTACCACCACCATATTTTACTGTTGGTATGATGTTCTTTTGCTGAAATGCTGTGTTACTTCCACGCCAGATGTAACGGGACACGCACCTTCCAAAAAGTTCAACTTTTGTCTCGTCGGTCCACAAGGTATTTTCCCAAAAGTCTTGGCAATCATTGAGATGTTTTTTTAGCAAAATTGAGATGAGCCTTAATGTTCTTTTTGCTTAAAAGTGGTTTGCGCCTTGGATATCTGCCATGCAGGCCGTTTTTGCCCAGTCTCTTTCTTATGCTGGAGTCGTGAACACTGACCTTAATTGAGGCAAGTGAGGTCGGCAGTTCTTTAGATGTTGTCCTGGGGTCTTTTGTGGCCTCTCGGATGAGTTTTCTCTGCGCTCTTGGGGTAATTTTGGTCAGCTGGCCACTCCTGGGAAGGTTCATCACTGTTCCATGTTTTTGCCATTTGTGGATAATGGCTGTCACTGTGGTTCGCTGGAGTCCCAAAGCTTTAGAAATGGCTTTATAACCTTTACCAGACTGATAGATCTCAATTACAGTACTTTTGTTCTCATTTGTTTCTGAATTTGTTTGGATCTTGGCATGATGTCTAGGTTTTGAGGTGCTTTTGGTCTACTTCTCTATGTCAGATAGCTCCTATTTAAGTGATTTCTTGATTGAAACAGGTGTGGCAGTAATTAGACCTGGGGGTGACTACAGAAATTGAACTCAGGTGTGATAAACCACAGTTAAGTTATTTTTTAACAAGGGGGGCAATCACTTTTTCACACAGGGCCATGTAGATTTGGAGTTTTTTTTCGCACTAAATAATAAAAACCATCATTTAAAACTGCATTTTGTGTTCAATTATGTTATCTTTGATTAATAGTTAACGTTTTTTGATGAGCAGAAACATTTAAAGTGACAAACATGCAAAAGAATAAGAAATCAGGAAGGGGGCAAATAGTTTTTCACACCACTGTAAATAAACTGTAGTCGTCAAACAAGTATCTCAGAAATAACTATACATAATGACACACACTGACTAGTAGTGACTACTACAACTGCTGCTATTACTAATACTAGTAAGAAAAACAAAAGTTTGCTTTCCTAAAACAGAAAGAATTTGCGATAATTCAGGTTGGAGTGAGCTTGAGATGTCTCCCAGAGCAACACTGCTGAATATATGCAAATTAATACTAGTAAGTGTCTGCCTAAAACAATAGCACACTTAACAGACTACAGTATTAACCTTCCTGGCGGTAAGCCCTGGTGGGGCGATTCGCCCCATTTAAAGTTTGCTAGCCGTGCGTACAGCTTGATCGCCGCCGCTCTGTGGTGATCGCCCGCATGCAGCGGCGGAAGAGGGTCCCCCCCGCCAGAGCCCTGCGCTACCCGGACCAATGACTTTCAGGCAGCGCTAAGGGCTGGATCGGAGGCATC
This sequence comes from Hyperolius riggenbachi, assembly GCF_040937935.1. Lineage (NCBI taxonomy): Eukaryota > Metazoa > Chordata > Amphibia > Anura > Hyperoliidae > Hyperolius > Hyperolius riggenbachi. Next base: position 233,356,635 of record NC_090650.1, read on the forward strand.
TGACGTCAGGACATCGGCTGATATCCATGACGTCATTCCGATCGTCACCATGTTTGCTATTGATGCCAGCGACGATCGCACTAGAGGGACACAAGCACCCTCTAGTGGTGTTTCATGTAGCTACCACTCTAGTAGTTTTACATGAAACAAAAAAAAATTGTTTCTGCCTAATTGGCAGAATTAATTAACCGCCAGGAGAGTTAAATAACCTAATTCAGTTACAAGCTAAGTCCGTTCCCTATCCCTGGACACTAACTACTACTACAGCTAAATGTATGAAATTAATTGGCATAGCAATAGGGTGGGTAGAGTTTGCAACCACACTGGGTCCCTTGGACCTTGCAGTATTAGCTCATTATTGGACCTAAGGCTGGTAATAATCATTTCTATAGATGCTTTGAATATACAGTATGTAATCATTAACCAAACTGTTTCCCATCCCCTCCATTCACCGCTGACACTGTGTTTTTTCTTGACAGGTTTTTGTGTGCCGTATCAATTGTTATACATACAGTGCTTTGTGTGTGTGTGTGTGTGTGTGGGGGGGGGGGCAGTGTTTCCAATGCCAAACTTGGGCCCATAGCGTCTTAGCTATGCCACTGATTAAATTCCTGTCTCCAAACTGCCACTGACTACACACTATCACTTAACAACACTAGTGCAGTATGTTAAAGGTACCCATACATCTAGCGATGACAGGCAGATTCGACCAAGAGACACATTTCTTTCTAATCAAATCTGATTAGAGAGAGATCTGTTGGCTGCCCACATACCACAGGTCGATTCCCGATCAATTTCATGCTAAAATTGATCAGGAATCTGCCTTGTGATTCCGCGTCTGACGACTCGCTGACCCGACGCCTTTCACCCTAATGTTTAATGCCCCCCCCCCCCCGTGCCCAGTACAAGCTATACATTAACTGTCTGTGGCATCTGCTTGCTCTGGCTCCCGCCGCTGTCCATACACACACGCCCCACATGGTTGCTTAGTAAGGGCGTGTATGTGACATTGAGACGTCACAGGCACCCATGTTACTAGGCAACCACATGGCGTGCATGTATGGACAGTGGAGGGATCCCCGAGCAAGCGGAGGCCGTGGGCAGGTAATGTATGGCTTGCACTGGGCACGGTGGGGGGCATTAAACATTAGGGGGGACAGCATCAGGGGATTGGTCCCATTCGTTGTTTGTCCCGATAACGCTTACCATTACCACCATTCACCCGAGCGAGCAAGTTGGCCCTAAATATTGCAGCATGTCCGACTAATGCGACCAATTTTGACCCGAAATTGGTCGCCTTTTCGGTCAGGCGTGCACTTGGCAGAACAGATTTTCATCCAATTCCGATTATAATAATGAAATCGGATGGTCGATGAGCCGCCAAGTCATCTGATTAATGACCACTTTAACTCTCTTACTGAATCACAAAGAAAACAATTAGTAAACTCTCTAACTGATTCACAAAGCTAACTGCAGGTACAATTAGTCTCACTTTATAGCACAAATCAATGGCAGATTGCAAATACACAGCACTGCTCACTCCAACACAACCTCTCCATATAGTACTAGTAAGCGTACCTCTCCATATAGTACTAGTAAGAGTAGGAGCAAGGAGTTAATACTTGAGGTGGGCCCAGAGCTCAGCTCATTCCTATTGGTTGCCAGGAACATTCTAATTGGTCCAAGCATTAAAAAAACAAACATACACTTCCATAATTGTACTCATAATTGTAATTACGACTCGCTCCTGTAATTATGGGTGTAATTACGAATACACCGTAGTCGCAATTTGTTATCATAGCCGATTATGGACTACAACTATGATGTTGTAGTGTGTTATTACAAGACATTATGCCCAACGCTAGAATAGAATTACTATAAAACAGAAAAATCACATTTATGTAATGTTTGGTCAGTTTACTAAGTACATGTGTCATTGCAGCAATATTTTAATTAAATATTATGATGTATTAAAACATTTTTTTTGTTGATAACTTTTTGTCATAACAAAAAAGCACAGTTAAGTAAACATTTTAAAAGAGGTTGAATAATGTTTTACACTTAATAATAAAAAACTCTGAAATAATAATCCAATACTGAAAAATATACTGAGCCCAAACTTGGCATTATATTCAAAAGTATAATCTGCTTCCACTTCTTTTAGCATAATTAATAAACTGAAAAGATGCTTGAATGAATGTTTTCAAGCACAAAAATGCCCTGAAGAAAAGGCTGCCAACAAAATAAAGATGACATATATGGACAGACCCACTGTAATCTACTTGCCAGATGCCTGGAAAGTGCAGTAGGGGTTATAGTGGAGAGAAAATGAAAGAATTAGTATAATAAATATATTGTAGCGTGATGTGTAGAACACTGAGATAACACCACACTAAAACAGCACAATGTGGGAATAAAAGGCTGAAATAAATCATCTAAGCCACAGGAAGTCATACTGCAAGCTGTTACTGGGAACCAGAGGCTGTCATATTTTACTATACAAAGCAAACCACCAACATCATTGCTCTAATCAGTAATCCACATCTTGCTAAATTTTTTAATCATAATAACTATTCAGCCTCAAAGGCAAAATGAAAAAGAGAAAGACAAACAAGAGCAGGTGAAATATAGTAGCTTCTTATTCAATGCTTTTTAATGGAATTATTAAAATCATTGTTGATATATGTCATTTAGTAAATAGCCATTAAATATAAATATATAGCACACTCACACTGTGATACTGTAAATGCTTCCATTTATGAATTCATTCTATCTGTCTAAGTCTGACATACTACTCTTCTGGTCCCTGTTTCCTTTCCTCTGTTGACAAGTGTGGACCTCCCAAGGGGCTTGTTGGTATGAAGTTTGGGGCCGCGCTCCTCTTCAGGAATAGGGCAAGAACAACAGATGTGTAAAAAATTCCCTTTTCCTTACTACTCCTCCACCAGGGTTGAATCATGAAGAATGTTTTTGTGGGTACGATATGCCACTTTGTGTTGAAATAATTGTAATCTTGGATCTTTAATTAGTGTCTCTTCTTTTTGCTCCAGCCAATGAAAAAGAGAGCCAGCCAAATTATGCCTACTCCTACACCCTTGTCCAGGCCAGCAGCTGCAAAAACGAGAGAAAGCCATCTGTCCAAGTCCTCTTCATTTTCCCCAGCAGCATCAGAGTGAAAGCGACTCCAGTCCCCACAACATGTGGGCAATACCAACACAGGAGGCAGGAGAGACTGAGGCACACACAGTGACATCATGCCACAGCAGCCTGGGCTGGCAAGTTAGCCAGACAAAGAATGCAAGTAGTATGCACTGCTCTCCAATATCTTTCTCACACTCAGAGAGACTGATGCATGACTTTCTGAGACAATGCTCTTTATAGAATAACAGTTAGATTCCTAATTGCAACCAAAGTCCTAGCAAAAATATTGCGCAAATAACGTAATGCAACTTTCCAGCATTTACATCTTTATGACATCATAGTTTATGCTGCAGATCCACTGTAAAGTCTATGGCAAAATGATCTTGCACAGTCCATCTACATAAATGATGATGTCATAAGGATTCGAACGCTGAGAAGTTTCATTAAGTTTTTAGCGCAATATTTATGCCATAAGGAATCATTTAACTGTTATTCCATGTAATAATGAGCATTGTCTCAGAAATGCATGCATCAGTCTCTCAAAATGTGAAAGTGTTATTGGATTGTGCTGCATATGGTTTGTATTCTATATTTTTTCTCTGAAAGTACTTAGTGATGGGCGAACCCATACCTAGACTTACATTGTAATAGGTGGTAGAGCACTTATATTTGACAATTAACCAGACTGTGTAAGTCTGTGACATTTATGTCATAGAAAAAATGTAAAGGCCATCCTCACACTTTCTCTAGAGCCTTAGGCCTTGTTCACATTATTAAATGCAGATGGCTGTGTGTTCGAAATGTACCACACATGTTGCGTGCCATCTGAATTTCCATCCGTTGGGCTGCTAATCCCAGTCACTACAGTGAACGGGTCAGTCAATACTGTAATTCCGCATTCATGCTTTGATTCTGATCTCCTCTGAGGACAGTCAGTGACTATGTACTTTGTAAAGTTTTGCTTTCAACTGGTGATGTTGAAACCTGCAGTCTGTATTCCCCAGTTAGGAAAGAGGAGAAACTCTTAAAGGGGACAACATTTAATAAATAAAAAAGAAACATTTATACAATGATGGTCATTTCATTTATATTGATTATTTAAAAAAAGGAATAACTTTTGAGATAATGTTAGCCACGAATGAGAAGCTGTTCAAAACTTTAGTGTGACTTTCTCCACCCTGAGTTGCAGCATTACTTCCAAACAACTTTAAATTTAAAACTCCATTTATAAATTTGCATCAATGGTTAATTGGAATCAATAACCCATAGAAACAGTTTTCCTTGTTTTGCATATAAATGGATACTCTAATTTGCTCATTGGCAGTAGAACTGAAAAGGTCTTATTTATTATCTTATATAAAACTACAAATGTCTTCATTTTGTAGTTTGGCAACACTACAATAATACTTCCTTGTAAAGTTACATATATTTATCTCTTAGTTGCCTGCTATAATTTGTGATAATTGCTGCATTTTTTTTACTCGTTTCCACTATTCTCCCTAACATAAGTAGAACATTTGGTAACCCAAATATGTATGGGGGCTTTATAATCAACTACAGAAATCAGCCCTGAGCCATTGACTTCAAGGCAAGTTCAAGAAACTGATTTGCTAAAATTTTGCAGAATCATGACAATTGCAACACAAATCTTGCAAGCACGCCAGCAATGATTTTGCTTCTCTAATTCTAATATTTTCTGAAACAAATAAGACCATTTTTTAATTATTCTACCAATGCACAAATTATAGTATCCATTTATATGCATAACAATGATACCAGCTTTTATCAGTTATTCATTTTAAATAACGAGGGCTGTAAATCAATGATTGAGCTGGGGAGAGGGTTAGCAGGCATAGGTTTTAAAATCTGTTTAAAAGTTAATTGAACAATTTATGTGTGTGCAAAATGTAAAAGATGATTGGAGGAAGGTAGACAAGACAAGACAAACATTTATATCATGCTTTTCTCCTGGCGGACTCAAAGCGCCAGAGCTGCAGCCACTAGGACGTGCTCTATAGGCAGTAGCAGTGTTAGGGAGGTTTGCCTAAGGTCTCCTACTGAGTAGGTGCTGGCTTACTGAACAGGCAGAGCTGAGATTCGAACCCTGGTCTCTTGTGTCAGAGGCAGTGCCCTTAACCATTTCACCTTCCAGCCATTTATATACAGACTGTTTCGGATTGTTTGATCCTCATCAGTGCATGGCATGGATACGGCACAAATAGTGTAATTAGGCAGTATACTCACCAGACAAATGGGCATACTCTGAATACTCTGAATACTCTGAAACAAATAAGACCATTTTTTAATTATTCTACCAATGCACAAATTATAGTATCCATTTATATGCATAACAATGATACCAGCTTTTATCAGTTATTCATTTTAAATAACGAGGGCTGTAAATCAATGATTGAGCTGGGGAGAGGGTTAGCAGGCATAGGTTTTAAAATCTGTTTAAAAGTTAATTGAACAATTTATGTGTGTGCAAAATGTAAAAGATGATTGGAGGAAGGTAGACAAGACAAGACAAACATTTATATCATGCTTTTCTCCTGGCGGACTCAAAGCGCCAGAGCTGCAGCCACTAGGACGTGCTCTATAGGCAGTAGCAGTGTTAGGGAGGTTTGCCTAAGGTCTCCTACTGAGTAGGTGCTGGCTTACTGAACAGGCAGAGCTGAGATTCGAACCCTGGTCTCTTGTGTCAGAGGCAGTGCCCTTAACCATTTCACCTTCCAGCCATTTATATACAGACTGTTTCGGATTGTTTGATCCTCATCAGTGCATGGCATGGATACGGCACAAATAGTGTAATTAGGCAGTATACTCACCAGACAAATGGGCAGTTTTTAAAGTTAGTCCCTCTGAGGGATACTCTGTAAAGTACTGCGGAATATGTCAGTGCTATGCTATGTAAAAGCTAAATAATAATATTAATAATACTAATTTGCACCCCCACCCTAGAAAAACATAGTTCACCACTAAGTAACCTAAATTATAATTAAATGTCTCTGAAACATATAGGGCAACAGAACACCTAAAACAATCTAATTAGGTAGTGTGTAACCCCCTTTTAAGGCTCATATATTTTACATTTATGCAGGTGTCTACTCAAACAGCACATTTAGATAGTGTGTTCTCCTTCCCAAACAACATAATTAAAAGAAGTATCCTCTTAAACCTAATTAGGCAGTGTGTATCCCCAAATAACGTAAATTAGCAGAGTTAAACATAATTGGGCAGCAAGACCCCAGTGGTACCCTGCAAATAATGTGAGACAGCATGATATTTCCTAAATATGTCCCCAATTAACATATTTAGGCAGATTCCCCCCCCCCCTAAAGAACACATTTAGGCAGCGGGCAACCCCAAATAACATAAACAAGCAAACTGTCGCTGAAAAAATAATAAGGTAGCATGATCCCCAAATTTAATAAGGCAGCGTGTACCCACATGCTGAACCTTACAAATAACAGGTCTACGCAGAGTGTTCTCTCAAACAGCATATTTATACATTTGTACATTCTTAATAACATAATCAAGTGCAGTGTTCCCTCACACATAATTAGTCAGTGCACACCCACAAATAACATGAATGGTAGAGTGTCGCCTTAAATGGACCCTGAGCAGGACCAAAAAAGCCATTATGAACTTACCTGGGGCTTCCTCCAGCCCCTTGTAGTCCGCGACGTCCCTCGGTGTCCTCCAGACTCCCTCCGTTCTCTCCCCTGGTGGCTTCATTACAGTGACGACTTTAGCTGAAGTCATCGCTACTGCGCATGTGCCCCCTCCGTGCGCCCATCTAACTTGCACACTCATTGCCGTAATCGTACTGCGCACGTGTGGTTCATTCTTTCTTAAACCACGTGTGTGCCGTACACTTATGGCAACGGACGCACGAGTGAGACGGGTGTGAGGAGGGGCCTGGAGGACACAGAGGGACGCCGTGGACTAGGAGGGGCTTCAAAAAAGCCCCAGGTAAGTTCATTCTGGCTTTTTTTGATCCTGCTCAGGGTCCCTTTAAGCATAATTAGGCATCAAGACCCAAAGTGGTGGCTTGAATTTATTGGTTTTAAATGTGGTTTGCTAAATAAAGAGACAACACACTCTTGTTTTGCACTTTTAAGCCAACTTGTTTCCTGCAGCAGCGATCCTTCCTTATTCCAAACCTGGCTGTTACCCACAAGGCTTTTACTGTGCTCTCCAAACACTTTGCACCTAGTCAAAAGACACTATCAACAGTGTGTTACTGCATCAACTAAAGGCCGACACACCACCCTGTTTAAAGTGATCAACAGATGCCACACACTCCGTGTTCCCTGCGCTGCAAACCACTGTCATATATGTGCTCAGCAGATAATAGCCCCCTCATAATCCAGGTGGATCCAATGTTTAAATCAACCTGTCATTAAATCTTCACAAAGTCGCAATCCTGTAATCACGGTTAAATCCAGAGCTCCATAAAAGCATAAAACTTCACATAGCATAAAATCCTCTTACAAGTCTCAGCTATTTACGCTATTGAACTCTCACATTTACAAAAGATAGACAGGCACATCAGAATGTCAGAGCGGCGTCTGCTCAGGGATCAATCTCAGCATCCCACTTTTACCTCCCTTGCTATTTCTGCTCTGATGTGTACACATGCTTGTTTACGGTCATCCAGTTACTGGTTTGTGATGTCAGATGCACTGGCCAGTGCGCTTAAAGTTATCTTACCTGATAGGTAATGATGAAAATTTGGAGATACTAAAGAAAGTACCCCAACACAACATTTTCTGCGCAGGTCATGGCTTTAAATTTACCCTTACATGTTTTCCAGAAATTTAATCTAAGTCTGCAAATTTACATTTCCAAAAATATGTTGATGCTCACAGAACAGTGAATTCTGGTGAAATGGCTACCATTGCACAGTGCCGGTACCATAAAATGCAATGTTAATGAGGCACCAGGCTGTTTAAGTTTGGTGTGATGTGTCTACGGGTCAATTGGATGATCAGCAAATGGCTTAATTTCTAGCAGACTCAAACTGCACGATGCCCAGGATAAAGAGAAATGTTGGTGGAGGATGCCCAGGTCTTTAAAGGTAATTTAGATTAATGCCTAATTGCATCAAAAGATAGGCATATTCCTATGTATAGGAATTTTGGATGGACTTTCTCGGACTTAGTGTTCGTCATTCTGATATAAAGTTTATAGTACTGATTTCCTTGGAATCTTGAAACTACTTACAGGGAAAAGGTATCTATGCTTCTTGTTTTAGCACGTCTAAATCCAAGACCTGTTATATAAAGTTGCACATGTAAAAAATGTCTATTACAGCAGCTGTAACATTTTAATTTATGTTTTAACTTGAATTTCCTCATTTGAATTTTGCTTGTATTAAGTACTCAGTCACATTAAGCATCTTAACTTAATTAGTTTTTGCAATGACTTTCACATTAAGATGTCCTTGTGCATGTTTAAAATTCAAATCATAGTGGGTAATTTGACAAAATAGTACCGTACAGAACATCACCTTTGTCACTTAAATCTCCTTTGCAAATATATATTGCATATTAAGCAATGGCCTTCAGACTTAGACCCTTATTTTGAAAGTGAAGAAAGAAAAAAAATCTTATAAAATTATTTAAGTAAACCAATAGCAGATACGTAAGAAACATTAAAGGATTAACTCGAATGACATTACATAATTAGCACAACCAATTAAAATCCTAAAACAAGTGTTCCAGTGCAATGGTGTATTGACTTTTCTTTGCAAAAGAGATTTAGAGCACGTGCCACAAATTCCATTATCATAGTGCTCCAATTTTCACTGTCAGTAGTGTCCCTGCCAAAGTGCCACAAATATGCAAATACCAAATATGTGCAGCTCACCACTTCTTCCTTCCCAGGCTCCTGTAACTTTTATTAACAATAAAGAAAAGCCCTGCTTCAACATCAGTATGCAGCATGGCCTGCTTATTGCCAGCAGATGGGGGTGACATACCAGCCACTACCTCCCCCCACCCCCTTTAAAGTGTATAACTTTACTGTTATTCACGGATTCGAATAAATCTGGCCACAGCGTAATCAGAATCTGCCAAAGTCGTGATTTTGATACAGATTTGAAATGGCCTTACGAATTCAGCCCAGATTTTAACTGTGATTGCCTCTAAAATCCGGAATCATGGGCCGTGATTCGTGATTAAAAGCCTTCCAAAACCCGCCGACTTTAGCAGTTAATAGCAAGACCCCCTTATATGGTAGAAACACCAAATTTGCCAGATATGTTAAGAAAAATAGTGGGAACAAGAGGAAATTTTCAAGGATATTGGCATGGGAACATTTTTTTAAAGGTACTGTGAGAGAACGCGGAAAAGCCGCCGCGTGTGCTACTGAGGAGGCGGCTGATTCCGCGTCCAATGCGGTGGTTTGCACGCGGAAGTGTGTGTCTGGTAGCAGGGCAGAACGTGGAAAAGCCGCCGCATGCAACAACAGTAAGGCGGCTGGTTCCGAGTCCAGCGAGGCGGTTTGCACGCGGCAGCGTTTGTCTGGTGTGGCTGAGTCTGTTAGTGCACACAGGCTTAGGAATATGCGCACGTGCGCTGAGAGGCAGAATTCTTCTACTGGGCAGAGAGAGTCAGCTGATCACGCCGATCAGCTGACTCCAGAGCAGGATACTATTGGTTGATCAATTAGGGGTGGTGCTGGACAGCACTACTCCATATATAGTAACTGCTGGCCAGTTGCAAGTTGTCTGCCGTTGCGAACACTACGTGGAAGCACTCAGACCTTAGTCAGATCCAACAGTGTGTTTGAACCAGGTGGACCTGGGAATTCACACTGAGCCAGATTACTTGAACTGTTATTCTGTTTATGCTTAAGCTAGTTCCAGGGTGCTGAGACCACGGACCTCGCACTCAGACTAGGGAACTGTATTATCATTTGTGTTATACTCCAGACTAGGTACAGGGCGTTGAGACCACGGACCTCGCACTCAGACTAGGGAACTGTATTATCATTTGTGTTATACTCCAGACTAGTTCCAGGGTGCTGAGACCACGGACCTCGCACCCAAGACTAGGGAACTTGTGCGATCATTTTGTTATACATCAGACTAGTTCCAGGGTGGAGAGACCACGGACCTCACACCCAGACTAGGCATTGTTTGATATCTGTTATGACTTATTGCTTTCTTGACTAGTCTTCTGTCCTGTGATTCGGTACCTCGCATATCTGATATTCCGTTGCCAGACCCTGCTTGCCTTGGATACCGAATCAGCCTTCTGTCTTTGTACTTTATCTGTCCGTGTGTTACCGACCAGGCGTGTCTGACCTCGAGAGCTATCTCTCCTCTTAAGAGATAGTCTCCAGACCAGATAGTGACATCCACCTTCAGGTGTCACTCACTCTCTGGCCCTTCCTGTCTCCAGCCTGACTCCACCCCTTGGAGAGTCTCAGGCTGCTGGAAGGTTCCTGTACTCTCAGAGCAGTGTTCCTTTACTGCCTAATATCACCTGCCCAGCAGGTGCATTACTCAAAGTACTACTGTTACACCAAACACTTACATACCTATAGGTGTCCAGAGGTTAGCAATATATCTGTATTATCGGTGATTCTGCAGATCATCAATAATCAGGTATATATCTGCATTCTTGGTGAAACTGCAGATCACCAATAATCAGATTCTCTCTGCGTGCCGACACCAATCGTTACAGAACGGCAGACCAAACCCAAATGGACGCACTCCGCAGTCGTCTCGATGCACTTACCACCTCGGTGGAAAATTTCATCTCAGTGCTGGACGATCATCAGACCCAGATTAATGCCTTGTCTGGGTCTGCGCAAGCTCTACAGACGGCTGTGGATACAGTGCGATCTCCTCCTAGCACAGACATATGCATGTCTGTACCTGAAAGGTTTTCTGGCCACAGATCTGACTTCTGAAACTTTAAAAATCGAGTGTTGTCATACCTTGAGTTGAGACCTAGTTCTTCAGGAACAGTAGCACAAGGAATTACGTTTATTAAGACACTATTGTCAGGAGATTCCCAGACTTGGGCATATAGTCTCCAGCCAGGTGATAGCGCGTTAGCCTCGGTTGACGCATTTTTTGAAGCTATGGCCATAATTTATGATGACCCGGATATTGCCTCTACCGCAGAGCGGAAGCTCAAGACGTTGCGGCAGGGCAGAGATCCGGTTGAAAATTACGCAGCTGAGTTCAGAAAATGGGCAGTTTCAGCCAGATGGGGCTCATTTGCATTATTAGACTGTTTTTTATCAGGGCTGTCAGACGCGGTCTCAGAGTTAATGTTGAGTCATCCTGAGCCCAAATCCATCGATGAGGCCATTTCATTGGCCATCAGAATTGATCGTCATGTACGATACCAAAGACAGACCCGGGGTAGGAACAATGTGAGATACTTGTCCTATGCAGCGTCTTCCTCTGTTCCATCTCCATCTGCTTCACCTCCACCGGAACCAATGCAGATTGGTCGGTCAAGATTGTCTCGGGTGGAGCAGAGACGCAGAGAAACAGAGCAGCTCTGTCTATACTGTGCAGAGGGGGGTCATAAAGTGCAGAATTGCCCCAAGAAGTCGGGAAACGCTGCCGCCTAGGTGTAGTTGGAGGTAATACCCTAGGCGCGCAGTCTTTACCTCTCGATGACAAACGTTTTCTTCTCCCTTGCACTATATCCTGGCAGGATAAGACAGAGACTACTGAGGCCTTTATAGACTCTGGCTCAGCAGCTAATTTTATGGATTATGAGTTTGCTAAGAAATTGGGGATTCCGATTAGTGTTGGGCGAACACCTGGATGTTCGGGTTCGCGAACGTTCGCCGAACATGGCCGCGATGTTCGGGTGTTCACGCCGAACTCCGAACATAATGGAAGTCAATGGTGACTTTCGTGCTTTGTAAAGCTTCCTTACATGCTACTTACCCCAAATTTGCAGGGTATGTGCACCTTGGGAGTGGGTACAAGAGGGAAAAAAATATTTGAAAAAGAGCTTATAGTTTTTGAGAAAATTGATTGTAAAGTTTTAAAGGAAAAAATGTCTTTTAAATGCGGAAAATGTCATTTTTCTTTGCACAGGTAACATGCTTTTTGTCGCCATGCTATACAGTGGTGGGTGAGCGGTGTACTACTATTCCCAGCAGCGACACAGAGCACAATGCTATACAGTGGTGGGTGAGCGGTGTACTACTATTCCCAGCAGCGACACAGAGCACAATGCTATACAGTGGTGGGTGAGCGGTGTACTACTGTTCCCAGCAGCGACACAGAGCACAATGCTATACAGTGGTGGGTGAGCGGTGTACTACTGTTCCCAGCAGCGACACAGAGCACTATGCTATACAGTGGTGGGTGAGCGGTGTACTACTGTTCCCAGCAGCGACACAGAGCACAATGCTATACAGTGGTGGGTGAGCGGTGTACTACTGTTCCCAGCAGCGACACAGAGCACAATGCTATACAGTGGTGGGTGAGCGGTGTACTACTGTGCCCAGCAGCGACACAGAGCACAATGCTATATAGTGGCGGGTGAGCGGTGTACTACTGTTCCCAGCAGAGACACAGAGTGGCAGTAAACACAATGCTATACAGTGGTGGGTGAGCGGTGTACACAGAGTGGCAGTAAACACAATGCTATATAGTGTGGGTAAGCGGTGTACTGCTGTTCCCAGCAGCGACACAATGACTGGGGGGACCCTGGCTAGCCTGGCTGGAGAGAGAACTACCCTGCCTGCCTACCCAGAGCTAAACCCACAGACAAATGGTGGAGAAATGACGTGGATCGGGTATTTATTTACCCGAACCACGTGACCCGTTCGGCCAATCAGAGTGCGTTCGGGTCCGAAACCACGTGACCTGTTCGGCCAATCACAGCGCTAGCCGAACGTTCGGCCATGCGCTCTTAGTTCGGCCATATGGCCGAACGGTTTGGCCGAACACCATCAGGTGTTCGGTCGAACTCGAACATCACCCGAACAGGGTGATGTTCTGCAGAACCCGAACAGTGGCGAACACTGTTCGCCCAACACTAATTCCGATCTCCCCACTAAAACAACAGATTCGGGTCACTGCAGTGGATGATTCCCCTCTGCAGAGTAATCACCCTCTTTCCCAGACCCCAGACTTGGGGGTCACAATAGGGGTGTTGCATAAAGAAAGTTTATCATTTTTCGTGTTACGAATGGCAACCTCCACGATCATTCTTGGCATGCCATGGTTACAAATTCACTCGCCTCAGATTAATTGGGCTACAGGTCAGCTAACAAGCTGGTCTGCCCATTGCTATCATCATTGTCTAGCGAAAGTAACCTTTGGTAAAACCAAGAATCACATGGAGGGATTGCCAGATCAGTATTAAGAATTTACAGACGTGTTCTGTCCCAAGTCAGCAGATAAACTTCCTCCACACCGTCCCTTTGATTCCCCCATTGATCTCAGGTCTGGTTGTATGCCCCCAAGAGGTCATCTCTATAATTTATCTGGGCCAGAGAAGTTGGCCATGCAGGAATACATCCGAGAGAACTTAGCTAAAGGTTTTATTCGCCCTTCTCGATCCCCGGCAGGGGCAGGGTTCCTTTTTGTGAAAAATAAAGATGGAGGCCTCCGACCCTGCATTGATTATCGAGGCTTAAATAAAATTACAGTAAAAAATCGCTATCCTTTGCCTTTAATAGACGATTTATTTACTCAAGTCACCAATGCTAAGATTTTCGCAAAACTGGATTTGAGGGGTGCTTACAACCTTGTGCGGATCAGGGACGGTGATGAATGGAAGACAGCCTTTAACACACCCGACGGGCACTACGAGTACCTGGTGATGCCCTTCGGGTTGTGTAATGCCCCGGCCGTCTTTCAAGTGCTGATTAGTGAAGTCTTTAGGGAGGTGTTGGGCAAATTCGTCTTAGTATACTCAGACGACATACTAATTTTCTCGTCCAACCTCTCAGAGCACAGAGATCATGTTAAGCTTGTGTTACGGAAGTTGAGACAAAACATGCTGTACGCTAAGTTGGAGAAATGCATTTTCGAAGTGACCTCTGTTGCCTTTCTTGGGTACATAATTTCAACCTCTGGCCTCTCTATGGACCCTGGAAAAGTTTCAGCTGTTTTGGAATGGCCCCAACCTGTGGGACTGAAGGCTCTCCAGAGGTTTCTGGGGTTCGCCAACTACTATAGGAGGATCATAAAGGGGTACTCTACGGTGATCTCACCTCTCACCAGTCTCACAAAGAAAGGGGCAGATACTCACCACTGGTCCCCTGAGGCCCATGCTGCTTTCTCCACTCTAAAGAAATTGTTTTGTACTGCACCCATTTTGAGACATGTCGACACCACCTTCCCCTTTATCGTGGAGGTAGATGCCTCAGAGGTAGGGGTAGGGGCTGTGCTGTCTCAGCGTTCTGGGTTGCAGGGAAAGTTACACCCCTGTGCCTATTTTTCACGTAGGTTTTCACCCGCAGAAAAGAACTACGATATAGGCAATAGGGAACTTCTAGCCATTAGGTTGGCCTTTGAGGAATGGCGACATTGGCTAGAGGGTGCAGAACATACCATTACTGTCTATACTGACCACAAGAATTTGGAGTACATTGAGGGCGCTAAGAGACTTAGCCCCCGACAGGCTCGGTGGTCATTATTCTTCTCGAGATTCAGATTTGTAATCACGTATACCCCTGGTAGTAAGAACATCAAAGTTGATGCTTTGTCCAGATGTTTTGAACCCGAGACAGCACAGCCCTCAGACCCATAAACCATTCTTCCTCAGAAAGTGGTTCTGGCCGCCACTGAGACCTGGAGGGACTGGACAAAAATGTTGAGTCCGTTCCAACAGGATGTACCTGAGGGGAAGCCTGAAGGGGTCATGTTCATACCATTGCCTTTTCGTTTTCAAATTCTGCAGTTTTTCCATTCCCACAAGAATGCTGGGCATCCTGGGGCCACCAGAACTCAGGACCTCGTGGCGAGGTGTGCCTGGTGGCCGTCATTGGAACTGACTGCAAAGAGTATATAAGAGAATATGCAGTGTGTGCTAGAAGCAAACCCTCCCGTCAGGCACCTGTTGGGACATTGCAATCATTGCCAGTCCCGAGTGAGCCATGGACCCATCTGTCCATGGATTTTGTGGGCGAACTCCCCAGGTCTGAGGGCATGACGGTCATTTGGGTGGTAGTCAATCGTTTCAGCAAGATGGCCCATTTTGTCCCCCTGAAAGGACTCCCCTCAGCCCAGGAGTTGGCCGATCTCTTCATCCAACATATTTTACGGCTGCATGGTATTCCGGAAAATATAGTGTCAGATCGGGGAGTCCAATTTATTTCTAAGTTTTGGAGGGCATTCACTCATCAGTTGGACATGGAACTATCTTTTTCATTAGGCTACCACCCACAGACCAATGGCCAGACCGAGAGAACCAATCAGTCTCTGGAACAGTTTCTGAGGTGTTATGTGGCAGATGTTCAGACCGACTGGGTCAAATTCCTGCCATTTGCAGAATTTGCACACAACAACTTGAAGAGCTCCTCCTCAGGTTTTTCCCCATTCCAGGTGGTGACAGGAAGGTCACCTAAGTTCACCCCATTACCAGTGGCTGCCACTCCGTTTCCAGCCCTGGAGGATTGGCAGAGGTCCTTGAAGCAGACTTGGGGAATGGTAGAAAGAAATTTGAGGAGGGCCTTTCAGAGTCAGAAGAAACAGGCTGATAAAAGGCGTTCCATAGAGTGGGAATTCCTTCCAGGTGACTTGGTCTGGGTGTCCACATGACATTTGGCTCTGAAGCAACTGTCTCCCAAGTTAGGTCCCAGATATGTGGGTCTGTTTCCAGTGACCAGGAAAATCAATGATGTCACTTATGCCATTGATCTCCCCACCAGCATGCGAGGTGTGAGATTATTCCATGTGTCCTTGCTCAAGCCGGCGGTACACGTGGATTCCACTCCCCCCCCCCCCCCCCCTGTGTTGATTGATGACCAACCAGAGTATGAAATTGAGAAGACTCTAGACTCCCGGCTTGTGCAGAACTCCGTGCAGTAATTGGTACACTGGAAGGGGTATGGCATTGAGGAGAGAACCTGGGTGCCAGAATGTTGCATGCACGCAGAGGAGTTGAAAAGGGAGTTCCATCACTTGCATGGCAGGAGATATGTCCGGAGTCCACTCCTCGGGGGGGGGTACTGTGAGAGAACGCGGAAAAGCCGCCGCATGTGCTACTGAGGAGGCAGCTGATTCCGCGTCCAATGCGGTGGTTTGCACGCGGAAGCGTGTGTCTGGTAGCAGGGCAGAATGCGGAAAAGTCGCCGCATGCAAAGACAGTAAGGCGACTGGTTCCGCATCCAGCGCGGCGGTTCGCACGCGACAGCGTGTGTCTGGTGTGGCTGAGTCTGTTAGTGCACACAGGCTTAGGAATACGCGCGCGTGCGCGCGCTGAGAGGCTGAATTCTTCTACTGGGCAGAGAGAGTCAGCTGATCACGCCGATCAGCTGACTCCAGATAAGGATACTATTGGTTGATCAATTAGGGGTGGTGCTGGAGAGCACTACTCCATATATAGTTACTGCTGGCCAGTTGCAAGTTGTCTGCCGTTGCGAACACTACGTGGAAGCACTCAGACCTTAGTCAGATCCAACAGTGTGTTTGAACCAGGTGGACCTGGGAATTCACACTGAGCCAGATTACTTGAACTGTTATTCTGTTTATGCTTAAGCTAGTTCCAGGGTGCTGAGACCACGGACCTCGCACTCAGACTAGGGAACTGTATTATCATTTGTGTTATACTCCAGACTAGTTCCAGGGTGCTGAGACCACGGATCTCGCACTCAGACTGGGGAACTGTATTATCATTTGTGTTATACTCCAGACTAGTTCCAGGGTGCTGAGACCACGGACCTCGCACCCAAGACTAGGGAACTTGTGCGATCATTTTGTTATACATCAGACTAGGTCCAGGGTGGAGAGACCACGGACCTCACACCCAGACTAGGCATTGTTTGATATCTGTTATGACTTATTGCTTTCTTGACTAGTCTTCTGTCCTCTGATTCGGTACCTCACATATCTGATATTCCGTTGCCAGACCCTGCTTGCCTTGGATACCGAATCAGCCTTCTGTCTTTGTACTTTATCTGTCCGTGTGTTACCGACCAGGCGTGTCCGACCTCGAAAGCTATCTCTCCTCTTAAGAGATAGTCTCCAGACCAGATAGTGACATCCACCTTCAGGTGTCACTCACTCTCTGGCCCTTCCTGTCTCCAGCCTGACTCCACCCCTTGGAGAGTCTCAGGCTGCTGGAAGGTTCCTGTACTCTCAGAGCAGTGTTCCTTTACTGCCTAATATCACCTGCCCAGCAGGGGCATTACTCAAAGTACTACTGTTACACCAAACACTTACATACCTATAGGTGTCCAGAGGTTAGCAATATATCTGTATTATCGGTGATTCTGCAGATCACCAATAATCAGATTCTCTCTGCGTGCCGACACCAATCGTTACAGGTACAGGTAAGTATTTCTGGTTAATTAAGAATATTAAAGGACTTTTCTCGTCCTTGTGTTTTTATTTCATTTATTTCATTTCATTATTTATTCATTTATTTTATTTCATGTATTTGTGAAAATGAGTAAGGGGTACTTTGTACCCCTATACTCATTTCTCCTGGGAGGGGGGCAGGCATCTGGGGTCCACTTCTTTAAGGGGACTCCCAGATGAACCCCCCCCCCCAGGGAGTCGTCACCCCAACCTCCTCCTGGGGCACTGGAGGTAGGGAAGAGCCCCTTGTCCATGGATTGGACAAGGGCTCTGGGGGGAGGAGCAGGCTTGGCAGCCCCGCCCCCCATACCATGAACCATGTGGGCTGGTATAGCTCAGGGTTCAAAGCCCCAGTTTGCAAAGGCTCCGCATTTTGGCTATCCCAGCCTGCAAGGCGTTAAATATGCTCTGTAGTGGGGACCCCACATCAATTTCCCACCTTCTGAACATAAAAAAAGAAAGTTTAAAAAAATAGGAACAGAATATTTTTTTTCCCACAGTTTTTTTTTTTTTTTTTACATATCCTGCAAATCTCATGTTTCTAGAATGTAAGGGGGCTTTGCTATTAATCACTAAAATCGGCAGGTTTTGCTTCATTAACCAACCGCATTTAAATGTATAAGTTTTTCCTTTGAAATTTTGAAATCGATTTTCTCAAAAACTATAAGGTCTTTTAAAAAAAAAATCCTCTTTTTCCCACTATTCTTCTTAACATATGTGGTAAATGTGGTGTTTCTACCATGTAAAGGGGCTTTGCTATTAACCGCTAAAGTCGGGAGGTTTTCAGGTGATAATCACGGATATTTTGATAGCCAAATACTTGGAATAACGGCTGAATTCGTGATTGACTGCCATGATCGATTCCCAATCAGAGATGGCTCGAACCTCCTATTTTAGGTTTGCGAACATCGAACGCGAACTTCCAAAAAAGTTTGTGTTCGTGCAAACTTTGCAAACCGCAATAGACTTCAATGGGCAGGTGAACTTTCAAAAATTAAAATATTAATTCTGGCCACAAAAGTGATGGTAAAGATGTTTCAAGGGGTCTAACACCTGGAGGGGGGCATGGCAGAGTGGGATACATGACGCACAGCAGCGTTTTAAGGGCAGAAATCATATTGCAATGCTAAATGGGAGGCATAAAGTGCTTTAAAACATCTTGCATGTGTATACATCAATCAGGTAGTGTAATTAGTGTACTTACTACTTCACACTGACAGACCAAACTCACTGTGTAACACACCACAAACAGCTGTTTGTGATCACCGTGCTGGAATGGTGTGCACCATGGTGATAGTGCAGGCGATGGTGGTGTTGAAGCTTTGAAGCTTATCTTTGGTGTGCCCCCAAACACACTCATATAGCCGGCGGTCATTGCCTCATTGTGATACGCAAGCCCCTTCACTGCGGTGAGGTAACGATCACGAAGGGGAATTGACACGTGTACATGCCTTTTGTTTTGTTGTTGCAGCCACAGTGCAGCCAGAAAAATTAGGTAGGCATGTACACGCACCAGAAAAAATGATTTTTGTTTTTTGTTAGCGGCCACTGCTAGCAGCGGCCTTAAAAATTCAGGAATCCACCTTAAGTCCTGGACCCTGTTGGTGGCAGCGGAGAAGGCAGTCAAGCGGCCTGCAGGCAGAGATGCTGTGTGGGGACTGGGGACCGACTTAGTCTTGGGGCAGGCAGTCACACGGCGTGCAGGAAGAGATGCCGTGTGCGGGGACTGGCTTAGTCTTTGGGCGGGCAGTAGCCCTCCGGGATCCATGCCTCATTCATTTTGATAAAGGTGAGGTACTGAACACTTTTTTGACCTAGGCGACTTCTCTTCTCAGTGACAATGCCTCCAACGGTGCTGAAGGTCCTTTCTGACAGGACGCTTGAGGCAGGGCAAGCCAGAAGTTGGATGACAAATTGTGACAGCGCTGACCACAGGTCAAGCCTGCGCACTCAGTAGTCCAGGAGTTCATCGCTGTTGTCTACATCCGCAGTTAAAGCGGACCCAAACCAAACATTTTTTTAATTCATAATATTTAGTTGCACCACTCTGACACATACAAAGAAAAATAAACACTGCTTCAAGCCTATGAGCATTTCAGTGCCTGCTTTTCACCCTTCTCTTTTCATATTTAGGGTTATACAGGTGGCAGCCATTAGCAATTCCTCCTTTGCTGGACACCATCTACTCCACCAGTTTGCCGGATTCTGTCCCGGCAATATGAAAGGAAGGGAGGGGTTTCTCCAATAAATGTAAAATATTTTATATTTGTCATCATGCAGCTGAAAAAAGGCTGCTATTTATTATTATAATTTAGAAAATAGATTTCATTTCTGAAATCTTGTATTTTTAATTTGGGTCCACTTTAAGGCCAGGTAGTCGGCTACCTGCCGGTCAAGGCGTTGGTGGAGGATGGATACGGAAGCGCTAAGGCGAGGCATTGGACTAAAGAATGTCCGCATGTCCGACATCACCATGAGATTGCTAGAGCATCCTGTCCCTGTCTGTGTGGACTTGGGAGGTGGAGGAAGATTACTGGCAGTGGCACCTTTATTCCGTTGTGCTGTGACATCACCCTTAAACGCACTGTAAAGCATACATGCCAGCTTGTGGCGCAAGTGCTGCATCCAGGGCCGGCCCGCTCATGAGGCGGGGTGAAACTTTTGCCTCAGGCGGCAAATTTCCAGGGGCGGCACCCGCCCGTCCGTGGGTGCGGGGAGCCGGCCGCCGAGCTGGAGGGGTAGCTGGCAGGATGGGGGTATTGGGCCAGCGGCGGGGAGAGGGGTCGGACCCCCCCCTCCCTCGCCTGGGTCCCCCGACCTCCGCTCCCCTCCAGCCTTAAATAGAAGCAGCCGCTATGTGTAAGAGGAACGGGCGGGGAGGACTCACCTCTTCCTCGTTCCAGCGTGCGCTCCACTGACATCACTTCCTGCAACGCTGCAGGAAGTGACGTCAGTGGAGCGCACGCTGGGAAGAGGTGAGTGTCCTCCCCGCCCGTTCCTCTTACACATAGCGGCTGCTTCTATTTAAGGCTGGAGGGGAGCGGAGGACGGGGGACCCCCCTCCCCGCCGCTAGGCCCAATACCCCCGTCCTGCCAGCTACCCCTCCAGCTCGGCGGCCCCCCCCACGGGGGGGGGATAAAGTGAAAGATATTTCTTTAAAAAAAATTTGCCTCAGGCGGCAAAAAGTCTAGGGCCGGCCCTGGCTGCATCCTTTCTGCTTTCTGGTGATTTGGTAACATCTCCGCTACTTTGTGCTCATTCCGAGGGTCTAGTAGCATTGCCACCCAGTACAGGTCATTCCCCTTGAGTTTTTTTTATACGGGGTCCCTCAACAGGCTGGACAGCATGAAAGATGCCATCTGCTCAAATTTGGATGCCGATGTACTATCCATCTCCTCTTGCTCTTCCTCAGTGATGTCAGGTAAGTTCTCCTCTTACCCCAGCCACGAACAATACCACGGGAAAGGTGAGCAGCACAAGCCCCCTGCAATGCCTGCTGTGGTTGTTCTTCTGCCTCCTCATCAAAAAAAATACTTTCTTCATCTGACTCCTCTTCCCCACACAACTCTTCCTCCTCCTCCCCCCTCCTCTGTGCTGCCACAGGTGTTGAGGAAACATCTGGTTCTGCTGATGATTGTTCCCACAACTCTTCTTCCTGTTCCTTTTCATGCTCCTCCACAGCTTGATCCACCACTCTACGCACGACACGCTCCAGAAAGAAAGCATATGGGATCAAGTCGCTGATGGCGCCTTCACTGCGACTCACCATGTTTGTCACCTCCTCAAAAGGCCACATGAGCCTGCAGGCATTTCGCATGAGGGTCCAGTACTTCAGCCAGAACAACCCCATCTCCCCAGAGCATGTCCATTTACTGTAGTTGTACAGATACTGGTTGATGGCTTTCTCCTGTTGTAGCAGGCGGTCAAACATCAGGAGCATTGAATTCCAGCGAGTCGGGCTATTGCAAATCAAGCGCCTCACCGGCAAGTTGTTTCTCTGCTGAATATCGGCTAAGCGTGCCATGGCCGTGTAGGACTGCCTAAAAAGCCCACACACCTTCCTGGACTGCTTCAGGGCCTCCTGTAAGCCTGGGTACTTACACACGAATCTTTGAATTATTAGATTCAGCATATGTGCCATACAGGGTACATGTGTCAACTTTCCCAAACTCAAAGCCGAAATGATATTGCTGCCGTTTTCACACACCACGTTGCCGATCTCCAGTTGGTGCGGGGTCAGACACTGATCCACTTGTTTGTTCAGAGCAGCCAGGAGAGCTGCTCCAGTGTGACTCTTGGCTTTAAGGCAAGACATGTCCACGATGGCGTGACACCGTCGTACCTGGCATGCAGCATAGGCCCTGGGGAGCTGGGGGTGTATAGCTGGAGAGGAGATCGCAGCACCAGTAGAGTAGCACTGCCACTTAGCCAAGGAGGAGGATGACAGCAAAGAGGATGTAGCAGGAGGAGTAGGGGGAGAAGGAGAGGAGGTGGCAGCAGGCCTGACTGCAAGCCATGGAGGTGTCACAACTAGGTCCGCTGCACAGCCACATACTCCCTGCTTGCCAGCGGTCACCAGGTTTACCCAATGGGCTGTATAAGTAATGTACCTGCCCTGACCATGCTTGGCAGACCAGGCATCCATGGTCAGATGGACCCTTGACCCAACGCTGTGTGCCAGAGATGACACCACTTGCCTTTCAACTTCATGGTACAGTTTGGATATCACCTTTGTTGAGAAATATTTGCAGCCTGGTATCTTCCACTGCAGTGTCCCAATGGACACATATTTTCAGAAGGCCTCAGAGTCCACCAGCTGGTATGGTAACAGCTGGCGAGAAAACAGTTACGCCAAGCCAGCTGTCAGACACCGGGCAACGGTGACATTGGCTTTTTCCGCTCAAAGATTTCCTTTACAGACACCTGGCTGCTGTGGGCAGAGGAGCAGGAACCGCTCAAGATCAGAGGAGGAGTGGAGGAGGGTAGCTGTGAAGGTGCAAGGCTGAAGATAATGCACCTGAAGGAGGAAGAGGAGAAGGAAGGTGGCTTTGCTTTTGTTTGCTGCTTTTCCTCAGGTGGTCTTCCCATTGCAGTTTGTGCTTTTTCATCATGTACCTTTGTAAGGCAGTTGTCCCTACGTGGGTCTTGGTCCTTCCACGGCTCAATTTTTGGTGGCAGAGAGTACAGTTGTCATCTGAGGCAGACACACAAAAAAATGTCCACACCGCTGAGCCCTGGGATGATACACTTTGTTGGTGGCGTCAGAAGCTGACAATGAAGGGCATGCTGGCTGGTCATAGGTGGCAATACATGCCACCGGACACTGCCACAAGCTGTTTCTGATGACGAGCTCCCCCTGCTTCTTTCAGCAACTCATCTCCTCCTACTCCTCTCTGACTCCCCCTCTGCACTGTCCCCCTGGTCATCATGTCTGTTAGGATCCCCTGTGACATCCATGCCAGTATCATCATCATCCTCATCATCATAATCATCCTCCACAGCTTCGCTTGTATCAGGCACCTCATAAACTGCACCAACAGCAGGTACTTCATCATCCTCCTCACACCTTACGTCCATAGTGATGCCTAACTCAGACATATGAGGTGGTGTAAGTTGCTTAGTGCCTTCATCTTGATGTAACAATAACGGCTGTGAATCAGTGAATTCCCCACCAAATAACTCCTGCGAAGTGTCAAATGGAGCGGATGTAGTGCTCGCAGTAGTGCCGGTGGCTGCGGAAGATGAGATGTTCTGTGTTAAATAGTCAACTACGTCCTGACAATCTTGGGAGTTGATGGCGCTTGCCTTCTTTGTAGTTTGGTCCAGGGCCGCACGAAATCATGTCAGCACAACCTAGAACAGACCTGACGGGTGGCCTGCCTCTGGGTCTGCCTCTGCCTGTTATTTTGTCCATATTGGGGGGGGGGGGATGAAGTGAAAGATATGCACTGACTTGATTAATACAATGTGCAGTCACACAGGTGCAGTGAAAAGGTATGCAGTGACTGGTATATAAAACTGCGTGCTGTCACACAGGTGCAGTGCAAGGTATGCACGGACTGGTATTACAAATGTGCAGCTGTCACACACACAGGTGCAGTGAAAAGGTATGCAGTGACTGGTATATAAAACTGCTTGCTGTCACACAGGTGCAGTGAACAGCTATGCATGGACTGGTATTACAAATGTGCAGCTGTCACACACACAAGTACAGTGAACAGATATGCAGTGACTGGTATATAAAACTGTGTGCTGTCACACAGGTGCAGTGAGCAGGTATGCACGGACTGGTATTACAAATGTGCAGTTGTCACACACACAGGTACAGTGAAAAGGTAGGCACTGGAACGGAAGCTTCTTTTTCCTGAGGTGAAGACAGGGTGCGTTGTACACGGCAGGGGGGCTCGGTCTGTTGTGTGTCAGAGGGCTTGTTGTGAAGCTGGCAGCCTGGTTTCAGTGGGCAGATGTTAATCAGAGGTGAGAGGAGTAATGCAGCATAGGATTTCCATTAAACCACTATATGTGTATGTATTCGCCTGTCTCATATTGCTGATACCCAATCTTTCTCTCTATTTCCACCCTCTCTCTCACTCCACATTCCTTTTTTCCACCTTGCTCAAAAATATATGGGCAATCTCTTCATTCTCCAGTTACTTACCTGGGGCTTCTTCCAGCCCCCTGAATTCTTCCTAGTCCCTCACTGTCATCTTGTGCTTCTTGGTTTCCCTGCTGTTGCCCTCCAATGCTGAATGCGTGGCCCTGTGGCGAATTGGGCCCATACAGGCACAGCCACAGACCACCTTTGTACAAGCAAGGTCAGGTGCCTGCCCTGCAGCCAGCCAGATGCCAGAGACGACCCAGGCAGCCTGCTGATCCCTGCTAACTCAAGTATGTACAGTATAAGCGGTTCTCTGTGCCTGTACTGATAGTAAACTAGCTGCAGTGTGTGCTGATATCTGCTACCTCCAGTATGTACAGTATAAGCTGTTAATCTGTGCCTGTACTGATAGTAAGCTAGTTGCAGCTTGTACTGATCACTGCTGTTTCCAGTATGTACAGTATAAGCTGTTACTTTGTGCCTGCACTGTTAGTAAACTAGCTGCAGTGTGTGCTGATCTCTGCTGCCTCCAGTAGGTACAGTATAAGCTGTTACTGTGTCCCTGTATTGATAGTAAACTAGCTGCAGAGTGTGCTGATCTCTGCCAGCTCCAGTATGTACAGTATAAGCTGTTACTCTGTGCCTGTACTGATAGTAAACTAGCTGCGGTGTGTGCTGATCCCTGCTACTTTCAGTATGTACAGTATTAGCTGTAAAGCCTGGTACACACATACAATTTTGATTAGCCAATTTTAGCTCTGTTCATCAAATTCATTGTCTGTTGGCCCACTTACTGCATGGGAGTGGTAAAATTGGTCAGTGATTGACCAATCAAAATTGTATGTGCGTATACATCTTTGATCTATGCCTATACTGATTGTCAATTATCTAAATAAAGGACATGGGGCTCCATCCAATATTTTGATGGGAAGGCCCGTTAGCTGTAGCTTACACTGCTGCTAAGCTCGTGTAAATTTGGCCACGCCCACTCACTGAATGGCCATGCCCCTTATTTGCTGCCTTCACCTTGTGCCCACAGGTGCCCCCGATCTCCAAGGACCCTAGGAACGCCCCTGGTGGCCATGAAGATCAGTTTTTAAATCTGTATGAGGAGAGTAAACTGACACCTGTAGAAATCAGAGGGTTATTTGAACTTACTGATACAGTATGTCCAGTCAATACCCTCTATTAGTTTAACACCCTTAACTATCACATCTAATAACTAAACAGATAATGGAACATGCTATTAACCACTTTACCCCCAGCGGTACGAATTTCTCCGCCCCTTTTTTCCCTCCTAAAAAACCAGGGACGGAGAAATCCGTACCTTCCGCGCTACCGCCGCTGTCCGCGCTCCCGCCGCTCGTGCGCGCGCACCCGCCGCTCGTGCACGCCGCCGCCCGTGCACGCCACCGCCCGCTCGCCCGGAGATCAATGAACGGGAAAATCCATTCCCGTTCGTTGATCTAGCCCCCGCAATGATCTGCTGCTTCTTTCAGAAACAGCGAGATCATTGTGAGTCTCCCAGCCTCCTACTGCTTCCTGTAAGCGTCCTTCCGGACGCTTACAGGTCGCATGTAAACAAACACTCTGTGGCCATCTTGTGGCCAAATAGTAAACTACACCCTAAAAGCATTTTACATATACAAACATTACATTTACACAATAAATTAACTCATTACCTCCCACACTCCCCAATTTTTTATTTTTTTTTTGTAATTAAAAAAAATAAATAAATAAAAAAAAAACATAAATAGTTACCTTAGGGACTGAACTTTTTAAATATTTATGTCAAGAGGGTATAACACTGTTACTTTATAAACTGCGGGCTTGTAATTAGGGATGGATGCAAAACTGAAAAAAATGCACCTTTATTTCCAAATAAAATATTGTCGCCAAACATTGTGATAGGGACATAATTTAAATGGTTTTATAACCGGGACAAATGGGTTAATACATTTCATGGGTTTTAATTACAGTAGCATGCTTTATTTAAAAACTATAATGGCCGAAAACTGAAAAATAATAATTTTTTCCCACATTTTTTCCTATTTCCCCATTAAAACACATTTAGAATAAAATAATTCTTGGCATAATGTCCCACCTAAAGAAAGCCTAATTGGTGGCAAAAAAAACAAGATATAGTTCATTTCATTGGGATAAGTAATAATAAAGTTATAGACGAATGAATGGAAGGAGCGCTGAAAGGTGAAAATTGCTCTGGTGGTCAGGGGGTAAAACCCCTGCCTTCTCCTCATCCTCTCCACTGCCACAAAACCATGTATGTGTTGCAGGTGCTTCAAAAGGTAATAAATGTTATAGTTTTAAATTCCAAAAATAGTTTTCACTACAGAACAAGTATAGCATTTTTTTTCTGCAATATTTGGCAGAATGCCAGTCAGACTGGAACTCCCTGTAAACTGCTGGTCTGTCTCAATTCAATTGCTTTTGTTTTATTGCTCACCTCCCTAAGCACTACAAGGTAAACTTGCACTGGTGGTGGTGGACGTCTATGATTTTCATTCTCCAAACAGTCCAAACCAGAGTTCCCCAAACCTATCCTCAAGGCCCACCAACAGTACATGTTTTTCAGAAAACCACAAACATGCACAAGTGAGGTAATTAGTGTCTCAGCAGAGCTGATAAATAACCTCTGTGGATTACCACAAAACATGCACTGTTGGTGGGCCTTGAAGACAGGGTTGGGGAACACTGTTCCAAACAATATTAGAGATGGATCTACAGCTCCAGTTTTAGACATGAAGTTTATTTCCAATATATAAACATCCAACTTGGGTGTATTGGACCACCCTGTACCTAAATTCATTTTACTGTTTTTACATTATCTAATGACTAGTTAGGTGACAAAGTAATGTAAAGAGGTGACATACCAATAGCAGAGATATTTTGACAGAACACATTTGAATGACAATACTACAAATATTCTTTTGTTGGTTACCTGAAAATTCACTATAAAAAAAAAAGTCAATTTGAAATAGGGGGAAAATCTCTCTAGTTATGAGAGTTAGCTATAAGAATGCATTCTGCCGCCTGTCCTACAAACTACTAAGCAGGCTTAATTTGGAGCTTAGGGAAATAGTGAGAACAATCAAATATTCCCTGAAGTAAACTACCGTGTTTCTCCGAAAATAAGACACTGTCTTATATACATTTTTCCATCAAGAAATATGCTAGGGCTTATTTTCGGGGAGGTCTTATTTTTTCTGGGGGTAGTGAGATCCCCCTTTTTGTATAGCCAGATCTCCTCCCCTTGTGTATAGCCAGATCCCCCCCACGTGTACAGTCAGATACCCCACCTTTTGTGTATAGCCAGATCCCCCCTTGTGTATGGCCGGACCCCCCTCTTCCATAGACAGATCCCCCAGAACATAGCCAGTGTAATCCTACCTCCCCCCGCATTACCTCCTGCCAGCCCCCTCCTCCAGACAGATTGATCCCAGTATTCTGCAGCTTCTCTGCCTTGCGGCATAATTCAAACTGCCAATTAGCGGTGAACTGTAATGAAGCGGTTAGAGTATCAGTATAACAGCGCCGTATCACTGTACCAGCACCTCCGTATACAGGAAGTGACATAGGCGCTTCATAGGAAGTATAAGGAGGCGCTGTTACAGGGATATGCGCTGTTATACTGATACTCTAGCTGCCTTTATTACAGTTGACCGCTAATCTGCGGTTTGAATTATGCCGCCGGGCAGAGGAGCTGCGGAATACTGGGATCGGTCTTTTTGGAGGAGGGGGCTGGCAGGAGGTAATGCGGGGGTCGGTGGGGGAAAGGGAGGGGAACGGGACTGCCACAGCTACTGTATTTTAGGAGGATGTCTTATATTTCGAGCATGCTCGAAATATATGCTAGGGCTTTCTTTCAGGGGATGTCATACTTTCAGGGAAACACAGTATTTCAATTACTAATATCCTTTTTTTTATTTAGATTTGGCTGTTTTAAGCTTAAGATGGTTGCAAATATTAATCTTCATATGAGCAAGAAGGTATAATGCCTTTAATGCTGCACTTCAGCTTGGTGAGTGAATGGGCAAATGGTTTATTTATGCTCCTGAAATGCCAGGTATATGTCCAAAACTGCTGTTGTGCAACACATCTACAAACTTTAAGTTTTACTGAGCCATAGAATCCAAACTGCAGTCAGCTGTTTCAGATTACTTTGCCCTTCATTAGTAAAATGTATGGAAGGCTATGGCTCTTGAGGCAAAGCTTGGAACGCAGAGGTGGTCACAGTACCCACTTAAGTCATAGATAACAAAAAGCACTGGGATTGTGTAGAGACCCTTAAAGGACAACTGAGGTTGCATGTGACATGATGAGATAGACATGTGTATGTACAATGCCAAGCATGCAAATGGTTGCGCTGTGCAGGGGTGCTCTCCAGGACTCCCAAATGCGAATTTACCTGAATTATTTGGGTAAAATTCAGCGTTCCCAAAGTCAAAGCCGAATGCGCCGGACCCGAAGCCGAAGGCGGGCGAATGTGCGCATTTGAATTCGGCCGGATGACGCGTGGGGTTCGGCTTTGGGATTCGGGAGTGACGCGTGCCATCATAATTCCTCCAGCCGAGTCCCTGGCAATGCTAGCAACCAATCAGAGGAGGGGAGCCTGGTCCTCGCTCCTCTATATATGATGGCAGCAATTTTGCAGAGCTACGCACTTGTGTGACTGAGCTGGTACTGAGAGCATCTCCAGTGCTGTGCTGCATGTCTGAACAAGTGTATTCTGTGCTAAACCTAGCGTTTTGCTTCCTAAACACATTCATTGTACTGTTATATAGATAGATAGTAATTTGATTGTTTGTAGTCAGCTAATGTGTACTGTATACTGTGCTAGGCTAGTGTTAGTCTGTGTGCAGGCTAGGCCTGTTAGTCTAGGGCAGCCTTAGCCTACTACTAGCTTAGGTAGGTTAGGAATTCTAGTTAGTTGTGTACTATAGTAGTTTAGTTAAATTGTACTGCTGCTGTTTGCTGTAGTCTGTTAGTTTATAGCTTCAGTACTGTTAGTTAATACTAGTTAGTTACTGATTGACTGTGTACAGGCCAGCATCCCTTGTTGTCACCTGCTGTGTGACTGACATTTGCCGGCCCACCCTGTTGATTGCGTCTGACCGTGTGTGACCGACCAACTGTAATTTGTCACCCACTGTCTGGCAGTTAGTTATATTGGGCCTGATTCACAAAGCGGTGCAAAGTTTTTCGCGGACTTTTGCGCGCGCAAAGTGCCGCGAATGCGCAAATCGCGGCACTTTCTACACATTTGTTTATTCGTATATAAGTGCAAAATGACTGGCAGAGGTAGAGGACGAGGCGCCACCAGGAGAGGCAGCGCCATTGCAGCAGCCACTGCCAGCAGCAGCAGGTCTGTGACTGGTCCGCTGCCAGCCACTGACCGCAGAGTTGGGGAGGAGGAAGCAGAGGCACAACAGCAGCGCGTTGTGCCCATATTTGCGACGGGTCGTCGCCCCCGTCCCATTAAGCAGAGTCAGGCGCAGGCTGTGGTGGAACTGATGGTGGAGCAGGAAGCCACCGTTTCCAGCCAGGCCTCCAGCAGCAGCAAGACCAGTGCCACCACCACCAGCACTCCGGTCCGCAGCAGGCCTCCACCACCACTTGAGGTCACAGTGACCCCATTGACCGGCCTGCCCTCAATGAGCTCGGTCTTCACCCCAGTGACTGCAGCCATGTACAGGGATGTTGTGGAGAAGTTTGAGCAGGAGATAATGGGGACATCATCATGCAAGGAGGAGGAGGAGGAGTTGGAGGTGGAGCAGTTTGTTGTTGGTGCTGATGAGGAGGGGCGTGATGCAGGGGATTTTGGGCCACTGGATGTGGTTGAGGCGGGCTCAGAGGACATGTTTGGGGATAATGATGACGTGCTGGATCCTCCCTATGTGCCAACACCAGTACCACCAGCACACTTGTGCGTCCTTTCCCGGTGTGACCAAGGTGTTGCCTCCCGCTCACAGGCGCATCCGGGTGCTGAACGGGTTGCTTGCCCGGGCCATGTGCTCCCAGCTCCTGCCATATTCCTTCGTGCAGGAGGGGAGTGACATGAGAGCACTGCTGCATTTTGGGATCCCAGAGTGGCAAGTCCCCAGCCGCCACTACTTCTCCCGCACGGCGATCCCAGCACTGCACCGGTTTGCCATGGCGAACGTGGGCCGCGCACTCGATCACGCTATGAGTGCGTGGATCCACATAACCATGGATTCATGGAGCAGCCGTTTTGGGACAGAACGCTATCTGTCCTTTATGGCACACTGGGTCAGCCTGGTGGAAAGCCAGAGCGAGGAAGCAGCAGGTCCACCCCCGGGCGCAGCAGCAGCACCAGTCGCCCACTATGTGGTGCCACCACGCGGGATCAGGGGAGAAGCAGCAGCTCCCGCCGCCAAGCGACAACGCAATGGCAGCATGAAGGCCCACCACTGCCAAGCGCTGCTGGAGATGGTCAGCCTGGGGAAGAACAGTCTGACATCAGCCAACGTGCTGGACTACCTGAGGGAACAGGAGAAGATGTGGCTGACCCCCAGAGGCCTCCGAGTCGGATTGGTGGTGTCCGACAATGCCGCCAACCTGCTGTCTGCCATCAGCAGGGGACACTTATGCCACATCCCCTGCTTGGCCCACGTCCTGAACCTGGTGGTGGAGAAGTTCCTGCGCACCTACCAGGGGATGGAGGAGCTGTTGGAAGCGGGGCAGAAAATTGTGCGTACTTTCCGCCGCTTAGCTGCTGCTGCATCTAAGCTGGCAGAGATCCAGCAGCGCAAGGTCCTGCCACCACAAACCGCCTTGTCATCGATGTGCCGACTCGCTGGAACTCCACCCTGGCGATGTTGGAGCGGCCTTGTTGAGCAGAGGAGGGCAGTTAACCGGTACATCGTAGAGGGCACTCTGGAAGGCAACCCCAAACTCCAGCTCCTCACCAACGCACAGTGGAGGCAGATGCAGCAGGTCTGCTTGGTTTTGGCTCCCTTCCTGCAGGGAACCAACCTGGTGAGCCAGGAGCGGGCATCCCTCTGCCAGTGGGTGCCCTTTGTTTGTCTGCTGGACAGGGCACTTGGCGATTTGGTGCATTTGGGGGAGGAGCTGGAACAGCAGCCGCCTGCGCAGTCCACTGCTGTGCAGGAATTTGAATCCCTGGAGGAGGATGAGGAGAAGTTGGAGGTGCTGGACGTCGCTGCTGAGGGGGAACAGCGGAGCGCAGCAGCAGTGGTGCGAAGGTGGAGAGAGGAGGAAGAGGCTCAGGAGCCAGAGGAGGACGCTGACCATGATGTCTCTGTGTCACGGACCACCCTGTTCCCCATGGCAGCGCACATGCTGCGTTGCCTGCGCACAGACCCCAGGGTGAAGCAGATGCAAGCGAGGGAGGACGTCTGCATCAGCATGATCCTGGATCCACGGCTGAGGGGGAAGTGGGCTCAGTTTCTGCCTGCTACAGGATGTGAGCAGCGCACAAGCGAGTTGCAGCAGCTCCTTGTTCGGCGACTGGAGGAAGCCTTCCCCCAGGCTTCTACCACCTCTGTCCCTGTCCAGCCAGCACAGCAGCCAGTGCCTGCGACCAGCAGCAGCAGCGTCAGGCGCCCAGGAGACCTGCTGACATTGACACAGGCGCTCTACATGACGATAGAGCAGCCGAGAGAGGAGGTGCGTGCAGCAGCCACCTCCTCTGAAAGCCACAGCCAGCGCATGACCCAGATGGTGGCTGAGTACATGGGGTCCTTCAGTGGGCTTGACACCGGCAGCATGGACCCCATGGAGTACTGGGTGGAGTGTTTTCACATCTGGAGTGAGCTGGCGCAGTACGCCCTGGAAGTCCTGTCTTGCCCCTCTTCCAGCGTGCTGTCCGAAAGGTGCTTTAGTGCGGCCGGTGGCGTGGTCACCGAGAAGCGCTCTCGTCTGTCCACAGAGGTAGTGGACAGACTGACATTTTTGGAGATCAACCAGGCCTGGATTGAAGGCACGTTCCTGGCACCTACTGTAGGCGAGAGGAGGGCATGAGATGCCTGGGAATCATTCTTTGACAACATAATCCTTCATTCCCAGGGTCCTGATAATTTGGCCTTGTGTTTCTTCACTTGCTGTGGTAGTAACGCTAGCTACCATGGCCCGTGACATGCCTGCTGCTGCCACACATCACTCCTCTTCCTGCTGCTGTTGCTGATGTATTTATATATTTATGAATTTACTGATTTATTTATGAATTTATTTATTTGTGTGTTTATTTATTTATTTATTGTATTTATACAGTGTCAACATATTACGAAGCGCTGATTTTCATCCTCCTGCTGTTCACCACACAATGCATGCCTGCTGCTGCCACACGTCACTCCTCTTACTGCTGCTGTAGTTATCCTGCTGTCTGTGCTCCCACCACCAGGGTCCACAGAATACATTGCCTGCTGCCATTCGCCACTCCTCCTCCTGCTGCTGCTATAGTTATCCTCCTGCCTGTCTGTGTTCCCACCGCCAGGGTCCACAGAATTATGCGCTGCTGCCATGCGCCACCACTAGCTATTACGCCACTACAATAGCTATACTGTTGTATAAAAAAAATAATTCTGAGGTGTCTGGGTTGAAAACTGTGCTGTCCCAGTTGTGCATTGGGCACAATGTGGACTGCTCGACTGCTGTCCGGAACCTCCTCCTGCTCTTTTCTGTTTATTTTCAGCCATGGTACCAACGCTAGGTACCATTGGCCTGTGACATTGCCTGCTGCCATACATCACTACTCCTCCTCCTCCTCCTCCTCCTGCTGCTGCTGCTGCTATAGTTATCCTCCTGCCTGTCTGTGTTCCCACCGCCAGGGTCCACAGAATTATGCGCTGCTGCCATGCGCCACTAGCTATTACGCCACTTCAATAGCTATGCTGGTGTTGAAGATAACATTTTACAACAGTACAGTTCTGTAAGGGAAAAAACAAAGAATGTTGGTGGTGGCTGGTGAAGAAGAAGAAGAGTAACCATGTGAAGAAGAAGAACCAGGTGAAGAAGAACCAGATGATGTTGACGAAGAATAAGATGATGAAGAAGAACCAGGTGAAGAAGAGAAGAACCAGGTGAAGAAGAAGAAGAAGAGAAAAACCAGGTGAAGAAGAAGAAGAAAAGAACCATGTGAAGATGAAGAAGAGAAGAACCAGGTGAAGATGAAGAAGAGAAGAACCAGGTAAAGATGAAGAAGAGAAGAACCAGGTGAAGAAGAAGAAGAGAAGAACCAGGTGAAGAAGAAGAAGAGAAGAACAAGGTGAAGAAGAACCAGATGATGATGATGAAGAAGGAGAATAAGAAGACGAAGAAGAACCAGGTGAAGAAGAAGATGAAAAAAACATTTGAAGATGAACCAGGTGAAGAAGAAGAAGAACTTAAAGAACCAGATGCCAGTGAAGAAGAAGATGATGAAGATGATAGTAATGAATGATTGATGACGAGAAACAAAAAGAGGGTAAAACAGAAAAAGAAGATAGTGAAGAAAAAGATGGAGAGAAAAAATAAACAAGAAATGCTGAAAAAAAGTTTTCCATCACATTTTCTTTTTTTTTTTAATATTAGACCTATTTACATGTGATTTCCCTTTGAAAAAAAAAAACCCCATCCGAATTCATGAACACAAATTTTTCCTGAATTTTTTTTATGCAACCCGAACCGAATCCGAATCCGAACCGAATTCGGCGATCGCATCCGAATCCGAATTTTCCGCGGGCCCGAATTCGAATGTACCCGAATCGAATTTTGGTACATTCGAGCAACCCTGGTGCTGTATTCCTTTTTTTTTCTCTGCCTGAAAGAGCTAAACATCAGGTATGCAAGTACCAGTTTCTGTACGGGCCAGGACTGGATCAGACTAAAGCATAACCCTCCCTCCGGATAGAGATCTACACTGTGTTTTGATGGGCTCCTGGTTGGCAGGGCGTAGATCTCTATCACCGGTGCTGCTGCTCACCACCGCGATCATGCGCACCGAAGCAGCCGCACTTAGCTGTCTTATGACAGCTAAGGCTTCCGGGTATCGGCAGAAGCCGTCACTGATTGGCTCCTTGCCATGTGATCGCTGTGAGCCAACCACAGCGATCACCCTCTGAAAGGCAACATAGTTGCCATTCCGCCTCCCTCTCACTGTGTGAATCTTTTGTGACAGGGAGAGACGCACAGCCTGCAGCCGTGACAGGCTGCGTGATTTTAGTAAAAAAAAAAAAACTTTTTATACATTTTTAACCCGATCTCCCCCCCCTTTGATCCCCTCCCAACCACCCATGTATATATATAGAGAGAGTGAGAGTGAGAGTATATATATATATATATATATATATATATATATATATATATATATATATAGCTATACATATATACAGAGCCGGGACAAGGTCCTCCAGCACCCAAGGCTGAGACACTAAAGTGCGCCCCTCTATCCCTCCCACCCCAGCTGTCACACACTGATTGCTATTAGACTAAGAGGCGCCACAGGGCCCACAACCTCCCCAACACCTTAATATCTAGTTATCTGGCTTGCAGTCACTGCCATGTATCCCCTTTTCTTATTTCTTTTTGCTTCAAACACAATTAGGAATGACAGCTGAATGAATTCTGCGCCCCCTCTTACACTGCGCCCTGAGGCTGGAGCCTCTCCAGCCTATGCCTCGGCCCGGCCCTGCATATATATATATATATATATATATATATATATAGTATATAGCATATAGCTATATATATATATATATATATATTTTTTTTTTTTTTTTTACTGGATTGTGATTTTGTATTTACTGCAGTTAGATAGGGGTTAGTATAATAGGCAGGGTATATAGTGGCTAGCGTATAGTGTAGGGTATTTAGGGTTTACTATATAGTTTAGTACATAGCGTAGGGTATATAGGGTTTAGTATATAGTGTAGGGTGTATAGGGTTTAGTATATAGGGGTTAGTATATAGTGTAGGGTGTGTAGATATAGGCTTTAGTATATAGTGTAGGGTATAAAGGGTTTAGTATATAGTGTCGGGTATATAGTGTAGGGTAAATCGGGTTTAGTGTACAGTGTAGGGTATATAGGGCTGTATATCGTTAGTGTATAGGGTGGCATATAGTTCAGGGTTTATACGGTTAGGTATATAGTGTCAGTGTGGGGTCTGATATTGTCCAGGGGTGTAGCAATCGCCATAGCAACCATAGCATTGCTATGGGGCCCGCCCAAGCCCTACGTCACAGAGGGCCTGCAGCCGTAAGGACCTGGAGGGGTGGCAGCATTTGGGGGAGAGCTTGGTGGCACGTCGGTGGGGAGGGGAGATGGCCCCCCCTCCCTCACCCCGGGCTCTTCCCTCTGCGCCCCCCTCCAGCACTGAATATTCTATGTATGCAGGCGGCGGGCGGCGGGCAGCGGCAGCAGATATATACCTTCCGTGCGCTTCACCGATGCTCCTCTCTCTAGCCTCTGACGCGACTTCCGGTATAAACAGGAAGTCGCGTCAGAGGCTAGAGAGGGGAGCATCGGTGAAGCGCACGGAAGGTATGTATCTGCCGCCACTGCCAGCCACCCGCCGCCTGCATACATAGAATATTCAGTGCTGGAGGGGGGCGCAGTGGGGAGAGCCCGAGGTGAGGGAGGGGGGGGGCGTCTCCCCTCCCCAACGACGTGCCACCAAGCTCTCCCCTCATGCTGCCACCCCTCCAGGTCCTTGCGGCTGCGGGCCCCCTGTGACGTAGGGCTTGGGCAGGCCCCATAGCAATGTGCCACCAAGCTCTCTACTCATGCTGCCACCCCTCCAGCCCCCCCAAAACGGCCCTGAGTGGGCCCGGGGGGGGGGGGGAGAGGGGGGGCCTAACCTGGGGGGTGCCGCCTGTCACTCACTACCTAACTGGGGGCCCCTGTCACTCACTACCTAACCTGGTGGTCCCTGTCACTTACTACCTAACCTGGTGGTCCCTGTCACTCACTACCTAACCTGGTGGTCCCTGTCACTCACTACCTAACTGGGGCCCCTGTCATTTACTACCTAAACTGGGGGTCCCTGTCACTCACTACCTAACTTGGTGGTCCCTGTCACTCACTACCTAAACTGGGGGTCCCTGTCACTCACTACCTAAACTGGGGTCCCTGTCACTCACTACCTAACTGGGGATCCCTGTCACTCACAACCTAACCTGGGGGACGCCTGTCACTCACTACCTAACCTGGGGGTCCCTGCCACTCACTACCTAACCTGGGGGTCCCTGTCACTCACTACCTAAACTGGGGGCTCCTGTCACTACATACACTGGGGGGTCCCTGTCACTACCTGAACTGGGGGGTCCCTGTCACTACTTACACTGGGGGGCTCCTGTCACTGCCTGAACTGGGGGGCTCCTGTCACTACCTGAACTAGGGGGCACCTGTCACTACCTAAACTATCCAGGCCAGCCAGCCCAGCATCACCACCAGCCAACCAGCCCAGAATCACTGTCAAAAAGGCCACAGCATCACCACCAGTCAGGCCAGCATTTACTTCAACCAGCCAAGCACAGCCCAGCATCACCATCAGCCAACCCAGCCACAGCATCACTGCCAACCCAGCCACAGCATCGGCAACAGCATCACCGCCAGCCAACCCGGCCACAGCATCACCACCAGCCAGGCCACAGCATCACTGCCAGGTCTTTCAGCCTACACATCATCCCCAATGCAGCCAAAAACAGTATTGCCAGGCACAGCAGCCAGTACAGGAGAATTCAGAAGCCAGATGAGAGGTGTCTACCATATTAAGGGGGCATTCTGCCTATTTATGTGAAATGCTGTCTATTTATGTGCCTCATGACTGCTGAATTTGTCTTGTTGGGGTCCTTATGATTGCTGAATTTGTCTTGTTGGGGGCCTTATGATTTGTTGGGGGCCTCATGATTGCTGAATTTGTCTTGTTGGGGGGATTATGATTTGTTGGGGGCCTCATGATTGCTGAATTTGTCAGGTTGGGGGCCTCATGATTGCTGAATTTGTCTTGATAGGGGCCTCATGGTTGCTGAATTTGTCTTGTTGAGGGTCACATGATTGCTAACTGCGAGAATTATGGGAAAAGCTGAATCATCATCATATGAGACAATAGCATTAAACCTACTTTTTTAGCTTTTTAAAACAGAAAATAAAAGTGGGAAGTTCTAAAAAAATGAATATATTTTCAGGAGTAGGAAGGATGAAATTGTTTATCTTCACAGTTTACTTTCAACTTGGATTTTCCATAATGTTCATGTATGAGTTAAAACGTTTGTACAGTATTTAGTTTAAATTGCTGTTGCCACAAGGGGGCCCAGTGATTTCTAGTTACGACCCTGACTACTACCTAAACTGGGGACACCTATAGACCTGGCTACTTATACTGTACTTAGAGGGGTGTGGGAATGTTGGGGTGGAGGGTCCTGGAGGAATGTTTGGGTGGGAGGTCCGAGGTCCGTGGAGTTAGAAGGTCATGGGGGGGGGGGGGGGCATAACATTTTTTTGCTATGTGGAAGAGGCCTTTTACTGCTCAGCAGATTGTATATATGATCTGCCAGTCTGGTGAATCCAGTGAGGAATTAGACTCTGAAGAATCAGAGCCTGAAGATTCAGACTCAGAGTTTGAGCCAACCCCTGACAGTGACACTCTACTGAGTGAATCGGATGTGGAGGAGACTGAGAGTTCTGAGACAGCCATGCCAGAGCAGCCAAGCACTAGTCAGCTGCAGGAAGAGAGTGTCGCAACACTCCGATAGAGACGCCGCAGGCAACAGAGCGCTTCTACTAAACGTCGCCGCACTGACGTACCGGAGGAATTTCTTCACCCCGTGTGGTTGCCTGCCAATCTAGAAGCACCCTCAATTCCTCCTTTCACAGCCCAGGCTGGAATTAAAGTGCAAACAGCTAACCTCTCCCCAATTCAATTTATGGAGCTCATAATCACTGATGAACTTCTCGGCTACATTGCTGAGCAAACAAACTTATATGCTCAGCAACACATTGCTGAGAAACCACAATCCAGCTATGCAAGGCCTAAGAACTGGTGGCCCACTACAGTGGAGGAAATAAAAACATTTTTAGGCCTCACAATAAACATGGGCATTACTAAAAAACAGACCTAAAACGGTATTGGTCGAAAAGACCAATTCAACACATGGGGATTTTTTCGAAAACAATGTAGAGGACGCGTTATTTGACAATCTTGCGCTTCCTCCATTTCAGTGACAATTCCCAGTGCCGACCCGGAGAAGATCCCAATATTGATGCCCTATACAAAATTCAGCCCCTAATTAACTACCTATCGCAAAAATGTTCAGAGGTATATGTTCCAGAAAAAAATATCAGTATTGACGAATCTCTTGTACACTTCACTGGTCGACTTAGGAAAAAGCAATACATTCCCTCCAAGCGTGCCAGATACGGCATAAAAATGTATAAGCTTTGTGAAAGCAGCACTGGCTTTACATGCGCTTTCCGAGTATACGAGGGAAGAGACAGCCAGCTGGATCCACCTGGGTGCCCACCTTATATGGCCACAAATGGCAAAGTTGTATGGGATCTGATTCACCCTCTCCTGAACAAAGGATACAACCTGTACCTTGACAACTATTACACCAGCATCCCACTATTCAAGCATTTAGCGAGAGAGAACACGCCAGCCTGTGGTACCATCAGATCCAATCGCAAAGGCTTCCCTCAGAGCCTTGTCAACAAGTGCCTCAAACCTGATGAATCTGAGGGTCTCCGCAGTGAAGAGATGCTAGCTCTGAAGTTCAGGGGAAAAAGGGACATATATATGCTTTCAACAATACATACTCCTGAAAGCATAACACCCAGGACTGGAGCAGAAGAGAAACCTAAATGTGTTCATGAGTACAACCAATATATGGGTGGTGTAGACTGCAATGACGCCGCAATGAAGCCATACCTGGCCACACGCAAAACCAGATATTGGTATAAAAAAGTAGGCTTATACTTGCTGCAGTTGGGAATTTACAACAGCTATATTTTATACAAAATGTCAAAAAACCCTCTCAGCGAATCTCTCATTTCCAAAGCTGCAACTCACCCTGGCAGAAGACTTGATTCAGTCGTGAGACTTTCTGGATATCATGTTCCAGAAATTATACCACAGACGGGGAAAAAAGCAATACCCCCAGAAAAAGTGCAGGGTCTGTACTAAACAAGAAATAAGGACGGATACACGATACCATTGCCCCGAATGTCCCGAAAAACCAGGACTTTGAAAGACTGTTTCAAAGTGTACCACACCTGCCTACATTTTTAGCTTGGATTGTCCTTCAAATTTATGGTACACAAATAGTGTAAGATAATTTTTTTTTCCTCCTACCAGGCTTCACAAAAACACCTAGCAGTGGCAGTAGCCACACACAGGCGATATAATTTTATTCAGAAGGAGCAACTAAATCCCCCGACTCTGACACATACAAAGATAAATAAACACTCCTTCAAGCCTATGAGCATTTCAGTGCATGCTTTTCACCCTTCTCTTTTTTATAACTAGGGTTATACAGGTGGCAGCCATTAGCAATTCCTCCTTTGCCAGACACCTGCTATTCCTCCAGTTTGCCAGTTTCTGTCCTGGCAATATGAAAGGAAGGGAGGGGTTTCTCCAGTAGCCTCCCTGGCGGTATG
Source organism: Hyperolius riggenbachi (assembly GCF_040937935.1). Taxonomy (NCBI): domain Eukaryota; kingdom Metazoa; phylum Chordata; class Amphibia; order Anura; family Hyperoliidae; genus Hyperolius; species Hyperolius riggenbachi. The sequence continues at coordinate 233,396,528 of NC_090650.1, forward strand.
GACGAGCTGAGTTCATCCAGCAAAAACTTGCAAAAAACGTTAATGACGAGCTGAGCTCGTCCATGCCGACAGGGAGATTTCCTGTTTCTCTGCCCCGCCGGCTGCATTTTTTTCTTATCAGAGGGATTCCCCAGGATAGCTGGATGCCTCACTGCACGCTGTGGGTAGCGATCTGTGCTACCCACAGCGTGCAGAACAAGCATCCAGCCACTTTAGGGAATCCCTGGGCAGCCAGCGGGGCAGAGAATGTGTGGGGGATCCCCCTTGTATGTGGAGGCTGTGCTGGCGGGGGATCCCCCTCTGTGCGGGCGGGGGGAACCCCTTTATATGGTGGCTGTTGCGGGCAGGGGATCCCCCTCTGTGCGGGCGGGGGATCCCCCTTCTATTGTGGCTGTTGCGGGCGGGGGGATCCCCCTCTGTGCGGGTGGGGGGATCCCCCTTCTATTGTGGCTGTTGCGGGTGGGGGGATCCCCCTTCTATTGTGGCTTTTGCGGGCGGGGGGATCCCCCTCTGTGCGGGTGGAGGATCCCCCTTCTATTGTGGCTGTTGCGGGCGGCCTATACCCCTCCTCCCCCTCCCTTACCGATGTCCCCCCTCCCGATCTCCTCCCCCCCCCCCTCTCTAAGCCCATTACATAGTTACATAGTTACATAGTTATTTTGGTTGAAAAAAGACATACGTCCATCGAGTTCAACCAGTATAAAGTACAACACCAGCCTGCTCCCTCACATATCGCTGTTGATCCAGAGGAAGGCGAAAAAACCCTTACAAGGCATGGTCCAATTAGCCCCTAAAGGGAAAAATTCCTTCCCGACTCCCTGGATCAACATCATTAGGCATTACCTAGCAATTGTAGCCATGGATGTCTTTCAACGCAAGGAAAGCATCTAAGCCCCCTTTAAATGCAGGTATAGAGTTTGCCATAACGACTTCCTGTGGCAATGCATTCCACATCTTAATCACTCTAACTGTAAAGAACCCTTTCCTAAATAAATGGCTAAAACGTTTTTCCTCCATGCGCAGATCATGTCCTCTAGTCCTTTGAGAAGGCCTAGGGACAAAAAGCTCATCCGCCAAGGTATTATATTGCCCTCTGATGTATTTATACATGTTAATTAGATCCCCTCTAAGGCGTCTTTTCTCTAGACTAAATAAACCCAGTTTATCTAACCTTTCTCGATAAGTGAGACCTTCCATCCCACGCATCAATTTTGTTGCTCGTCTCTGCACCTGCTCTAAAACTGCAATATCTTTTCTGTAATGTGGTGCCCAGAACTGAATTCCATATTCCAGATGTGGCCTTACTAGAGAGTTAACCTGCTGGGCGGTCTGGACGAGCTCAGCTCGTCCAGTACCGCCGGAGCCTGCCGCTCAGGCCCTGCTGGGCCGATTTGGCTCAAGTAAAAAGCAGCACACGCAGCCGGCACTTTGCCAGCCGCGTGTGCTGCCTGATCGCCGCCGCTCTGCGGCGATCCGCCGCGAGCAGCGGCGATCCGCCGCGAGCAGCGGCGAAAGAGGGTCCCCCCAGCCGCCTGAGCCCAGCGTAGCCAGAACAAAAAGTTCCGGCCAGCGCTAAGGGCTGGATCGGAGGCGGCTGACGTCAGGACGTCGGCTGACGTCCATGACGTCACTCCGCTCGTCGCTATGGCGACGAGGGAAGCAAAACAAGGAAGGCCGCTCATTGCGGCCTTCCTTGTTTATTCTGGGCGCCGGAGGCGATCGGAAGAACGCCTCCGGAGCGCCCTTTAGTGGGCTTTCATGCAGCCAACTTTCAGTTGGCTGCATGAAATAGTTTTTTTTTTATTAAAAAAAAAACCTCCCGCAGCCTCCCTGGCGATCTTAATAGAACGCCAGGCAGGTTAAACAGGGGCAATATTATGCTAGCATCTCGAGTTTTTATTTCCCTTTTAATGCATCCCAAAATTTTGTTAGCTTTAGCTGCAGCTGCTTGGCATTGAGTACGATTATTTAACTTGTTGTCAATGAGTACTCCTAAGTCCTTCTCCAAGTTTGATGTCCCCAACTGTATCCCATTTATTTTGTATGGTGCTAGACCATTAGTACGTCCAAAATGCATGACCTTACATTTGTCAACATTGAATTTCATCTGCCATGTATGTGCCCATATAGCCATCCTATCCAGATCCTGTTGCAATATGACACTATCTTCCTGAGAGTTGATGATTCTGCACAATTTTGTATCATCTGCAAAAATAGCAACATTGCTCACTACTGCATCTACTAGGTCATTAATAAATAAATTGAAGAGCACTGGACCCAGAACAGACCCCTGTGGGACCCCACTGCTAACAGTCTCCCATTTTGAGTACGATCCATTGACCACAACTCTTTGTTTTCTGTCCATTAGCCAGTTCCCTATCCATGAACACAGACTCTTCCCCAGTCCTTGCATCCTCAACTTTTGCACCAGACTTTTGTGGGGAACAGTGTCGAAGGCCTTTGCAAAGTCCAAGTATATCACATCTACAGCATTCCCAATATCCATATTAGCATTCACTACCTCATAAAAGCTGAGCATGTTAGTCAAACAGGACCTGTCTTTAGTAAACCCATGTTGATGCTGAGAAATAAGATTATTTTCTACTATGAAGTCATGTATAGTATCTCTTAGTAACCCCTCAAATAGTTTGCATACAACTGATGTTAAACTTACAGGTCTATAATTTCCTGGATCAGATTTTTTGCCCTTCTTAAATAATGGGAAAACGTGGGCTGTACGCCAATCCACTGGGACTCTGCCAGTTGCAAGAGAGTCACAAAAGATAAGATAAAGGGGTTTATCTATAACTGAACTTAATTCCCTTAGGACCCGAGGATGCATGCCATCCGGGCCAGGTGCCTTGTCTATTTTTAATTTATTTAGTCTTGCCTTCACTTCTTCCTGCGTTAAGTATTTAATATTACAGTTAGAAGATTGAGACTCTTCCGCCTCTGTAGTTTGCAACAGTGCTGTTTCTTTTGTGAAGACAGAAGCAAAGAAAGCATTTAATAACTCTGCCTTACCTTGGTCATCCACCATTGAGTTCCCATCCTCATCCTTTAGGAGTCCTATACAGTCAACCTTTCTTTTTTTAGAGTTAATGTACTTGTAAAACTTTTTTGGGTTAGATTTGATATCCTTAGCGATTTGTTTTTCAGCTTCAATCTTTGCCTGCCTAATTTCTTTTTTACAATTTTTATTGCACTCCTTATAATTGCTTAGTGCAGCCTCGGTCCCCTCCTGTTTTAAGACCTTATAGGCATTCTTTTTCCTCTTCATTTTATCTTTAACCTTTCTATTCATCCATAGAGGCCTTTTTTTATTCCTAGACATTTTGTTTCCATATGGGATATACATACTACAGTATTGATTGAGTATAAGTTTAAAAGCTTGCCATTTCCCTTCAGTGTCTTCCCCTTGTAGTACATTATCCCAGTTCACCAAACTTAGTGCCTGCCTAATTTGAGTGAACATTGCTTTTCTAAAATTCATAGTTTTAGTGGTCCCGCTGCCCCGTGGCCTATCAGTCACCAGATCAAACGTTATCATGTTGTGATCACTATTTCCCAAATGTTCTTGAACCTGCACATTTGATACATTATCTGGTCTATTAGAAATGATCAGATCCAGTAACGCATTCCCCCTAGTTGGTTCAGTTATTATTTGAGTCAAGTAATTGTCCTGTAGTGCTGCCAGAAATCTGCTGCTTTTACCAGAATGGGTAGCCTCAATACTCCAGTCAATGTCTGGAAAGTTGAAGTCGCCCATAATTATGACCTCATTTTTACCTGCAGCTTTTTCAATCTGCTGTAGTAATTGCAGTTCTGCAGCTTCATTAATAAGAGGTGGCCTGTAGCATACCCCAATAAGCAATTGGCAACTTTTATTTCCACCATGAATATTTACCCAAACGGACTCCACATCTTCGCAATCTTCCTCCATCTCATCGTTGAGGACAGCTGTAAGAGAATTCTTAACAAAGAGACAAACCCCTCCACCTTTTTTCCCTGTTCTATCCCTCCTAAACACATTGTATCCTTTTAAATTAGCTATCCAGTCATGGCTTTCATCCATCCATGTCTCGGTTATTCCCACAATGTCATAGCCTTTGTCATTCAGAACGAACTCTAGTTCGTCTATTTTATTTGCAAGGCTCCGAGCATTGGTTACCATGCACTTTATATTTTTACCACCACATTTACCAATTTTGTTTACTTGAAATGGGCTACTTGAAATTTTACCAACCTCCTTAATCTTTACACTGTCCCCACCCCCCTCTCCACCCTCCATAATGATAGGTTCCCACTGTCTTTTTACAGTTACATTACGAGACTTGGTGACGTCACCAAGCCTCGTAATGGAACTATACAGAGACCGGGACTTCGGAGATGGAGGAGGAAGTGCTGCTGCCGTCGCTGGAGAAAGCCCTCGGTGAGTAAATCTATTTACTCAATGGGCTTAGAGAGGGGGGGGAGGAGATCGGGAGGGGGGACATTGGGAGGGAGGGGGAGGAGGGGGATAGGCCGCCCGCAACAGCCACAATAGAAGGGGGATCCCCCCACCCGCACAGAGGGGGATCCCCCCGCCCGCAAAAGCCACAATAGAAGGGGGATCCCCCCACCCGCACAGAGGGGGATCCCCCCGGCCGCAACAGCCACAATAGAAGGGGGATCCCCCCGCCCGCACAGAGGGGGATCCCCTGCCCGCAACAGCCACCATATAAAGGGGTTCCCCCCGCCCGCACAGAGGGGGATCCCCCGCCAGCACAGCCTCCACATACAAGGGGGATCCCCCACACATTCTCTGCCCCGCTGGCTGCCCAGGGATTCCCTAGGGTGGCTGGATGCTTGTTCTGCACGCTGTGGGTAGCACAGATCGCTACCCACAGCGTGCTGGGGGGGGGGGAGGATCGGGAGGGGGACATCTGGCTACCTATAAATCTGGCTAAACACCTGGCTCGCTATATACCTGGCTAAACATCTGGCTCACTATATACCTGGCTAAACATCTGGCTCGCTATATACCTGGCTAAACATCTGGCTCACTATATACCTGGCTAAACATCTGGCTCGCTATATACCTGGCTAAACATCTGGCTCACTATATACCTGGCTAAACACCTGGCTCACTATATACCTGGCTAACTATACTTGGCTAACTATACCTGGCTGCACATCTGGCTAACTATACCTGGCTGCACATCTTCTACCTATACATCTGGGTCTTATACTCACCATTGGCATGCTGATCCCTCGTCGCGTACCTCTGATAGCTTCCCCAGTGTCTTCTTCCATGTCCCTTGGCGGATTTTGCTTTTTCCTCAGCGATCACATGTCCCCCGTTGATCGGCGTTGATGACACCAGGGTCACACAGCGTCATCAACATCTTGCAGAAAACACTTTTTTTTTTAATTGAATTCAATACAATAATCTGTATTAAATTTAATATTAAAAAAAATTGGTTGCAAAAAAAAATGGTTGCAAATTATTGGAAATTAATTGAAACACTTTTTGCACGGAAATCCTGGGGAAACTGAACGCCAGAGTGGTTAAATGTAAAATATTTTATATTTGTCATCATGCAGCTGAAAAAAGGCTGCTATTTATCATTATAATTTAAAAATTTTTTAATTTGGGTCCACTTTAATGGGATCATTTTTGGCAGGAATTTGACATCCGGGTACATTCCATCAATTTCCACCAATAATCTGTATCTAGCCCCACATATGTGGTATCGTTTTATTCAGAAGAAATTACTGAATCATTTGTGGGGTGAATTTCTACAATACTTCAAAGCAGGTCTGTCAAAAAACTGAAAAACTGACATTTCTGAATAAAAAAATGAAAAGAAAAATTCATTTTTTTTTTATTCAGACATGTCAGTTTTTCTGTTTTTTGACCGACACACTTTGAAGTATTGTAGACATTCATGCCACAAATGATTCAGTAATTCCTTCTGAATAAAACGATACCACATATGTGTGGCTAGACTATTGCTTAAGTCCAAAGCCGTGCTGAGAAAAAGTTGTCAATTATTGAACCTTCAAAGACCATAAATCACACGCTTGCAATTTCCAGCACAGGCCGCTTTCAATTAAGTCTGAGGTAAAAAGTCTGTCAAATTCCTACCAAAATGACCCCATTTTGTAAACTAGACCCCCTGTAGTATCCATCCGTGGGGGGCATGATTTTCACAGCACATATTATTGGTGGAAATTGATGGAATGTATAAGGACAAAAAGAAAAATTCATTTTTTTAATTCAATTTCCACCAATAATCTGTGCAGTCAAAATCATCAATGCCCCCATCGATGGATACCTCAGGGGGTCTATTTTACAGAATTTGACAAACTCTCTACCTCAGACTTCATTGAAAGTCGGCTGTGCTAGAAAATCCAAGCGTGTGATTTATGGTCTTTGAAGGTTCAATAATTTACAACTTCTCGTAAGCACGGTATTGGACTAAAGCAATAGTCTAGCCACACATATGTGGTATTGTTTTATTCAGAAGAAATTACTGAATCATTTGTGGGGTGAATTTCTATAATACTTCAAATCGTGTCTGTCAAAAAAACATAAAAACTGACATGTCTGAATAAAAAAATGAATTTTCTTTTTTGTCCTTATACATTCCATCAATTGCCACCAATAATCTGTGCAGTCAAAACAATCAATGCCCCCACGGATGGATACTTCAGGGGGTCTAGTTTACAAAATGGGGTCATTTTGGCAGGAATTTGACAGACTTTTTACCTCAGACTTCATTGAAAATGGGCTTTGCTGAGAAATGCAAGCGTGTGATTTATGGTCTTTGAAGGTTCAATAATTGACAACTTCTTCTAAGCACTGTATTGGACTAAAGCAATAGTCTAGCCACCCGTATGTGGTATTGTTTTATTCAGAAGGAATTAATTAATCATTTGTGGGGTGAATTTCTACAATACTTCAAAGCGTGTCTGTCAAAAAACAGAAAAACTGACATGTCTAAATAAAAAAATGTTTTTTTTCTTTTTGTCCTTATACATTCCATCAATTTCCACCAATAATATGTGCTGTCAAATAATCAATGGCCCCACGGATCGATACTTCAGGGGGTCTAGTTTACAGAATGGGGTCATTTTGGCAGGAATTTAACAGACTTTTTACTTCAAACTTCATCGAAAGCGGGCTGTGCTGGGAAATACAAGTGTGTGATTTATGGTCTTTGAAGCTTCAATAATTGACAACTTCTTCTAAGCACTGTATTGGACTAAAGCAATAGTCTAGCCACACATATGTGGTATCGTTTTATTCAGAAGGAATTACTGAATCATTTGTAGTGTGAATTTCTACAATACTTCAAAGCATGCCTGTCAAAAAACAGAAAAACTGACATGTTTGAATAAAAAAAAATGTTTTTTTTTCTTTTTGTCCTTATACATTCCATCAATTTCCACCAATAATCTGTGCAGTCAAAATCCCCAAGCCAATGCCCCCATCAATGGATACTTCAGGAGGTCTAGTTTACAGAATGGGGTCATTTTGGTTGGAATTTTACTATTTCAGTGACTTACTGCTTCAGAGAAGTTATGTACAACGCAGAAAACAATCATTGTAGCTTTTGTTCACTGAAAAGCAAAATTACACTTTTTTTCAAAGTCCCTACAATGTACCAAAGATGTAAATAGTTTTCATTTTTTTTGCACATCTATATTAGAAACATATGGCAGAATACATTTTGAAAAGAATTTATGTTTTAATTCAAGATATATACATATTTTTGATTGAAAATTTCAGACAATATACATTTTATACTTTTTTAGCATAAATTCTCTTAAAAAACATATAAAATTCCATTATCAATATAATTAAGTGGTATAGAAAAAAAAGCCCTATTTGTTCTGAAAAAAAATAGCTCATTTGTTTGGGTAGACCAAAAATTGACTGAAATATCTAAACTCAAACAAAGCATGTCAAAACCACAAAACAACGCTCTGGTCCTTAAGGCAATTTTATATGTCGGTCCTTAAGTGGTTAAGGAACTGAAAATCTCTCATACATTAATTTTACACAGCCTTATTTTGCAATTCCTGCATTACATTGTCAAACACATTTTTCTAGGTTCTGCATAATGGAAGTTCTGTTCTCTGTTTACTATTTATTTATTAAGTATTTCAAATTCAATAAATTGTTAAATTGTAAATTGTTAAACAATGTTTTTATTGCTCAAATTAATGTTTGATTACCTTTTATAGGATTAGCCACAAAGTACTAACCACACATTTCTGACAATTTCAATACAAGATATAGCATTGTATGTCTGCATATATTTATTCATGATGCCTGCCTACATAATGCATTCATAATTGTCTTTACTCAAAAATAACGATATTCAGTCATTCATAGTGATGTGTGGGGGTGGATACAGAAGAAATCATAATGTGTGTAGGTAATTAAATTTATTCAAATACATGTTGTTATTTATACCACCACAAAGGCAGATGACAGATTTCCTACATTGTTTAACCTGCTTATTATTTGTTATATAGAATAACATAAAACATTGCAATGGATTTGATACATTTTCCTACATATTTATTTTTATGTATATTTATTGCTAATAAAAATTTTGTACATGTTTGTCCAAATAGAGTCTGGTTTTGGACCTATTTTATTTAATAGAAAATTACGCTTTTTTTCTGTGTTGTCTTGAAATAGAGCAATGATACAATTTGTCATTTTACTAGCAAAGAATAGTTGCAGACAATTTAATTTAAAATATGCAACACCTTTTTTTCACCCAGATATATAGGTCAGAGAATATATTTCAAATTGCAAAATAGATTCCTGTCCAATTCAATCTGTCAAAGTGATTCATGAAAGGTATTTATTAGGTACAGAGTTAAGTTAAAAGAGCTAAAGGTCCTTAAAAAAGATCACCATGGCTTCCATGTGTCACATCCATTACCAGTAAAATAAATTACAGTGCATCCCATGAGATTCATGCCTTTCATGATTACCTGGGAGAAGATCTAGCTGTAGTGGTTTAATAACTTAGTATAGACCTAATCACCATGGTTCCATCCTCACTTGAACGGGTCATAAGGTGACACACCAGAGTCTTTCACATGAGAGCATTTATTCTGAGCTCTCTGATCTTTTCCCTGTTCATTTTTTAGATTATTTTCAAAAGAAACAAACAATATAAGAATGCATTAGAAGAGAGTCTTTTCTTTTTGTCTGGACAGATCAAACAGATTAAATATATTCCCTTTACTCACAGACGATTAATAATTTATAAAGAAAATGTAATGTTAGATAGAATTATGAAAGTAGTGTGGTAAAAAAAAACCTCCTAAAAGCATTTACAAGCATTTTATTTAAAGACATTTTATTAGTTATTTCATGTATTGTACTGCTTTCTTAAAGTGTTTTTTTTTTCTGAAAAAGGTACAAGTGTAGCAGCTGAGCTTTTGTTTAAAAGTAATTGAGTTCCTCGATAGCAATAACAATTGGGGACACAAGTGTATTGAAATAAATAAAAAGGAACGGCATTCCCTTTCCCCCCTTTCTTAAAGAAATAAAGCAAATTCAAAATTCAAAACTTTTTAGAAATATATAAATTCCTTTTCTCTTGAGATTGCCAAGAAGTGTTTATGCTTCAACACTGCAATACAACTGGGGCTCGCAGCCAATTCTATTCATAGATATGAACACAACACTGAAAGGAAAAAAAAAACTCTCTCAAGATATATACATAATTCTAAAAATAAATGAACTGAAAATGTTTAACCCATGTGGCACAAATACACGGATCATTCACAACAATAACATCACTAACAAGCAAAGGGCACAACTTTAATTAGCTCATTAAGAGCTAGTTCACACTGGGCACTTTTTCAATGCTTTGCTGATTGCCGCTCTGCTACTATTGTATCCCTATAGATACATTCACACTGCGGTGTTTGCGATTTCAATCAATCGCAAATGCGCTGCATGCAGCGTCTTTGGGGCGATTGCACTGTGATTCTCTTTCTATTGATGGGAATCACAAGTGCAAATCGCGGCAAAATTTTGCCTCCGCATTGGGATCGTGGACCCGAACACAATGGCCGGGAAGCGTAGGGCAAGCGCCAATGAGAACTGGCCCTAAATTGGCACCTGTCAAGGGTTATAATGCAGTACACCGCAAGTAAACACATAGTTCTTAAAAGTAATGTGCCTGAAGCTACAGGGAGTGGAGAATTATTAGGCAAATGAGTATTTTGACCACATCATCCTCTTTATGCATGTTGTCTTACTCCAAGCTGTATAGGCTATAAAGACTACTACCAATTAAGCATATTAGGTGATGTGCATCTCTGTAATGAGAAGGGGTTTGGTCTAATGACATCAACAACCTATATCAGGTGTGCATAATTATTAGGCAACTTCCTTTCCTTTGGCAAAATGGGTCAAAAGAAGGACTTGACAGGCTCAGAAAAGTCAAAAATAGTGAGATATCTTGCAGAGGGATGCAGCACTCTTAAAATTGCAAAGCTTCTGAAGCGTGATCATCAAACAATCAAGTGTTTCATTCAAAATAGTCAACAGGGTCGCAAGAAGCGTGTGGAAAAACCAAGGCGCAAAATAACTGCCCATGAAGTGAGAAAAGTCAAGTGTGCAGCTGCCAAGATGCCACTTGCCACCAGTTTGGCCATATTTCAGAGCTGCAACATCACTGGAGTGCCCAAAAGCACAAGTCGTGCAATACTCAGAGACATGGCCAAGGTAAGAAAGGCTGAAAGACGACCACCACTGAACAAGACACACAAGCTGAAACGTCAAGACTGGGCCAAGAAGTATCTCAAAACTGATTTTTCTAAGGTTTTATGGACTGATGAAATGAGAGTGAGTCTTGATGGGCCAGATGGATGGGCCCGTGGCTGGATTGGTAAAGGGCAGCGAGCTCCAGTCCAACTCAGACGCCAGCAAGGTGGAGGTGGAGTACTGGTTTGGGCTGGTATCATCAAAGATGAGCTTGTGGGGCCTTTTCGGGTTGAGGATGGAGTCAAGCTCACCTCCCAGTCCTACTGCCAGTTTCTGGAAGACACCTTCTTCAAGCAGTGGTACAGGAAGTAGTCTGCATCCTTCAAGAAAAACATGATTTTCATGCAGGACAATGCTCCATCACACGCGTCCAAGTACTCCACAGCGGGGCTGGGAAGAAAGGGTATAAAAGAAGAAAAACTAATGACATGGCCTCCTTGTTCACCAGATCTGAACCCCATTGAGAACCTGTGGCCCATCATAAAATGTGAGATTTACAAGGAGGGAAAACAGTACACCTCTCTGAACAGTGTCTGGGAGGCTGTGGTTGCTGCTGCACGCAATGTTGATGGTGAACAGATCAAAACACTGACAGAATTCATGGATGGCAGGCTTTTGAGTGTCCTTGCAAAGAAAGGTGGCTATATTGGTCACTGATTTGTTTTTGTTTTGTTTCTGAATGTCAGAAATGTATATTTGTGAATGTTGAGATGTTATATTGGTTTCACTGGTAAAAATAAATAATTGAAATGGGTATATATTTGTTTTTTGTTAAGTTGCCTAATAATTATGCACAGTAATAGTCACCTGCACACACAGATATCCCCCTAAAATAGCTAAAACTAAAAACAAACTAAAAACTGCTTTCAAAAATATTCAGCTTTGATATTAATGAGTATTTTGGGTTCATTGAGAACATGGTTGTTGGTTAATAATAAAATTATTCCTCAAAAATACAACTTGCACTCCCTGTACAGATGGCCCAAACGGTTCGCCAGTGAACGGTTCCCGGCGAACCTCCGGTGGTTCGCGTTTGCCATCTAAGGGCGAACTTTTCCGGAAGTTCGGTTTGCCCCCATAGTGCACCATTAGGGTCAACTTTGACCCTCTACATCACAGTCAGCTGGGACATTGTAGCCAATGAGGCTGCACTCTCTCCTGAAGCCACTCCCCCCTTATAAAAGGCAGGCCCCGTCGGCCATTACACTCACTCGTGTGCCTGCATTAATTAGAGAAGGGACAGCTGAATCAGACTCTCTCATAGGGAAAGAATAGTTAGGCTCTTGTAGGCTTGTTAGCTCGCTCTTTGCTGATTGCTAAAATAGCTCCCCACAACAGCTCTTTTGAGAGCTAATCTTGTTCTTGTGATCTTTTTTTTTTTCAGTGTGTCCCACTGACACTTGTGTTGCATAGTCAGCTTTGCTAATTCATACTGTGTGTGTGCCACTACCAGCCAGGCCCAGCACATTCAGTGACTACCTGTGTGCGTGACAGGTGCACATTGTATTACCCAGTACTGCATATACCTACCTGTTGTGTTCAGTGAACCCACCTCATCACTGCATATACCTTAGTTCTGTGTTGAGTGAATCCACCTCATCACTGCATATACCTACCTGTTGTGTTCAGTGAACCCACCTCATCACTGCATATACCTATACCTACCTGTTGTATTCAGTGAACCAACCTCATCACTGCCTATACCTACATGTTGTGTTCAGTGAACCCACCTTATCACTGCATATACCTACCTGTTGTGTTCAGTGAACCCACCTCATAACTGCATATACCTACCTGTTGTGTTCAGTGAACCCACCTCATCACTGCATATACCTACCTGTTGTGTTCAGTGAACCATCCTCATCACTGCATATACCTACCTTTTGTGTTCAGTGCACCCACTTCATCACTGCATATACCTACCTGTTGTGTTCAGTGCATCCACCTACCTACGTGAGGGCACGCAGTGTGATATACACCTACCTACGTGAGTGCACGCAGTGTGATATACCACTCCGTGCATACCTGTTAACTGCACCTGTGTGACTGCACATTGTATTAGTCAAGTCAGTGCATACCTTTCACTTCACCCCCCCCCCCCCCCCAATATGGACAAAACAAAAGGCAGAGGCAGGCCACCTGGCAGGTCTGTTTGAGGTCACGCTGTCGTGATTTTGTGCGGCCCTCGACCAAAGTACAGTGTTCAGAGTAAAGCACGGGCCATCAACCCCCAATATTGTCAGGACGTAGTTGACTATTTAACACAGAACACCTCATCTTTTTCAGCTTCCGCACGGAAGCGTGACATATCTTGCTCCTCCTGCTCTGATTCTGGCACCCCACTTAACACTCAGTCGGCCGCCACCACCAAAGTGCCATCACACCACGGCTCAGCCGTGTGGACATTTTTTTTCTGTGTTTGCCTCAGATGAGAGCAATGCCATCTGTACTCCCTGCCACTGAAAATTGAAAGACCAAGACCCGCGTAGGGACAACTACCTTACGAAGGCACATGATTACAAAGCACAAACTGCAACGGGATGACCACCTGAGGAAAAGCAGCACACAAAAGCAAAGCCACACAACGCAGTGGAAGATACCAGGCCGCAATTTTTTCTCAGAAAAGGCGATACCTAAATTGTTCCGTGATGTTGAAAGGCAAGTGGTGACATCTCTGGCACACAGCGTTGTCAAGGGTCCATCTGACCATGGATGCCTGGTCTGCAAAGCACGCTCAGGCCTTCCCGAAGACTAAGTCAGTCCCCACACACAGCATCTCCGCCTGCACGCCGTGTGACTGCCTGCCCCAAGACTAAGTCGCTCCCCACACAGCATATCTGCCCGCAGGCCGTTTGACTGCCTTCTCCGCCACCACCAACAGGGTCTAGGACTCCAGGTGGATTCCTGAATTTTTAAATCCGCTGCTAGCAGCGGCCGCTATACTCATTTTTCTGGTGCGTGTACATGCCTGCCTAATTTTTCTGGCTGCACTGCAGCTGTAACAACAAAACAAAAGACATGTACATGTGCCCATTCCCCTTCATGATCGTTACCTTGCCGCGGTGAAGGGGCTTGCGTATCACAATGAAGCAATGACCGCCGGCTATATGAGTGTCTCGGGGGGTGGCACACCAAAGATAATAAGGTCGTTGCTTCATTGTGGACAGACCAAATTTGATCAGCTGGACAGTCACTGTTGTTCTATCATTGAGCTACCACAGCCCGGCGACCATATGTGCTTGAAAACCGCCACGGCCTGCACTCTGGCCATGGTGCGCACCAGTCCCTACACAAGCACGGCCGTCACTACACAAACAGCTGTTTGCAGTGCGTTACACAGTGAGTTTGGTGTGTCAGTGTGAAACAGTACTCTAATTACACTCCCTGATTGATGTATACACATGCAAGATGTTTTAAAGCACTTTATGCCTGCAATTTAGCATTCAGTGTGATTTCTGCCCTTAAAACGCTGCTTTGCGTCAAATCCAGATTTTTCCCCGGTACTTTTGGCATGTATCCCACTCCGCCATGCCCCCCTCCAGGTGTTAGATCCCTTGAAACATCTTTTCCATCACTTTTCTGGCCAGCATAATTTTTTCTAGTTTTCAAAGGTCGCCTCCCCATTGAAGTCTATTGCAGTTCGCAGAAGTTCGCGCAAACTGAACTTTTTTTGCGGAAGTTCGCGAACCCAGTTCGCAAACCAAAAATCGGAGGTTCGGCCACCTCTACTTGAAGCAGGAAAAATGTGTAAGTGTAATGATCTTATCGGTTTGATAAGGGCCAAACTGTGATAGCTAAACAACTGGGTAAGCAGCACCTTTCCAAAACAGATGACTTGGTCAGAGTGTCTCCAAAACAGTAATTTGTGTGGGGTATTCCAGTATGCGTTGGTCATGCTTGAGACCGGGCCATGGCCTGAATGGGTATTTAAATTGTTCGGCTACAGAGTGGTCTACTAGGATGGATCCTCTAGCTCTCTGGTGGCCCAGGCTGGCCATGGGTGCCCAAGGTGCACTGATGCACATGGGTCACAATGGCTAATCTATCTGGTCTAGTCCCATAGAAGAGCTGCTAGAGCTCATGTGATGAAAAACTTTGGCATGAGAGAGGGATGACAGAACGCACAACATATTACAGATATCTTAACATAGTGCTGCATAGTCACAGACCAGTCATAATGGCAAGCTAAACCCTGTGTATGACTCCAAGTACTTATAATGGCCACATGAGCACCAGAACAAGATCATAAAGCAATAGAAGACTGTTCAGCCTTATGAAATACATTTCCCATAGCTTCCAAATGCCTCAGATCTAAACCTGATCATGAATCTTTGACTTTTGCAGGAAAAAGTTCTGCTGACGTTCTGGTATCAGAAATCAAGATCTACAAGCCAACTTAACAACTGTTGTTCCTGGGAGAACTGTACAACAGTAGATATTAGACAGGTGGTTTAAAAAAATGTGGCTGATCATTGTGTATACATATGTACAAACATGAACATGCTTTCAATAAACTGAATACTGATAGGTCTATTGTTAAAAGCCCATGAATCTGTCCTTTAACCACTTGCCGATCGCGTGACGCCAATGGGCGTGGCCGCGGCAGCAGCCCCAGGACCAGCTAACGCCGATTGGTGTAAAGTCCTTTGTGCTTGCAGTGCAGGAGATCGCGCGCAGGCTGCGCGCGCATCTCCTGATAGTGGGCGGAGCAGAGCTCCACCTTCAGTCTCCGAGTGGCGGTTGCTGCTCGGGAGACTGTTAGACGCCGGAATCGCCATCTAATTACATTGTACAGCGCTGCAATCTGCAGCAGCGCTGTACTGGGGACAGCCATGTGACACGGCTGTCCCCATGGGACACTAGAGAGCGATCGGCTCTCATAGGCAGAAGCCTATGACAGCCGATCGCCGTTATTGGCTGGCTGTGGGGTGGGAGGGAGGGAGGGCAAAAAGAGACAAAAAAATAGGCAGATTTATAAAAAAAAACAAAAAACACAATAGTTATACAAAACAAACAAACAAACACCGGTGGGGGAATCAGACGCCACCAACAGAGAGCTCTGTTGGTGGGGAAAAAAGGGGGGAGGAATCACTGGTGTGCTGTGTTGTGCGGTCCTGCAGCTTGGCCTTAAAGCTGCAGTGGCCTTTTTTTTTTTACAAAAATAGCCTGGTCTTTGGGGTGGGGGTGGGGGGGGGGGGGGTAAAGCCCATGGTCCTCAAGAAGTTAAAATTAATCCAGTAATTGTATCTTTATATCAAGCATAGTTTTGTATGCTATAGCTAATAAGCAGGAAATAAACATAAGCACCTGAGGATTGATCTTCAGTAGGGAGGTATATGTACAGGGAGCCATGGGTCATACAGGTTAACCTCTTAGGATCCAATAGGCAACCACAGAATGTGCATTGCATTAGAAACGCAAGCTTGAGGATGTAAATGGACAAAAGAGGACGGCTGCACCAAACTGCATTAAAGTCGACCTGAACGCTTGCTCAGGACAGAAGGAAGACATAGAGAAATGCACCCTGAATATATTTAGACAGTTTAACCTGATTAATTCCCCCTCATTTGTGTCTAATAACAAGTTGTAATTTGAGCCTCCCGAGTCACATGACTATGGCAGATAAGCCCATTTGAAAGCACAGGCTGTAAACAACATTTCTGCTGCCATGAATCAGGAAGTAGAAACTGTGCAAATGTATTTTAGGATTTGTATCAGCTGTAAGAAAAAAACATGTTTTTTGCTTAAAGGTTATTATGCTGTTGTGTATCTTTTAGAGCAGAGAGGAGTTCTGAGTTCAGGTCCAATTTAACCATTTCTGCTGCCTGGACGTGAAGCTCACGTCCACACAGCTGCTGCTGTGCGGGTGCACGCTCCCGACCGCGATCATGCATGCCTGTGCATGCACGTGGTGCCCCTGTTAGCCCAGCGATCAATGAATGGGAATAAAATTCCCATTCATCGATCTAAGTGCCTGCTAGAAAGACCAATGGTTTCTTTTCAGAAACCGACGTCTTTCTGACAAAAAAAAAAATCCCCGTCTTCCTAGTACATCCTGGAAGTGAGATCTTGCTTCCAGGACAAAAAAAGAGAAAATGCTCACAGTGGCCATCTTGTGGCCAGATAGTAATACTACATCTACATCCACTTTTTAATGAAATAAACCTATATTATATCATTTAAAATTGCACCAAAAATTACCCAAATAAAATTTTTAATGAAATTTAAAAAAAAAAATACAAATAAAAAACCCAAAAACAAAACCTAAGGGTCTGAACTTTTTATATATGCATGTGAAGAGAGTATATTTCAAATATTTTTTTTTAATTATAAGCTTGTAAATAGTGACGGACGCAAATCTGAGAAAATGCACCTTTATTTCCAAATAAAATATTGGTGCCATACATTGTGAAAGGGACATAATTTAAATGCAATAACTGGGACAAATTGGCAAATACAATACATAGGTTTTAATTATGGTAGCATGTATTGTTTTAAAGCTATAATGGCTGAAAACTAAGAAATAATACATTTTTCTCCATTATTTCCCTAGTATTCCTGTTAAAACGCATTTATAAAAAAATAATGTTTAGCAAAATGTACTACCCAAAGAAAGCCTAATTGGTGGCGGAAAAAACAAGATATAGATGTAACGAACGGTGGAGCACAGAGAGGATCTGATTACCGGTGATCTGCAGTATCACTGGGAATACAGATATATACCGGATTATAAGTGATCTGCAGTATCACCGATAATCTGATATAACAGCTAACCTCTGTACACCCGAGTAGAGTGTAGTGTTTGGTGTAACAGTAACACTTAGAGGACTAGGCCTCAGAGCAGTAAGGAGTACTGAACGGATTCCTTCCGAAGACTTAAACTCTCCAAAGCAGGAGGAGTCAGGCTGAGAGAGTAGGAAGGATGATCTGCGAGTGACACTCTGGAAGAAGTGTCACTAACAGGACGGGGAACCGCCTCTAATAGTAAGGTCGGTTCTCAAGGTCGGACAAGCCAGGTCGTAACACACGGACAGATCAGGTACAGATTCAGAAGGCAGAGGCGGAGTCTAAGGTACAGGCAGGGTTCGGCAACAGGGTATCAGAAATCTCGAGGTACAAAGTCAGGAGGCAGAAGCAGAGTCTAAGAACGAGCCGGGGTTCGGCAACAGATAATCAGAATGGCAAGGTACAAGATCAGATTTCAGGAGGATAGTCAGGCAGGCAAAAGGTCATAACAGATAATCACAATCAAACTAGTACTTTAAGCTATCAACAGAATCTAGCTAAGTGTAGGATTACAGCTCCAGCTGGTCCCGGCACACTTAAGGATCTGACTAAGGGTCTGAGTGCTCCTACGTTGTGTTCGCAACGCCAGACAACCAGCAACTGAACAGCCGGCTGTATATATACACAGGTATCTCTCCAGCACCTCCCTAACTGCTGGACCAATGAGCCGTGGAGCCAGTGTCAGCTGACCGGCCTGGTCAGCTGACTCACTTCTGGCTGGCATATAATCCCTGCCTCAGTGCACGCGCGTCATTCTAAAGCTAGAGGGACTACGTGTCCCAGCCACACTAACACCGCTCTGCGGTGTAACAGCAAAGGGGCCATGCGCGCTAACCGCCGCATCCAACGCGGCGGTTTCTCTGCGCTCCGCCATGCCCTGCACGGAGGCAGCTGCCTCACGCTGGGCAGAGGCGGCTGCTCCTCTGCGCTCCGAAATGCTGTTTACGGAAGCAGCCGCCTCACGCTGAGAAGAGGCGGCTGCTTCCCTGCGCTGTCTCACAGTACCTTTCCCCCCCCCCCAGAGGAGTGGACTCCGGACAGCTCCTACCAGGCTTCTCGGGATGTAAGGCATGAAACTCCTTCCTTAACTCGTCCGCATGCATGCGAGTCCCCGGTACCCATTGTCTCTCCTCAATGCCATACCCTTTCCAATGTACCAGATATTGTACCGAGTTCTGGACAATGCGTGAGTCCAAAATTTTCTCTATTTCAAACTCAGGTTGACTATCCACCAGGACAGGAGGAGGAGGAGTAGGGCCCACATGGACTGCTGGTTTGAGCAGGGAAACGTGAAATGACCTTACCCCACGCATGCTGGCGGGAAGATCAATGGTATAAGTAACGTTGTTGATCTTTTTCGCTACCGGAAACGGACCGACAAACCTGGGGCCCAATTTGTCTGAGGGCTGTTTCAGGGTCAAATGACGTGTGGATACCCAAACCAAGTCTCCTTGTTGGAACCTCCAATCCACCGAACGTCTTTTGTCAGCTTGACCCTTCTGACTCAAAAACGCCTTTTGCAAACTATCTCTCACCATCCGCCAAATGTCTTTAAAAGACCTTTGCCAGGCCTCCAGAGCTGGAAACGGGGTGGAGGCCACTGGCAATGGTGAGAATTTGGGCAATCTTCCAGACACTACCTGGAACGGAGAAAATCCGGTGGAAGAGCTTTTCAAATTATTTTGTGCGAATTCCTCAAAGGGCAGAAATTTGACCCAGTCGGTCTGCGCCTCTGCAACGTAGCATCTCAAAAACTGCTCCAAAGACTGGTTGACCCTCTCCATCTGCCCATTGGTCTGTGGGTGGTAGCCTGATGAGAAAGATAGCTTCATGCCCATTAAGTGGCAGAATGCCCTCCAGAATCTAGAGATGAATTGGACTCCCCTATCAGACACTATGTTTTCCGGAATGCCATGTAGCTGGAAAATGTGGATGATGAATAGGTCGGCCAATTCCTGGGCCGAGGGGAGTCCTTTTAAGGGCACGAAATGGGCCATCTTGCTGAAGCGGTCGACTACCACCCAAATGACCGACATGCCTTCAGACCTGGGAAGCTCACCCACAAAATCCATGGACAAGTGGGTCCATGGTTCACTCGGGGCGGGCAAAGGCTGTAAGGTACCGACAGGTGCCAGCCGGGAGGGCTTACTTTTTGCACATATTGCACATTCCCTAACAAATTCCTTGCAATCAACTGACAGGGAGGGCCACCAGGCACACCTGGCTACGAGATCTTGTGTTCTGGCTGCACCGGGATGTCCAGCATTCTTATGCGCATGGAACATCTCTAAGATCTGGAGACGGAAGGGCAGGGGAATGAACATAACCCCTTCAGGCTTCCTCTCCGGGGTGTCCTGCTGGAAGGGGCTTAACGTCTCCTTCCAGTCTTCCCAAGTATCGGCCGCCGCCAGCACCAATTTCTGCGGAACAATGGTCTCAGGGACGGAGGGCTGTGCTGTCTCTGGCTCAAAGCACCTGGATAAAGCGTCTGCCTTAATGTTTTTGCTGCCTGGAGTGTAAGTAATTATGAATCTGAACCTTGTAAAGAATAAAGACCATCGGGCCTGACGGGAACTTAATCTCTTAGCTCCCTCGATGTATTCTAAATTCTTGTGGTCCGTGAAAACCGTGATTGTGTGCTCTGCTCCCTCTAGCCAGTGACGCCACTCTTCAAAGGCCAATTTAATGGCCAGGAGCTCTCTGTTGCCTCTATCGTAGTTCCTCTCTGCCGGAGAGAACCTACGAGAAAAGTAAGCACAGGGGTGTAGTCTTCCCTGTAACCCTGACCGCTGCGACAGCACAGCCCCTACCCCGACCTCCGAGGCATCAACCTCAACAATGAAAGGATAAGAGGTGTCAACATGTCTCAGGATCGGTGTGGAACAAAACAATTCCTTCAAAGTACAAAATGCATTTTGAGCCTCAGGAGACCAGTGGGTAGTATCTGCCCCCTTTTTTGTGAGACTGGTAAGAGGTGCAATGATCGTGGAGTACCCTTTTATAAACCTCCTATAGTAATTTGTAAAGCCCAGGAATCTCTGGAGGGCTTTCAGGCCCACAGGTTGCGGCCATTCCAGGACAGCTGTGACTTTAGCAGGGTCCATTGACAAACCTGAGGTAGAAATCACATACCCCAGAAACGTGATGGATGTCACCTCAAAAATACACTTTTCCAACTTGGCATACAACATATTCTGTATAGTAATATATGCAAAAAAATGGGAGAGATCATAGGTATATGAAAAATTAGAAAATTAGCTTTATTGTGACACAAAATCCATTTGAGTGTAGCAAAATTAAAATCAATTAAAAGTAACCTGTTTAGAGCACAACACCATCCGCACCTTCATCACACGCCACACACTCAAACACCCCTAACGGTACCGGTACCAATTAGGCCGTATCTTCAGAGAGGGGGAGAGAGTTTGTATGTGCTTAGTAATGGAGGGCAGTCGGATTCCTCTTCAGCTTGCAAGCTAGTTATAACAGAGTCCAGATAATCTCACCATAGGTAGTTCAGTCCCATAGGTAGTTCAGACATAATGTGTCAGGTGGAATGTGAAGATGTTGAACTCAACAGGGGTTCCCTTGTGACAGTGAATACACGGGGGGACACCAGTCAGCAAATTAATGTCATTAACCTCTCTGATTTCCCCTTGGGCCCTGACCACGTTTCCCTTCTCTCTAAAGGCTTATCTTTCTCCCCAATGCAGGGAGGAGACGAGTTTGATATTCAAAAAGATTTTCAGATGTTCATTAGGAGACTGAACCTTCGGGTAATGTATGATCACTCTGACCAGCATAGTGAGGCCTCCTTGGAGCAGAGCTCAGGACCTGTATTACAGGATGTGTTTTGGAGTTTGGGTGAGAGGGAGGTCCTGCGACACTTGGAGGAATTGAAAGATTTAGGAAAGGAGGGAATTGGGAGGCACCATGACAGTGGGGAGCCTGATACAATTGAGCACGTACAAGTGCATGCTGGATCCAAATATATGCCATCCCCCTATCAAAATCAGGCTTTGGGTATTTTCTCGGATCTGGTTACCCAGGAATTTAGAAAGTTAAAATGGCAATACCCCAGAAACCAGGATAATCTGACATGTGGCGAAAGGACTGCCTTAATGGAACTAAAAACAGCAGACAACATCTTCATTAGGCCTAGTGATAAAGGGGGAAATGTGGTCTTGTGGTCCAAGGAGGAATATCTGGCCGAGGCCAATCGCCAGCTTTCTGATGAGAATACCTATCGTGCATTAAAAAACAAGCCCTATGATCGTATTGTGGCGTATATCAATAGCCTGATTGATGATGCTGGGGAGGCCAATATCTTGGATTCCAAAGAAAAAGAATTTCTAAGGGTAGAGAATTACCGGATCCCAATACTATATCTCATTCCAAAGATTCACAAAAATGCATCAAAGCCACCAGGTCGTCCGATTGTTAGCGCAATCGGCGGCCCTACTGAAAAGTTAGGAAAATGGCTTGATGCAAAATTGAAGGGACTGGTGTCTTCGCTCCCTTCTTTTGTGCAGGACTCCACAGATGTGCTCAGGCTCCTCGGAGGGGTTCGGCTCGGCCCCGGTGACATCCTTGTGGGAATCGACGTTGAGAGTTTGTACACGTCGATTCCCCACGAGGTTGGCATCGGGGCTGTTCGGTTTTTTCTGGAGGATGCCAGCCCTGGTGCGCAGTCACACAATCTGTTCCTTGTTGAGGCGTTGAGGTTTGTGTTGGAGCACAATTGTTTCATGTTTGGCAATTCCCACTACAGGCAGGTGCGCGGCACGTCGATGAGGGCGGACTGCGCACCTGCCTATGCCTGTCTACATCTAGGCCAGTGGGAACGCCAGGACGTGTACCCCCTCCCGGAGTTCGAGCAACATGTCCGATTATGGCTCCGTTTTATTGATGATGTGCTGGTGGTGTGGAGGGGGGACATGCGGGAACTTGATTCCTTCATGTGCCAGCTAAATAACAATGGAAGGAATATCGCCCTGACTTACACTGCGAGTGAGACAGAGATGTCATTTCTGGACTTGCGTATAAGACGAGGGGGCGACTGTTTGTATACAACTACATTCCGCAAACCTACAGCGGGCAATACCCTCCTTCACGCCACCAGCCATCACCCTGGTCATCTCAAAAACGGAATTCCGTATGGTCAGTTTCTGCGCCTGCGCAGAAACTGTACACTAGAGAGTGACTTTGGTAGGGAAGCCTTGGACATGTATGATCGTTTCCGGGAGCGGGGGTACCGACATGATGTGCTCTGCACCGGCTTTGACAGAGCCAGATTGCGAGCAAGGGACGAGTTGTTGGCTGGTAACACAGGCCGCCCTAGAGGCAGGCATGATAAAAAGTTTGAACCCCCCAGATTTATAACACCATATAATGCCAACTGGAGGAAAATCCAGGAGATCCTGTCCAAATTTTGGCCAATACTGCAGACCGATCCCGATCTGAAGGGAATTGTTGGTGAACGCCCTTTGCTTGTAGCAAGGCGCGCACCCAACTTGAAGGATGTTTTGGTAGCTTCACAATACGTCCCTACAGTAACGACCAATTGGTTAGGCCGTAGCAAAACTGTGGGAATGTTTAGATGTGGAAAGTGTGTTGCGTGTGAAGTAATGGTGCAAGCCAAAATCTTCCATGATGCAACGGGTAGGAAACAATGGAAGATCAAGAGTTTTATCAATTGTGATAGTGAATGGGTCATTTATCGGTTAGAGTGCCCATGTCACAAGATATATGTAGGATTAACTACCCGCAAGCTAAAAACACGTATTATGGAACACATATCCAATATCAACAGTGGCCTCCAGGACAATGGACAATACAAGAGTTCTGTTGCAGAACATTTCTACCAGGAACATGATGGCGACCCAAGAGGCTTGAAAGCAATGGGGATTGTGTCAATCCCAATGAATAGGAGAGGGGGAGACAGATTAAAACTATTGAAGCAGCAAGAAAGCCGGTGGATTTACCTTCTGGGGGCCATGGGGTCAGCAGGACTCAATTGTGAACTGAGTTATGCCCCATTTCTGCCCTAACCGGTGACGACCTTCACACTGCTAATGTGGGATGCTATCTGTGTTTGGAAAGGGAAAAAGGGAGAGGGGGCTGAGATACTCCAATTGTGGACTTTTTTAGCTGGCCGAAGAAGTATAAGGTGAACAATCCAAAGCATGGAAACGAGCTGTGTCCCAATAAGGAAAATAAGACATTCATACGCTTATACCTAATCTCCTTCCTTGAACTCACCTTCTTTCTATGGGTGTATATGAGGGCATCGTGAAAAGGAGCAATATGTGATCCAAAACGCGGAAAAGACGCCGCTTGGACGCGGATCTGAAACTATAGCTGGTGTATATGAGTAGCCATGGTTACCATCAGCAGCGTGTGGCGGTGTTGAGGTGGTGCGCATAGACTACCGCATGTACGCGGAATGATGACGCACTGAAGGACTCCCCGCCCCGTAACAGATGGGTAGAAAAGACAGAGAGTGTAGCCAATGGCAAGCCACGTACACCCTGACGAAGCTCGCAAGTGGGCGGGCGCAACGCGTCGGTGGGCGGGTCTGAATCACGTGACCTGGAGCGCTCCTCACCGCTGCAACAACTACAGCAGGACACGGCATCAGTGCGCGTTCCCCGCCATACAGCAACCAAGCAGAGCGGGTCGAGCAGACGCCTGAGAGCCCACGTTGTCCGACGATCCTTACCTGGTGGTGAACAGTTCAAATGACATCGCAGTGACGGTAACTGAGCGACTGAACTACCTATGGTGAGATTATCTGGACTCTGTTATAACTAGCTTGCAAGCTGAAGAGGAATCCGACTGCCCTCCATTACTAAGCACATACAAACTCTCTCCCCCTCTCTGAAGATACGGCCTAATTGGTACCGGTACCGTTAGGGGTGTTTGAGTGTGTGGCGTGTGATGAAGGTGCGGATGGTGTTGTGCTCTAAACAGGTTACTTTTAATTGATTTTAATTTTGCTACACTCAGATGGATTTTGTGTCACAATAAAGCTAATTTTCTAATTTTTCATATACCTATGATCTCTCCCATTTTTTTGCATATATTACTATACATCATATTTTTGATGGGGCTGATCCCTCGCAATGAGGTGCGGGTATTATAATTTAAGGTGGCTGTTGAGATAGGCAAGTTTATTTATGGTTTTGTGATACAACATATTCTGTCTCAATTTGTTCAGCACAAATTTGACATGGATCCTGTGTTCAGAGAGGTTGTCGGAGTAGATCAGAATATCGTCAAGGTACACCAGAACAAATCTGCCCAACACCTCTCTGAATACCTCATTAATTAACTCTTGGAAGACGGCTGGCGCATTACACAACCTGAAGGGCATCACTAAATACTCGTAATGCCCGTCGGGTGTGTTGAAGGCCGTCTTCCACTAATCGCTCTTTCTAATGCGGACCAGGTTGTATGCACCCCTCAGATCCAACTTCAAGAAGATCTTAGCTCTCATGACCTGTGTGAATAAATCATCTATCAGAGGTAACGGGTAGCGATTCTTCACAGTGATCTTATTCAGGCCACGGTAATCAATACAGGGTTGCAGACCTCCGTCTTTCTTTTTAACAAAAAAGAACCCTGCCCTGGCAGGTGACCGGGACGGGCGAATGAAGCCCTTGGCCAAATTCTCACGGATATATTCTTGCATGGCCAATTTTTCGGGCCCAGATAAATTGTACAAATGACCCCGGGGGGGGCATCCAACCTGAACGGAGATCAATGGGACAGTCGAAAAGGCGATGTGGGGGCAACTTATCAGCGGCTTTGGGACAAAACACGTCAGAATATTCAGAGTACGGTTCTGGTACACCCTCCACCTGAACCCTGGTTTGACCCAAGGTCAGGTTCCCTAAACATTGCTGGAAACAGTGGGGTGACCAGGCTGTTAACTGACCAGTGGCCCAATCTATTTGTGGTGAATGAATCTGTAACCACGGCATGCCTAGGATGATAGTGGAGGTGGACATGTGTAAAACAAAAATCTGTAGGTGTTCCTCATGCAGTACCCCTATAGTGACCTTCACCTCTGGAGTCTTTGACAGGGGACGATTCCGTTGCAGGGGAGAATCGTCCACTGCCGTGACTTGAATGGAAGGTGTCACGGGTGTGAGAGGAATACCCAATTTCTGAGCAAATTCATGGTTCATAAAATTAGCCGCTGAACCAGAATCAATAAAATCCTCAGTGGCTATAGACTTATTCTCCCATGTAATGGTACAAGGGAGAAGCAACCTTTTTTCCTTAAGGGGTGAGAATTGTGTGCCTAGGGTGTCACCCCCCACTACTCCTAGGCAAACTCGTTTACCGGCTTGTTGGGGCAATTACGTACCCTATGCCCCCCTTCACCACAATACAGACATAGCTGTTCAGTCATTCTCCGTCTTCGCTCCACCTGGGTCAGCTTCGACTGACCGATCTGCATCGGCTCGGGAGGAGGCAAGACTGGAGAAGATGAGACAGAAGAAGATGCAGTAACTAGAGGTGCAGCCGAAGGTGCCGCGTAGGATGTCAACCTAACATGATGACTGCCCCTAGTCTGTCTCTGATGGCGCAGCCTGCGGTCAATTCGGATGGCCGATGAGATGGCCTCATCGACTGTCTTGGGTTCGGGCTGGCTCAACATCAAGTCGGAGACCTCATCTGATAACCCAGAAAGAAAGCGGTCTAACAGGGCATAGGTGTCCCACCTGGCCGTAACTGACCACCTTCTAAATTCGGCCGCATAATCTTCGACTGGACCCTTGCCTTGCCGTAAAAGCTTGAGCTTCCGCTCAGAGGTCGCAGCAAGGTCTGGGTCGTCGTAAATTACTGCCATGGCTTTAAAAAATTCCTCTACAGAGGTCAGAGCTGTGTCTCCAGGGGGCAGGCTATACGCCCAGGTCTGGGAGTCACCGGACAGTAAAGTTTTGATAAACGTGACTCTCTGGGCCTCAGTACCAGAGGATCATGGTCTCAATTCAAAATATGATAATGCAGTATGATGTAAAAAATATGTAAAAATATGATCTGCAGTATCACTGGGAATACAGATATATACCAGATTATAAGTGATCTGCAGTATCACCGATAATCCGATATACCAGCTAACCTCTGTACACTCGAGTAAAGTGTAGTGTTTGGTGTAACAGTAACACTTAGAGGACTAGGCCTCAGAGCAGTAAGGAGTACTGCACGGATTCCTTCCGAAGACCTAAACTCTCCGAGTCAGGCTGAGAGAGTAGGAAGGATGATCTGCGAGTGACACTCTGGAAGAAGTGTCACTAACAGGACGGGGAACCGCCTCTAATAGTAAGGTCGGTTCTCAAGGTCGGACAAGCCAGGTCGTAACACACGGACAGATCAGGTACCGATTCAGAAGGCAGAGGCGGAGTCTAAGGTACAGGCAGGGTTCGGCAACAGGGTATCAGAAATCTCGAGGTACAAAGTCAGGAGGCAGAAGCAGAGTCTAAGAACGAGCCGGGGTTCGGCAACAGATAATCAGAATGGCAAGGTACAAGATCAGAGTTCAGGAGGATAGTCAGGCAGGCAAAAGGTCATAACAGATAATCACAATCAAACTAGTACTTTAAGCTATCAACAGAATCTAGCTAAGTGTAGGATTACAGCTCCAGCTGGTCCCGGCACACTTAAGGATCTGACTAAGGGTCTGAGTGCTCCCACGCTGTGTTCGCAACGCCAGACAACCAGCAACTGAACAGCCGGCTGTATATATACACAGGTATCTCTCCAGCACCTCCCTAAGTGCTGGACCAATGAGACGTGGAGCCAGTGTCAGCTGACCGGCCTGGTCAGCTGACTCACTTCTGGCTGGCATATAATCCCTGCCTCAGTGCACGCGCGCGCGTCATTCTAAAGCTAGAGGGACTACGTGTCCCAGCCACACTAACACCGCTCTGCGGTGTAACAGCAAAAGGGCCATGCGCGCTAACCGCCGCATCCAACGCAGCGGTTTCTCCGCGCTCCGCCATGCCCTGCACGGAGGCAGCCGCCTCACGCTGCGCAGAGGCGGCTGCTCCTCTGCGCTCCGAAATGCTGTTTACGGAAGCAGCCGCCTCACGCTGAGAAGAGGCGGCTGCTTCCCTGCGCTGTCTCACAATAGATCAATTAATTGTGATAATTAGTGATAAATTTATTGGTGAATGTATGGGAGGTGAAAATTGCTCTGATGCATAAGGTGAAAAATCCCCGCGGGCTGAGATGGTTAAGGTACTTTATGCTATGAATGTGCGATGAGGCCCCTTAGAGTCATAATCACAGAGCACTACTTTGGTGCTGTTAACCCTTTGTGCAGAAACCCCTCTAATGTAGCTTAATACTTCTGATTGGGCCATGGTGGGTGATATGACCCATTTTTTATTTCAAGGCCTGAAGTTGGTATATTTGAATAGCAGAGGCGGGGATTTGCTGAGGAAATTGCTGGAGCATGAGGTGCAGTAGATATTCAAAATCTGAACCAAGCCGGCTGGCTTCAATTATAGATGAGATTCAAAGCTGTTTTTTCTAGTCTGTTGGTCACTGGGTTGTGCTATGAAGTGCTCCAACATGTGTATGATGTATTAAGAAGCAAGCTTCTTGGGCATTCAAGTTTTCCTCAATAAGTTAAAAACTAATGAGTATTCATCAGGCATTATACATGCATGTAAGACTGGAATTTTAAGCATAATATATTTTTATTAGTGAACTCCTCTGTTCAAATAGCTGATAGTACAATATCAATAAATTTACTGATATTCTACTCTTGGAGTGCTATCGCAATAGTGAACTATCAGTAATACATACCAATATTTTATTGCAGCTAAACCCAATGCAATTCACTTTTTCTCCTAGTTGTCTCCTAGGTGATATTTCCACATTATAGAAAAAATGTTTTTTAACCACTTGCCGACCGCACACTCATAACGTGCGTCGGCAAAGTGGCAGCTGCAGGACCAGCGACGCAGTACTGCGTCGCCAGCTGCAGCCTAATTAATCAGGAAGCAGCCGCTCGTACGAGCGGCTGCTTCCTGTCAAATCACGGCGGGGGGCTCCGTGAATAGCCTGCGGGCCGCCGATGGCGGCTCGCAGGCTAGATGTAAACACAAGCGGAAATAATCCGCTTTGTTTACATTTGTACGGCGCTGCTGCGCAGCAGCGCCGTAAGGCAGATCGGCGATCCCCGGCCAATCAGCGGCCGGGGATCGCCACCATGTGACAGGAGACAGCCTGTCACTGGCTGCACAGGACGGATAGCGTCCTGTGCAGCCGGATCTCCAGGAGGGGGCCAGGTAGGAGAGGGAGGGGGAGGATTTCGCCGCGGAGGGGGGCTTTGAGGAGCCCCCCCCCCGCCACCCACAGCAGGCAGGAGAGATCAGACCCCCCCAGCACATCATCCCCATAGGGGGGAAAAAAGGGGGGCAATCTGATCTCCCTGCCTGCAACCTGATCTGTGCTGGGGGCTGCAGAGCCCACCCAGCACAGATCACTCAAACCAGCGCTGGTCCTTAAGGGGGGGTAAAGGGTGGGTCCTCAAGTGGTTAAGCCACCAGCAAGCAAGAGAGAATATGATTTTGACAATACTTTTTTGCTTACTTTTTGGTACTTTTTCAGTTACAGAGTGCAAATTTTATAGAGAAGATGGAAAATTAACGTACAGTAGGTAATAAAACTCGACAGTTCTGGCAGATTTGACTCTTGTTCATCTCCTCATGTCTCAAGCTCCCTTTCTTTCATAAGCATTTACTGAATGACAGTTGCTCAGTCAGACTTCCAAAATAGTGTGCAAGTGAGTGAGAAAACTGGCCGGCATCTTTGTGTTACTCCGTTGCAGGGAGTGCTTTTGTAAAGAATAAAGTAAATACTTGATATCTCCAATGACGAGATGGACTAGTCCGAAACCTATCAGATCTGTCAGGTGCAAAATGCAGGAGCGCAAAGGGGAGTGTGCGTGTGGCTGAGCCGGGAATGTGCAGTGGAGCGCAGCCGGCCCAATTACCAGGGGGAAGGGGGATATTAGAAGACAACAGTGTGGCCAAAGTGGATGGTGAGGGAACCCATGCACCTCATGGGGCTGGAGGAAGCCCCAGGTAAGTATAAATATAGCAATTTTCTTCATCTCAGCCTGGTTCCTTTTAAAGTTAAACAATCTCTTTCAGATCTCAAACCTTAATGTCTAATGCTGCATTTACAATAAACCATCACTTTCTTGAATGACAGTTTAGCCCACATTAAAAGTTGATTAGTATTCAGAATATAAAATCAGATAATATGTAACATGCATAAGGACGTAATTGTTCATTGTATATTCCTTTTTGCTTATTTCTACAAATGCAGAAATTCAACATAGAATTGAACAAAAGACTCCACAGAGGCTGTTTACGCCCAGAAAAGGCAGGTGACATAATAAATGGCATGTTTTTCCTGTGTAATTGCATAAGCTATCAAACTGTACAACAAAATTTGATAGATGAATCAGGAATATAGCCAGCCACCATAGTAAGTATCATGACTTACAACTACTTAAGAACTGTAACGTTTTTTTATAGTCAATAAAAAAAAATCACACATTTCAGTTTGACAATTGTATTATGTTTTTACAAAATCAGGTGTCTTAGGTGGCCAATGGTGTTTAACACAAGCCAAAATTGAAACTAAATCAGATCCTGTATCTCAAAATGACATGCACCCTTGAGTAAACTACTTCAAACAAAGTGCTTGTTAGAGTTTCTTACTTTCTGACAGGGGATTTCTGTTCATTTCCCCCCCCTCCTTTGAAAGGCTCACTATTATGATAAAGCATACAACCTCCCAAAGTTACAACAGCTGTCACCATATGTAAGGTTGTTTCTCCTTAAATGACTGCAGGGCAGACTTCATCTGTATTTGCACACTGTAATTACTAAAATAATTTGGTTTCTACTGAAATAAAATAATTTACATTTTTTAAGCATTTAAACATAAAATAAGAATAACAAAGAATAATGAGCTTTAACTTTATGGCCCATGTTGCAGTAATATGAAAAGAGCTAGCGGGTTTCAATAAGATGGTGTATTAAATTATTCTGCAGTCCTTTACTACATTGTAATGATGTGTTAAAGTTTAATGCTGTTTTTAAATGAAAAATGTTTTTTTATTTTATTTTTAATAATACAACTCTGCAGATGTTATTTGTCAAAGCATATTAAAGGAAAAGCTATGTGTATAGTGATTTTAAGTATATTATCTATTTTCTTATTAAAAGGCGATAGATTTTAGTTAAATACATTTTATACTCCCAGATAAAAAGAGTGAATCTTACATGTACATAGCCACAAGGACTGTAATATGGCTTTCTAGGCTTATCGTCATTGTCATGCTGGTTTATGTCCATTTTATACTCTTTTGTAGTATATACAACTGGAAAAAGAGATTGATTTCCCAAACTGAGTTCACAGTTCAGTAACCGGTTCAGAGCTGCAGTGCCGAAAATCTCATGCATCCGAGCAACGTTCACCTCCCATTCATTCGCCTATAACTTTATTGCTACTTATCACAATGAATTGATCTATATCTTGTTTTTTCCGCCGTTAATTAGGCTTTCTTTAGGTAGTACATTTGGCTAAGATTTATTTTTTTCTAAATCCATTTTAACAGGAAGATTAAGAGAGAAATGAAAAAAATTCATTATTTCTCAGTTTTTGGCCATTATAGTTTGAAATTAATATACGCTACCGTAATTAAAACTCATGTATTTTATTTGCCCATCTGTCCCAGTTATTACACCATTTAAACGATGTCCCTATCACAATTTATGGTACCGATATTTCATTTAGAAATAAAGGTGCATTTTTTCAATTTGGGTCCATCACTATATATAAGCTTATAATTGTAAATAATATAATAACATACTCTCTTGACGTGCATATTTAAAAAGTTCAGACCCTTGGGTAACTATTTATGTTGTTTTTGTTTTTTTTATTGTATTTTTTTTATTTATTTTTTTTATAAAAAATGTATGTGGGTAGTTTTTGGTGTGGGAGGGAAACTGCCTATTTTAAATGTAAAATATTATAATTCTTTAATTAAAAATGTATGTGGGTGCAGTTTACTATTTGGCCACAAGATGGCCACAGTGAAAAAAGTCCTGGATGCGAACGATCTCGCATCCAGGAACTAAAATGCTGAGCAGAAGTTTCCTGGGGGCAGAAATACCGCGCTCTCTGGATAGAAAGCGTCGGTATTTCTGCGGGGAAGTTAGATCGGTGAATGGGAATTATATTCCCATTTACTGATTGGGGGGCTATCAGCGGGCGGCAGGTGCACGCGCGGGGGCGCGCCCGATTGCGCGCACCACGCAGGCAAAGCAGCAGTGCCTATCTGGACGAGAAAGCTCGTCCAGATAGGCCGAACCGGGTAAGGCCCTTCTGATGATTTTCATATCATGTATATGTTACGGCCAGAACCCGAAGGGTGGCCACTTTGCGTTCTGGCCAGCTACTTCGGGTTCTGGCCGGCCAATGTGCAAAGTGGCCGCAGCGCAGTGGCCAATGTTAGAAATGTAATGTTTACGCCGTCTCGCTGCGGCCAAATTTATTACAACTTGCTTAATTTAACTAAATATAGCTGTCGGCAATGTAATAGATGAAGCCGCCGGCTTTCGCACTGCCTCTATCCTCTCCCCGATCCCCCCCTGCCTCCCATACAAGTAGCAGCTGGCGGGGACATGCGTGTCCCGAGAGTCGTTCGTCGCGGCAGGGGAATCCTGCCGTTCCTGCAGAGCGGGTGCTGGCAGAAGCAATGTCTGCAGCCTCCCCGCTCTGCTGCCCTGCTGCGACAAACGACTCTCCAGCTGCATGTCCCCAGCTGCTACGTATATTGTATGGGAGGCGGGGAGAGGAGAGAGGGGGGGGGAGAGAGAGGCAGTGTGAAAGCCGGCGGCTTCATCTATTACATTGCCGCCGGCTATATTTAATTAAATTAAGCAAGTTGTCATAAATTTGGCCGCAGCGAGACGGCGTAAACATCACATTTCTAACATTGGCCGCTGCGCTGCGGCCACTTCGCACATTGGCCGGCCAGAACCCGAAGTGGCTGGCCAGAACGCAAAGTGGCCACACTTCGGGTTCTGGCCGTAACATATATACCAAACTTATTTTTTTTTTTGCTATAGTAGTCCTTTAATGCTAATGTTCCCCTCCTAAAAAAAAAGTCAGATACTCACCTAAGGAGAGGGAAGGCTCTGAGTCATAATGAGCCTTCCCTCTCCTCTCCCGGTGCCCTCAGGATCTTCCGTTCAAATCCTCTGCCGCGAGGACTTCGGAAGTCTTCGGGAGCCGAGTCTTCCCGGAGACAGGCGGCTCCATACTGCGCACCCACGAGTGCATCATAGACACGCATGAGTGCGTCATAGAGGGCGCTCGCGCATGCGCACTATGAAGCGGCGGAAGTGGCAGTATTTGACCGAACTGGTCGAATACTGCTACGAATCCTGAGCGGGACCGGGCACCGGGAGAGGAGAGGGAAGTCTCATTAGGACCGAGCCTTCCCTCTCCTTAGGTGAGTATCTGACTTTTTTATTTCTAAATCGGTTCCCATTAGCTTTAACTTGATTCCCTCATTCTTGTATGTTAGCTAAGTTGCTATCTTGCCAGTGTCTCTCTGTATGTGGATCCATTGTGTGTTTTATAACTGATGTGGAGAAAGAGACTGACCCTCATTAAGGGACGTGTGTCACAAAGTGGACCAGGATAGGGGTTTGACTAGTGATGGTGTAGGCAGTTGTGTTATTTTCTCTGCTATTATCAAGATCATATTTGGACATATGCAGAGAACCTCTTTAACTTAACAGGTATCTTCCAGTTTTAGTTCATATCCTTTCTCAGGGATTGGGAGAGTGGTTGACATAAGCAGTGAGGATTAATGAGGGAACACATTGATTTGGTCCCAAGGAAGGAGGGGGTGGGTCCTTTTTCCAGGGCCAGTGGCTCTGAGGGACTGCACAAGGTAGTTATTCCTATAGTTTTATTTCATACTTTTATAAACCTGCCATCCCTCACTGTCAGGCTGTAGCGGTAGTGCTGATTTATTTAAGTGGCATGCACAGCATCCAGACCACCAGAAAGTTTTTGCTGCTTGTATGACAGCATAGCTCATAGGGAGACCACAAATGGAAATTACTAGTCACCAATCTGTGCAGCAGCCTCCCTGCCCTGAAGTTCACATGCATGAAACTGCATACAAAATGTGTGCTCCCTCTTGGGTTCTTAAGGATGCTGTGGCAGCCATTGCAGTAAGCCAATGTTGCTTCCATACCCTGACAGAGAGTGATAGTAGGTGAAACATTATGACTGTTAGTGCCCCCCTAGGAAGAATGTAAAGAACCACAGTAACACATGTCGCTTGTAATCAGCATATTTAGGTGGAAAAAACAAAGTCTTGTAAAAGTAATGCCTTTTAATGGCTAACTGATAACGTTAAATGATGCAAGTTTTCTGGGATCTAGTCCCCTTCTTCAGGCATATTTCCAGAAGAATACTTTTAGTTTTTTCAACCTACATCATTTGTTTGGCTATCACGGTACAGAAACTTTTCGGTAATCAGCATACAATTTTAAGTAATTGTAAAAGACCATTCCCTTTGAAAAGCCTTTTTGGTATTTGAATTACACAGATTTTACCATCAGGAGGCATAATGTCCAAATGTTACTGTTTCTGCAATGTAATTTAAAGCAAAGGCATTTATCCCCAAAACTCTAAATAGGTAGCATATCTGATAATCATAAGTAAGACACTGTGCTGTATGTAGAGTGGGGCCGACCCTCCGATTTTAGGTTCGCAAACTTCCGCGTAAGGTTCGGTTCGCGTAAAAGTTCGCGAACCGCAATAGACTTCAATGGGGATGCGAACTTTGAAGAAAAAAAATTATGCTGGCCACAAAAGTGATGGAAAAGATGTTTCAAGGGGTCTAACACCTGGACCCCCAGGTGGAGGAGTGGGATACATGCCAAAAGTCCCCGGGAAAAATCTGGATTTGACGCAAAGCAGCGTTTTAAGGGCAGAAATCACATTGAATGCTAAATGACAGGCCTAAAGTGCTTTAAAACATCTTGCATGTGTATACATCAATCAGGTAGTGTAATTAAGGTACTGCTTCACACTGACACACCAAACTCACCGTGTAACGCACCGCAAACAGCTGTTTGTGTAGTGACGGCCGTGCTGGACTGGTGCGCACCATGGCGAGAGTGCAGTGGTGGGTTCACTGAACAGGAATACAGTGACGGGTTCACTGAACAGAACAGGTATGCAGTGGCGGGTTCACTGAACAGAACAGGTATACAGTGGCGGGTTCACAGAACAAGTATGCAGTGGCAGGTTCACTGAACAGGTATACAGTGGTGGGTTCACTGAACAGGTATGCAGTGGTGGGTTCACTGAACAGGTATGCAGTGGTGGGTTCACAGAACAGGTATGCAGTGGCAGGTTCACTGAACAGAACAGATATACAGTGGCGGGTTCACTGAACACAACAGGTATGCAGTGGCGGGTTCACTGAACAGGTATACAGTGGCGGGTTCACTGAACAGAACAGGTATGCAGTGGCGGGTTCACTGAACAGAACAGGTATACAGTGGCGGGTTCACAGAACAGGTATGCAGTGGCAGGTTCACTGAACAGGTATACAGTGGCAGGTTCACTGAACAGGTATGCAGTGGTGGGTTCACTGAACAGGTATGCAGTGGTGGGTTCACTGAACAGGTATGCAGTGGTGGGTTCACAGTACAGGTATGCAGTGGTGGGTTCACAGAACAGGTATGCAGTGGCAGGTTCACTGAACAGGTATGCAGTGGTGGGTTCACTGAACAGGTATGCAGTGGTGGGTTCACAGTACAGGTATGCAGTGGTGGGTTCACAGAACAGATATGCAGTGGCAGGTTCACTGAACAGGTATGCAGGTATCCAGTGGGCTCACTGAACAGAACAGGTATGGTGGGCTCACTGAACAGAACAGGTATGCAGCCAGGAACAAGCTAAGCCTAACTAATCTTTCCCTATGAGAGACAGTCTGCAGCAGCTCGCCCTGCTCTCACTAACGCAGGCACACGAGTGAGCGTAATGGCCGCCGCTGCCTGCCTTTTATTAGGGGGGGAGTGGCTCCAGGGGCTAGTGTAGCCTAATTGACTACACTGGGCCTGCTGACTGTGATGTAAAGGGTCAAAGTTGACCCTCAAGGTGCATTATGGGGCGAACCGAACTTCCGTAAAGTTCGCCTGTGGGACCCGAACGCGAACCACTGAAGTTCGCATGGAACCGTTCGCAGGCGAACCGTTCGGCCCAACTCTAGCTGTATGTCGGGTCAGTGTTTTACTGAATATTTGAATTACACAAGAACAGGGCCAGATTTCCCATAAGGCACTCTAGGCACGTGGCACAGGTGGCCCCTGAATGTCTCCCTATACAGATTAAAGAGTGGCAGAGCACTCACCCGCAGCGCACTTCTGGGTGTCTTGTCCCTGGCACTAAACAGCCACACAGCGCGTGTCCCCACCTACCACTTTGTACATTACCACATTGTACATTGCGGGCAGGCTGCAGCGTAGTAGTCGGGTGAGGTGTGCACTGTC
This sequence comes from Hyperolius riggenbachi, assembly GCF_040937935.1. NCBI lineage: Eukaryota > Metazoa > Chordata > Amphibia > Anura > Hyperoliidae > Hyperolius > Hyperolius riggenbachi. Next base: position 233,432,726 of record NC_090650.1, read on the forward strand.
CTCCGGGCTTTATTTATTTTTCTACTGTCTATCTCTGGCCACTGGGAACTGAGGAGAGAGTAACCACTGAGGCTGTGGAGGGGAGGGGGAGATGGGGGACAGGAGAGAGCAGAGTTAGGCTAAATACAAAAAGCTTGGTCTCCTTCAACCCCTGCCCTTCCTTTTCACATGGTGCAGGCCCAGAGTCTGTATAGTGAGTGACATCCAGGGGTGGGGGCGGCACGGAACGCTGTTGACATGTGGCCTCATAGCTGCACAGCATGTGGGCTATAGCTCTGCCGCTCCACGTCTCTCAATTGATGCAGCCTGAGCAGATGTTTTGCAGTGCTGATCCTCCACTTACATTGTATGAAAGCTTTGCAGACAGTCACACAAACTACTTGCGGTTCTACAGCCATCTACAGTGTCAGAGTAAGTGACTGATGCAGACTTGCTCAGGACCCTTGATTTCTCCCACACCCCTCCCTCCCCAGCAAGAGACTACAATGCTCCCCCCATCCCCTCCTTTTGAGGTGTTGCCCTATGGAAACACTGCTAGAGGCCAGGTCTAGCCTAGGTGTTAAATGGGGAGGGAACCACTTGAAAGAGGAAAGGGAAGGATAGTAGGATTGCCTCAGCAGGAGATACTGTTTAGAAGGGGGAAGGTGGGGGGAGTATTGTAATCTCTGCTAGAGAAGTTGGGATATCAGTGAGGGTGATGAGGCTCCTATTAAAATTAATATTATCTAATATTTATATAGCACCAACATCTTCCGCAGTGCTGTACAGAGTATATTGTCTTGTCACTAACTGTCCCTCAGAGGAGCTTACAATCAAATTACTACTATAGTCATAGTCTATGTATTTATCATGTAGTGCATGTATCATAGTCTTGGGCCAATTTGGTGGGAAGCCAATTAACTTAACTGTATGTCTTTGTGATGTGGAAGGAAACCCACACAGACACAGGGAGAGCATACAAACTCCATGCAGATAGTTCCCTGGCTAGGATTCAAACCAGGGTCCCAGTGCTGCAAGGCGAGAGTGCTAACCACTATGTCACCATTCTCCCCACTACGCCACCATGTCAGTGTCACCAGTAAGGATCAAGCTCAATCCTTAGTGTGACATCAGTTGGGTATACCCGAACAGTGTGCTGTTTCTATAGAGTTGGGGGGAATGCACAACAGAGCAGCTTCCCACTGGCTGGGAGGGAAACAATGCACCAATGTAATGCCTCTTACTTGATTCAACCAATTACTGCCTGCCTGCCACTAGAATCAACCAGTCACTACCAGCCTGCCACTAGAATCAACTGATAACTACTAGCCTGGGACTTGGATTGACCGTTCACTACCTGTCTTCCACTAGAATCGACCGATCACTACTAGCCAGGCACTAGATTCGACCAATCACTGCCTGTCTGCCACTAGAATCGACCGATCACTACTAGCCAGGCACTAGGTTCAACCGATCACTACTTGTCTGCCACTAGAATTGACCGATCACTACCAGCCTGGCACTAGGATTGACCAATCACTACTAGCCTGCCCCAAGAATCAACCAAACACTGCCAGCTTGCCAATGGAATCAACAGAACACTGCCAGCCTGGCACAAGTATCAGCCGAACACTGCCAGTATGCAAATAGAATCAACTGATCAGTACCAGCTGGCCATTAGAATAGCTGATTAATTAAGATAATCAAGTCAGGTAAGTAGTTATAAAGCTGTCTGAATCTGATTAACCACATCGGAAGTAGTGGTATAGCCCCTGTTAAAAGTACATGTGGTTTTGATTTTTCTCACCTGAAATGCTTTTTGGTTTATGGTCACCTCTCCTCCAATAAGGCCTCTTTCAGACCAGCAGCTGATAGGCGGTGAATTTACTGCTTGTCATCTGCTCTCCTGCACCAACTAGGCGCCTGCCTGTAATTAGAAACTGTCACAATTTTTGTGTTATTAGTATTACTTTCTTGTGATTTATATTTTCTGCTTGCTGTGTTATCAGCCTATATTTGGTCAATTCTACGTGTCATTGGTAATATCTGCATATTGTTGTTGGTATTCTCTATTTGTCTTTGGTAATATCTACATTAACTTGCATAAGAAAAGGAGGTGTGACCTTGGGTGTGGCCTGTGATGATGAGCGGGGCTTAGGTCACCAGTAGTTGTGTGCCTATAGGCTCCTGAGCTGTAAATCCTCCTGTACAAGAATATAACAAGAATGTTTTACCTACAGCTTGGGCGTCAACTGCTCAAACTTGATGACCATGGTGTTTTTAGCTTGGATTTAAATAGAAAGGGACAATCAGATGTCAAGTTGATGCAAATGCTATGCAAATTGTATCCAAATTGAAGATCTAATACAGCAGCTTCTCCATTTTATACAGTAGCAATAAAAAGTATGTGAACCCTTTGGAATTATATGGATTTCTGTACAATTTGGTCATAAAATGTGATCTGATCTTCATCTAAGTCACAACATTAGACAATCACAGTCTGCTTAAACTAATACCATACATATAAGTAAATGTTTCCATGTTTTTATTGAACACACCATGTAAACATTCACAGTGCAGGTGGAAAAGGTATGTGAACCCCTAGACTTATGACATCTCCAAGAGCTAATTGGAGTGATGTGTTAGCCAGCTGGAGTCCAATCAATGAGGTGAGATTGGAGGTGTTGGTTACAGCTGCCCTGCCCTATAAAAAACACGCCAGTTTTGATTTGCTTTTCCCAAGAAGCATTGCCTGATGTGAATGATGTCTTGCACAGAAGAGCTCTTAGAAGACCTACAATTAAGAATTGTTGACTTGCATGAAGCTGGAAAGGGTTATAAAAATATCTCCAAAAGCCTTGCAGTTTATTAGTCCACAGCAAGACAAATTGTCTATAAATTGAAAAAGTTCAGCACTGCTGCTACTCTCCCTAGGAGTGGGTGTCCTGTAGAGATGACTGCAAGAGCACAGCACAGAATGCTCAATTAGGGGAAGAAAAATCCTAGTGTATTCAGTGTAACAATCGGTGTCAGCACGCAGAGAGAATATGATTATTGGTGATCTGCAGTATCACCAAGAATACAGATATATACCTGATTATTGATGATCTGCAGAATCACCGATAATACAGATATATTGCTAACCTCTGGACACCTGGATAATGTGAGTGTTTGGTGTAACGGTAGTACTTTGAGTATAGCACAGGAAATTAGAGACAGTATGGGCAATACTGCTCTAAAGATAAGGAAACCTTCCAGTAGCCTGAGACTCCCCAAGGGGCGGAGTCAGGCTGGAAGAAGGAAGGCGTGAGTGACAATAAAGACAGACGTCACTGAGTGATCTGGAAACTATCTCTTAATAGTAGAGATAGCTCTCGAGGTCGGGCAAGCCAGGTCGACAACACACGGTCAGATAAGGTACATAGACAGAAGGCTGATTCGGTATCCAAGGCAAGCAGGGTTTGGCAACAGAGTATCAGATGAGCGAGGTACCGAATCAGAGATCAGATGAGTAGTCAGGAAAGCAATAAGTCATAACAGATATCAAACAATGCCTAGTCTGGGTGTGAGGTCCTTGGTCTCTACACCCTGGAACTAGTCTGATGTATAACAGAATGGTAACACAAGTTCCCTAGTCTGGGTGTGAGGTCCGTGGTCTCTACACCCTGGAACTAGTCTGATGTATAACAGAATGGTAACACAAGTTCCCCAGTCTGGGTGTGAGGTCCGCGGTCTCCACACCCCGGAACCAGTCCAATGTACAACAGATTGATAACACAGGTTCCCTAGTCTGGGTGTGAGGTCCGTGGTCTCTACACCCTGGAACTGGTCCAAGCATAAACAGAATACAATACAAGTAATCTGGCTCAGTGTGAATTCCCAGGTCCACCTGGTTCAAACACACTGCAGGATCTGACCAAGGTCCGAGTGCTTCCACGCAGTGTTCGCAACGGCAGATAACTTGTGACTGGCCAGCAGCAACTATATATAGTGTAGCGCTCTCTGGCGCCACCTCTAAGTGACGGACCAATAGAAACCTGCTCTGGCGTCAGCTGACCAGCCCGGTTAGCTGGTCCCCTCTTGGCCGTCACAAAAGTTCTGCCTCTCAGCGCGCGCGCGCGTATTCCTAAACCTGTGTGAACTAACAGACTCAGCCACACCAGAGGCACGCTGTTGCGTGCAAACCGCCGCGCTGGACGCGGAACCAGCTGCCTCGCTGTCAGTACATGTGGCGGCTTTTCCGCGTTCTGCCAGGTTACCAGACGCACGCCTCCGCGTGCAAACCGCCGCGTTGGACGCGGAATCAGCCAGAACGCGCGGCGGCTTTTCCGCGTTTTCTCACAGTACCCCCCCCCCCTGAGGAGTGGACTCCGGACAACTCCTACCCGGCTTTCCAGGATGTAAGTTATGGAACTCCCTTTTCAAGTCCTCTGCGTGCATACGACAGTCTGGCACCCAAGTTTTTTCCTCTATGCCATACCCCTTCCAGTGGACTAAATACTGCACGGAGTTCTGCACAAGCCGTGAGTCTAAGATCTTCTCAACTTCATACTCGGGTTGGTCATCTACCAACACAGGGGGGGGGGGGGGAGTGGAATCCACGTGCACTGCCGGTTTGAGTAAGGACACATGGAATGATCTCACACCTCGCATGCTGGCAGGGAAAACAATGGCATAAGTGACATTATTGATTTTCCTGGTCACTGGAAAAGGACCCACAAATCTGGGACCTAACTTGGGCGACAGTTGCTTCAGAGCCAAATGTCGTGTGGACACCCAGACCAAGTCTCCTGGACAGAATTCCCACTCTACGGAACGTCTCTTGTCAACCTGTTTTTTCTGACTCTGAAAAGCCTTCCCCAGCCTTCCTGACTATTCCCCAAATTTGTTTCAATGACTTTTGCCAATCCTCCAGGGCTGGAAACGGAGTAGAAGCCACTGGTAATTGGGTGAACTTAGGTAACCTTCCTGTCACCACCTGAAATGGGGAAAATCCTGAGGAAGAGCTTTTCAGATTGTTGTGTGCAAATTCTGCAAACGGCAAGAATTTGACCCAGTTGGCTTGCGCATCCGCAACATAACACCTCAGAAACTGTTCCAGAGACTGATTGGTTCTCTTGGTCTGGCCATTGGTCTGTGGGTGGTAGCCTTATGAAAAAGAAAGCTCCATGTTTAACTGATGGCAGAATGCCCTCCAAAACTTGGAAACAAATTGGACTCCCCAATCTGACACTATATTTTCCGGAATGCCATGCAGCCGGAAAATATGCAGGATGAAGAGGTCGGCCAATTCCTGGGCCGAGGGGAGTCCTTTCAGGGGGACAAAATGGGCCATCTTACTAAATCTATCGACTACCACCCAGATGACTGTCATGCCCTCAGACCTGGGGAGCTCACCCACAAAATCCATGGACAGATGGGTCCATGGTTCACTCGGGACTGGCAAGGGCTGTAATGTCCCCACAGGGGCCTGACGGGAGGGTTTGCTCCTTGCACACACTGCACATTCTCTCACATACTCCTTGCAGTCAGTTGCCAATGATGGCCACCAAGCACACATAGCAACAAGGTCCTGCGTTCTGGTGGCCCCAGGATGCCTAGCATTCTTGTGGGAATGGAACAGCTGCAATATCTGTAGACGAAAAGGCAGTGGTACAAACATGACCCCTTCAGGTTTCCCCTCTGGTACATCCTGTTGGAATGGACCCAACATCTCTGCCCAGTCCCTCCAGGTCTCAGTAGCTGCCAGGACCACTTTCTGCGGGAGAATGGTTTCTGGGTCTGAGGGCTGTGCTGTCTCGGGCTCGAAACATCTGGATAAGGCATCTGCCTTGATGTTTTTACTACCAGGGGTATACGTGATTACAAATCTGAATCTCGAGAAAAACAGTGACCATCGGGCCTGTCGGGGCTAAGTCTCTTAGCTCCCTCAATGTATTCCAGATTCTTGTGGTCAGTGTAAACGGTAATAGTATGTTCTGCCCCTTCTAGCCAATGGCCCCATTCCTTAAAGGCCAACTTGATGGCTAGAAGTTCCCTATTGCCTATATCGTAGTTTTTCTCTGCGGGTGAAAACCTACGGGAGAAATAGGCACAAGGGTGCAATTTTCCCTACAACCCAGAACGCTGAGACAGCACAGCCCCTACCCCTACCTCTGAGGCATCTACCTCCACGATAAAGGGAAAGGTGATGTCAACGTGTCTCAATATGGGTGCAGAAGAGAACAATTTCTTCAGAGTGGAGAAAACAGCATGGGCTTTAGGGGACCAGTGGTGAGTATCTGCCCCTTTTTTGGTGAGACTGGTGAGAGGTGAGATCACCGTAGAGTACCCCTTTATGAACCTCCTATAGTAGTTGGCGAAACCCAGAAACCTCTGGAGAGCCTTCAGTCCTACAGGTTGGGGCAGCTGAGACTTTAGCAGGGTCCATAGAGAGACCAGAGGTTGAAATTATGTATCCCAGAAAGGCGACGGAGGTCACCTCGAAAATGCACTTCTCCAACTTAGCATACAGCATGTTTTGTCTTAACTTCCGTAATACAAACTTAACATGATCCCTGTGTTCTGAGAGGTTAGATGAGAAAATTAGTATGTCATCTAAATATACCAAGACAAATTTGCCTAATACCTCTCTGAAAACCTCATTGATCAGTTCCTGAAAGACGGCCGAGGCATTACACAACCCGAAGGGCATCACCAGGTACTCGTAATGCCCATCGGGCGTGTTAAACGCCGTCTTCCATTCATCGCCATCCCTGATCCGCACAAGGTTGTATGCACCCCTTAAATCCCACTTTGAGAAAATTTTAGCATCGGTGACCTGAGTGAATGAATCGACTATCACGGGCAAAGGATAACGATTCTTTACTGTAATTTTATTTAAGCCCCGATAATCAATGCATGGACGGAGGCCTCCATCCTTCTTTTTCACAAAAAGGAAACCTGCCCCTGCTGGTGACCGAGAGGGACGAATAAAACCTTTAGCCAAGTTTTCTCGGATGTATTCTTGCATGGCTAATTTCTCTGGCCGAGATAAATTATAGAGATGGCCTCTAGGGGGCATACAACGAGACCTGAGATCAATGGGGCAATCGAAAGGACGGTGTGGAGGAAGTTTATCTGCTGACTTGGGACAAAACACGTCCGCAAATTCTGAATACTGATCTGGCAAACCCTCCATGTGAATCTTGGTTTTACCTAAGGTTACCTTCGCTAGACAATGATGATAACAATGGGTAGACCAGCTCGTTAGCTGACCTGTAGCCCAATTGATCTGAGGCGAGTGAAGTTGTAACCATGGCCAATAATGATCGTGGAGGTTGTCATTCGTAACACCAGGAATTGTAAACTCTCTTTATGTAACACCCCTATGGTGACCCTTAACTCTGGGGTCTGAGACAGCGGGTGGTTACTCTGCAGAGGGGAATCATCCACTGCAGTGACCCGAATCCGTTGTTTCAATGGGGTGATCGGAATCCCCAATCTTTTAGCAAATTCAAAATCCATAAAATTGGCTGCTGAGCCAGAGTCAATGAAGGCTTCAGTAATCTCTGTCTTATCTTTCCAAGCTATCGCACAGGGAAGGAGCAAACGTTTATCATCTGGAGGTAACGACTGCGCGCCTAGGGTATTACCTCCGACTACGCCTAGGCTGCAGCGTTTCCTGACTTTTTAGGACAATTCTGCACTTTATGACCCCCCTCTGCACAGTATAGACAGAGCTGCTCTGTTACTCTGCGTCTCCGTTCTACCTGGGACAATCTCGACCGACCAATCTGCATTGGTTCTGGTGGAGGTGAAGCGGGGGGAGATGGAACAGGTGGAGGTGCAGCGTAGGACACATATCTCAAGTTGTTCCTACCACTGGTCTGTCTTTGATAACGCAGACATCGATCAATTCTGATGGCTGATGAAATGGGCTCATCGATAGATTTTGGCTCGGGATGACCCAACATTAGATCAGAGACCTCATCTGACAACCCTGACAAAAAACAGTCTAGAAGGGTGAATGAGTCCCACCTAGCCGACACTGCCCATTTCCTAAACTCTGCAGCATAATTTTCTACCGGACCTTTGCCTTGCCGTAGCATCTTGAGCTTACGCTCAGCGGTAGAGGCAATGTCCGGGTCATCATAAATTATAGCCATTGCTTTAAAAACTCTTCCGTCGAGGTTAGGGCCTTATGCTCAGTTGGAAGGCTATATGCCCAAGTCTGGGAATCGCCTGACAACAAAGTCTTAATGAAAGTTACTCTTTGTGCCATGGTTCCTGATGAATTAGGCCTTAACTCAAAGTATGACAACACTCTATTTCTGAAATTCCGGAAGTCAGATCTGTGACCAGAAAATCTTTCAGGTACAGACATGCGTATGTCTGTGCTAGGAGGAGATCGCACTGAATCCACAGGCGTCTGATAAACTTGTACAGTCCCAGACAAAGCGTTGATTTGAGTCTGATGACTGTCCAGCACTCGGGTGTAATTCTCCACCATAGTGGTGAGTGCATCTAGACGGCTGCGGAGTGCGTCCATTTGGGTTTGGTCTGCCGTTCTGTAACGATCGGTGTCAGCACGCAGAGAGAATCTGATTATTGGTGATCTGCAGTATCACCAAGAATACAGATATATATACCTGATTATTGATGATCTGCAGAATCACTGATAATACAGATATATTGCTAACCTCTGGACACCTGGATAATGTGAGTGTTTGGTGTAACGGTAGTACTTTGAGTATAGCACAGCAAATTAGAGACAGTATGGGCAATACTGCTCTAAAGATAAGGAAACCTTCCAGTAGCCTGAGACTCCCCAAGGGGCGGAGTCAGGCTGGAAGAAGGAAGGTCCAGCGAGTGAGTGACAATAAAGACAAACATCACTGAGTGATCTGGAAACTATCTTTTAATAGTAGAGATAGCTCTAGAGGTCGGGCAAGCCAGGTCGGCAACACACGGTCAGATAAGGTACATAGACAGAAGGCTGATTCGGTATCCAAGGCAAGCAGGGTTTGGCAACAGAGTATCAGATGAGCTAGGGACCAAATCAGAGATCAGAGGAGTAGTCAGGAAAGCAATAAGTCATAACAGATATCAAACAATGCCTAGTCTGGGTGTGAGGTCCTTGGTCTCTACACCCTGGATCTAGTCTGATGTATAACAGAATGGTAACACAAGTTCCCTAGTCTGGGTGTGAGGTCCGTGGTCTCTACACCCTGGAACTAGTCTGATGTATAACAGAATGGTAACACAAGTTCCCCAGTCTGGGTGTGAGGTCCGCAGTCTCCACACCCCCGAACCAGTCCGATGTACAACAGATTGATAACACAGGTTCCCTAGTCTGGGTGTGAGGTCCATGGTCTCTACACCCTGGAACTGGTCTAAGCATAAACAGATTGATAACACAGGTTCCCTAGTCTGAGTGTGAGGTCCGTGGTCTCTACACCCTGGAACTGGTCCAAGCATAAACAGAATACAATACAAGTAATCTGGCTCAGTGTGAATTCCCAGGTCCACCTGGTTCAAACACACTGCAGGATCTGACCAAGGTCCGAGTGCTTCCTCGCAGTGTTCACAACGGCAGACAACTTGTGACAGCAGCAGCAACTATATATAGTGTAGCCAGCAGCAACTATATATAGTGTAGTGCTCTCTGGCGCCACCTCTAAGTGATGGACCAATAGAAAGGTGCTCTGGCGTCAGCTGACCAGCCCGGTCAGCTGGTCCCCTCTTGGCAGTCACAAAAGTTCTGCCTCCCAGCACGCGCGCGTGTATTCCTAAACCTGTGTGAACTAACAGACTCAGCCACACCAGAGGCACGCTGCTGCGTGCAAACCGCCGCGCTGGACGCGGAACCAGCTGCCTCACTGTCAGTACATGCGGCGGCTTTTCTGCGTTCTGCCAGGTTACCAGATGCACGCCTCCGCACGGCACGGCGACTTTTCCGCGTTTTCTCACAGTCAGCTAAAGTCTTATAAAAAATCTCTGGCATATGCTAACAACTCTGTTAGCAAATCTATGATACGTAAAACACTAAACAAGAATGGAGTTCATGGGAGGATACCACAGAGGAAGCCACTGCTGTCCCAAAAAAAAACACATTGCTGCACGTTTAAAATTTGCAAAAGAGCATGTGGATGTTCCACAGCAGCACTGGCAAAATATTCAGTGGACAGATGAAACCAAAGTTGAGTTTTGTGGAAGAAACACACAACACTATGTGTGGAGAAAAGGAGGCATAGCACACCAACATCAAAACCTCATCCCAACTGTGAAGTATGATGGTGGGGGCTTCATGGTTTGGAACTGCTTTGCTGCGTCAGGGCCTGGACGGATTCCTATCATCGAAGGAAAAATGAATTCCAAAGTTTATCAAGACATTTTGCATGATAACTTAAGACCATCTGTCCACCAGCTGAAGCTCAGCAGAAGATGGGTTTTGCAGCAGGACAACGACACAAATCAACAACAGAATGCCTCAAACAGAAGAAAATATGCCTTCTGGAGCAGCCCATTTAGAGTCCTGACTTCAACCCAATTGAGATGCAATGGCATGACCTCAAGAAAGCGATTTATACCAGACATTCCAAAAATATTGCTGAACTGAAACAGTCTTGTAAAGAGCAATAGTCAAAAATTACTTCTGACCATTGTGCACATCTGATCTGCAACTACAGGAAACATTTGGTTTAAGTTGTTGCTGCCAATGGAGGTTCAACCAGTTATTAAATCCAAGGGTTCACATACTTTTTCCACCTGCACTGTGAATGTTTACATAGTGTGTTGAATAAAAACATGACAACATTTACTTATTTGTGTGGTATTAGTTTAAGACCGTGATTGTCTATTGCTGTGACTTAGATGAAGATAAGATCACATTTTATGACCAATTTGTGCAGAAATCCACATATTTCCAAAGGGTTCACATACTTTATTATTGCTACTGTAGGTCTACCTCCAAATTGCATACATTTGCATACCATTTGTAACATCTCAGCATTATTAGCATCTCATTGACCTTCTCTGGATATGAATGTGGGACTCAAGTGCTGCAAGACAACAGTGAAGAAAATGTAATCCACTGAGAGCTGTGCCATGACCTAGGAGTCCTCAGCAACAACAGTCTGACACATAGAGGGACATTTATCAAGAGTGTCTGAGATCAAATATTGGTAGGTTTTTAGAAATCCATGAAAACTGTCTCAGACATCTTAAGAAATCAGTAAATAGTGCAGATTCCTTCCTAAACTGTTATAAAACAGGAGGAGTTAGGAAGGTTTCTCAGACAGTGCAGTGTATGAGGGAAATTAATGTTGTTGAGGTAACCCATGCATCTGCTGTATTCATACAGAAAAGATAAGTTATACATTTATTATTGAAGGTACATATTTTTATGTTAACTGACATGATGTACAGTAATATTAATAAATATATTATATAAATGTATTAGAGCTGAAAAAATACAAGCTTAGAATTTTGCATTATTAGATTTTGTTTTCCCCTCATATTTCTCATCTCTCACACACACTCATTAAATGGGGGCATTTTATCAAAACTATCTGAGACAAAATCAAAGGAGGGGACTCTAAGAAGGGAATCAGGAGACTAGGAGAGAGAATCAATGCTCAGCACTGGAAGGGTTAAGCCCAGAACAGCTTGACAGGATTCAGCAGGGGAGGAGCACTTCACAAATCATGGATTTGCACTTTTCTTAACTGTAGTACAGTTCTACAAATTAACTTTAAACTGCCGCTATTAAGTAGGATTTATGAAATTTCTTATTGTCATGCAGAAAAGTTCTCCCTGCTGGCTAGAACTGTTTAAAGGAAACCAGAGACGTCAATGTAAAAAGATGTTATACTTACCCGGGCTTCCTCCAGCCCCATGAGCATCAATGCATATCTAATATTGACGTCTGTGGTACACTTTAAGAAGAAAAAACTGTCAATAATGCTTTAATAAATCTGGCCCATCATCCCTTGGCTACAGAGTAAACCAATAAACGGCATAATTTAAGTCTATATTTTCACAGTTTCTGCAATTTATGGCAATGGGAGCCACCACAAAGTATATATATGACATCTGAACTAATGCAAAAACAAGTGAGCAAATTTGATAGAACAATGCGGATAAATATTGGTTGGGTCACAGACGGCTTCATTTACACAGTACTGCAAAGCAAGGCATGTGTCCTTTAAAATCCTCAATATATGGTTTGGGGAATGAGATTCCATTTGCAGACTATCCCGTATAAATGTACAGCATTCATTACAAAACTATTAGCATGTCTCTGCCTAGGAGAAAAATAAACTTTTAAATCTGCATCATTTTTCCCCGTCTTTGGTTTGTGGAGGATTTTATTTATTAAGGTTTAGTGTAAATCAATGTTCAAAGCACAAAAGAAAAGAGAAAAAAATATCTCTGTAATATGCAGAGCAGTGAAGCTGCAAGATTCAAAATAAAGGGATTTTTTTCTTAAAAAATGAACAGTTAAATGAGGTGGTAAATGGAGAATCTCAGTCACACGAGTATTATTAAGGGGATTACAGGTCTAAAATTAGAAAAGTTTTGCAACATCTATTAAACCAGCTACTTTTATCACCAGACTAGAAACATGAAATATGATCTGAGAGCAATTAATACAAGTTGGATGTTCTTTTTAGTATTTCTAAAGCAATTTTAGCATGTGCTAGTAGGGGAGTTTAGGGACTAAGTGACATTTTGTGAAAAAGAAAGAAAAAATAATAATTTCACTTACTTTATTAATGTTTTTCAGTGCTTAAAGGAAATTTGAGACAATAAGTAGTGCATCATTTATAATTACCTGGGGCTCCCCACCGCTCAGACACTCCACGCCACTTCCTGGGTCCCGCCCTGATAATTTTGTCACCTCAGTGACTCATCAGGAGCTGAGTCTGTAAATGGACAATTGTGTGTAAAAAAAATAAAACAATTGTCATTTACAGAGATATTTCACCCACCCAGCATGGGTATGTGTAAAAATACACCATAAAACACATTATACTACTTCTCCTGAGTACGGCGGTACCACATGTGTGGCACTTTTTTACACCCTAAGTGCACTAAGGGGGCCAAAGTCTGTGTACCTTTAGGATTTCACAGGTCATTTTGTGACATTTGGTTTCAAGACTACTCCTCACGGTTTAGGGCCCCTAAAATGCCAGGGCAGTATAGGAACCCCACTAATGACCCCATTCTAGAAAGAAGACACCCAAAGGTATTCCGTTAGGAGTATGGTGAGTTCATAGAAGATTTTATTTTTTGTCACAAGTTAGCGGAAAATGACACTTTGTGAAAAAAAACAATTAAAATCAATTTCCGCTAACTTGTGACAAAAAAATAAAATCTTCTATGAACTCACCATACTCCTAACGGAATACCTTGGGGTGTCTTCTTTCTAAAATGGGGTCATTAGTGGGGTTCCTATACTGCCCTGGCATTTTAGGGGCCCTAAACCGTGAGGAGTAGTCTTGAAACAAAAATGATCTGTGAAATCCTAAAGGTACTCATTGGACTTTGGGCCCCTTAGCGCAGTTAGGGTGTAAAAAAGTGCCAAACATGTGGTATTGTCGTACTCAGGAGAAGTAGTATAATGTGTTTTAGGGTGTATTTTTACACATACCCATGCTGAGTGGGAGAAATATCTCTGTAAATGGACAATTGTGTATAAAAAAAATCAAACAATTGTCATTTACAGAGAGATTTCTCCCACTCAGCATGGGTATGTGTAAAAATACACCCCAAAACACATTATACTACTTCTTCTGAGTACGGCGATACCACATGTGTGGCACTTTTTTGCAGCCTAACTGCGCTAAGGGGCCCAAAGTCCAATGAGCACCTTTAGGCTTTACAGGGGTGCTTACAATTTAGAACACCCCAAAATGTCAGGACAGTGAACACACCCCACAAATGACCCCATTTTGGAAATTAGACACTTCAAGGTATTCAGAGAGGGGCATGGTGAGTCCGTGGCAGATTTCATTTTTTTTTGTCGCAAGTTAGAAGAAATGGAAACTTCTTTTTTTTTGTCACAAAGTGTCATTTTCCGCTTACTTGTGACAAAAAATAATATCTTCTATGAACTCACTATGCCTCTCAGTGAATACTTTGGGATGTCTTCTTTCCAAAATGGGGTCATTTGGGGGGTATTTAAACTATCCTGGAATTCTAGCCCCTCATGAAACATGTCAGGTGCTCAGAAAAGTCAGAGATGCTGGAAAATGGGAAAATTCACTTTTTGCACCATAGTTTGTAAATGCTATAACTTTTACCCAAACCAATAAATATAGGCTGAATGGGTTTATTTTTATCAAAAACATGTTTGTCCACATTTTTCGCGCTGCATGTATACAGAAATTTTACTTTATTTGAAAAATGTCAGCACAGAAAGTTAAAAAAATCATTTTTTTGACAAAATTCATGTCTTTTTTGATGAATATAATAAAAAGTAAAAATCGCAGCAGCAATCAAATAGCACCAAAAGAAAGCTTTATTAGTGACAAGAAAAGGAGCCAAAATTCATTTAGGTGGTAGGTTGTATGAGCGAGCAATAAACCGTGAAAGCTGCAGTGGTCTGAATGGAAAAAAAGTGCCTGGTCCTTAAGGGGGGGTAAAGCCCACGGTCCTCAAGTGGTTAAGGTCTCTGCCTGCAGAACTGTGTACTATATACGATGTGGGCAATGTTTCCAGTAACAAAGATGGCGCTGACAGTTTGGTCAGGTGATCCGCCTAGAATACTATATAAGTGGACTAGAACTCCCCTGCCATGCCCTACACCATGAGGAAGGCTATGATTGGCTGAAACATGTAGGTGGGTGGAGTCAAAGGACCCTGGACCTTTCTGCAGCTGTGTTCCACGCTGATCTCCACTGAGCAACCATGGAGGTGCGGGTAGATCACAGGATGAAGACTGCCATCCATAGGGGATCCCCTTCTCTACATACATCCAGCTAGGATGTCCACGAAGTGTGAGTACTCATGGAATACAACAGGCGGCTGTTTCAAGTTTGTGGTGAGTGGAACAAAGCGGGGTGGCTGTGCCCGATCAAGCAACCACAGCCTGCCTAGTCATATCTATGCTGCCCATACTGCTGTCGCTGCTTCATCCTGCTGTGCTGGGCTAAGTTTGCTAGTCACATCTTGCCAGACGCTAAGCCTGATTCAACTTGCATTGAACTTTCTGCTAAGTTTGCATGCAACTGGTTATGTATTGGCTAATTGGAAATGCCTACTAACAACGGAATGCTGCTTATTGACTGGCTTGCCATGTTCAACTAATATTTATGTTGTGAACTGTGCTTCAGACCTATGCCTTGAAGGCATATTAACCCACTAATTCTTGGAATAGTTGGATTGTGCACATCCATCATTTCTTTGTTTGTAGTGCCTTATGTGCAGTGAAGCTTTGCTAAATGGGCGATATTGTTTCTCACTGAGTGGACAGATCCCAGTTATGTATGCTGGTGTGTGAAGGTGTGAAAGGGAGATATAAGTGTTGATGTTGGTGGAAATCCGGATGAGCACTGATCCTTTGATTTTAGTGCTTTTAATCAGTGTGACTTGGTGTCTGTTTTGAAGGTATCCCAATAAAGTTTTTGTGAATTGTATTTGAGGTCTTAGGTCACCTTCTTTACCTTTCAAATTAGAGGATATTAGAGAGAACCTACCCTAACCTTCCACCATGAAAGACATGGAGAAATACAGTTCCAGAGTAGAAGATGCAGATAGAAATTAAACACAGAAACTGAAAGCAAAAAATAATTAATAACTTTGATTGAAACCACTCTGCAATGATTACAAGACATGTAAGATGAACAGCAATAAGTGATCAATGCACTGGTAGCTCAGTTTCAAGATTATATTTGTCAACTAGACAGTATCAGATGGTGACAGGAAATATGGGTGCTGGAGGCGCTGTGAAAGTTTGGCACCCCATAGGCACCCATGTTATTATCAATTATATTAGCAACTGAGGGAAATTTTGGCGCCATGAAGCCAAATAAAATAGCAGGTGTCAGGGCCTCCGTTCGTACCTGTTATTTGTAGCTGCAGTTTGCATAATGGATGTCAGCTATTTGATCGGGGCTGCAGGCGCCCAAATCTTCCTCAATTGCTGATAATAACATGGGCACCTATGGGGCATCCAATCTTCACAGCACCTAATATTTTTCATCTATAGTGGCAAAGGTGGCACAGTTATCTGGGGGTGGGCAGTTAGGGTTAGGAATCAATAGATGTAGATTTCCGTTGCCCGCAACCAGACCAGGTTAAGTGCCATTAATAGTCTTTGTATAAATAATTTATATTAAAGAGCATCTGTATTGGAAAAAAATGCCCTTGGGGGTACTCACCTTGAGAGGGGGAAGCCTCTGGATCCTATCAAGGCTTCCCCTGTCCTCCTCCGTTCCACAGGTGCAGTAGCGGCTCTCGGCTCGAAAATAGGTGGAAATAGCCTATCCCAGTCGGGTCCCCTCTACTGCACAGGCACAATTCTCCTGCACCTGCGCAGTAAAGTGGACCCGACTGAGATCGCCTATTTCCGCCTATTTCCAATTGGAGAGCCAGAACAGCTCCCCCGGTGGAACAGGGAAAGATAAATATTGCACAGCCTAACAAATTGTCGCCTGTGCATTCCGTGGGCTGCAGCGAGACCACCGTGGGACAGGGAAAGCCTCGATAGGATCCAGAGGCTTCCCCCTCCTGAGGTGAGTACCCCCCAGGGGCATTTTTTTCAATACAGATTCTCTTTAAGTTGATAGTTAATGATAGACTATCAAAGAATTGATTTTTCTCAGAATAAATAGGAGCAACTTTTTAATAAAAGAATCTAACTTTAACTGTTTGGACCTAATTTATTTTTAACGTTACATTCTCTCATTACCAAAGTTGCTCCTATTTATTAATGGCGTTCTCATAAAAATACATTATTTGATAGTTGTCCTTTAAGTAATGACATTAAAAAAGAATACACGTTCAAGCCATCTATGGTTCATATAAACATTCCAAAAGTTTGCTTATATGCCTGTTTAAAGTAGTTTTAATAAACTGGATGAAAAATAAATGATATAAAAATAACATTGATGTGCAGTATGTACGGCATAAGTGCTTTATAAAAAAATGGAATTGGAAGATTTTATTTAGATTTGGGTTTATGAACAACTAGTTTCTGCCTAGAAATCTTTTATCTACTAATTTATATGACAGATGAAAGTAATCCTGCTTTCTATAGCTGTTCCCATGGTGAACTTTCTTACTTTAAACTACCCATAAAAGAAGACTTCTGCCTTCTGCTTAGACCAATCACAATTCATTTGACATTCTTTGGCGATTAACTGACATATTCAATTAACTGTTATCTCACAGAGTTTCAGCGTGTCAGATGTTTTTGGCTTGTAATGCTAAAATCTCTTGATCCCTGAGCTGAAATACAGGTTCGTAAGACGCAAGTAGAAAAAGTTACTCTCAGTCTTCTGTACCGAGCTGATTACACGGTAATCAATCTTTTTCTTCTCTTACTTTTTCCTTTCCACAGGAATTACTTGCTTCTTATACCTCTATTTCCTTTTATAACAGAACTGTTTTATTGTGATTGCAGTAATTAAGGTGTTGCATCTCCTTATCATGTTTTTTTATCTTTTTATTTTTATTAATTTTTTTTAAGTGGATCTCCATTCATGACTTACATTACATTTCCTGATGACCCCAGGTAATAGATGAAGAGGAGAAGGTAAATCCTCCTTGTGAACAAGGAGTGCAATATAAAGACTGAGACAGGAAACACAAACAGAATCGCATTCGCATTTTTCACTATGTGCTATGGGGAAAACGCATGTGATTCTGCTAAGTGTGTTCCCAGCCTGAAACTTTTAACCATCTCCAATTCTACTTGTAGAACGTCCTATACTGCTGTCTTCTTTGGGGCATATTCACTAAATTTCTGTAAAATTGCTGTGTGCAGGTAGTGAGTTTGGATGGTGTCAAATTCTTCTGTTTCATCATTTCTATATAGCACTAATTTTCTGGAAAACAGACAATTATAATTATAATATTGTGACACGTACTTTAAATACAGGCAGATCCATATGTTGTGCAGTACAAGTTCATGCCAACTCACGTATACAATGTCCTCATGTTGCAGTGGTAGGCATGGGAGTGGGGTGGAAGAGGAGGCACAGATATGACCTAGCGACGATTGTTTCATGTCTCTATGAGACTCTTGATCACAATGCAATCACAATAAAAAGTCACTGTACAGCCACGGATGGTGCCTGCTACCTCTTCCCTCATGATTCTATAGCAACGGACCAAAGACATGTAAAAAGATGTCTGGAACACGATTTCAGACCTGCACAATGCTGGAACAGGCTACAAGACCATTGGCAGAAATTTTACCACATAAATATTTTTCCACTGCTTCAAGGCATGACTATGTTTTCTCTTTTTTTTATTGAATGAAGGCCACTTTCAGACTCAAGATACATCTTCTGTCTCTGCTTTCTGAACTGTCTTTCTAGGAAAATAGAATACTTCCAAAGTATTCTGCCTCTGAGGCTAGACTAATATTTAAATGAAAACACTGACATCTCTTCCATTGTGGCCTTGAAGCTACATAGAATACCCCTTGCAATAGATACAAAGATTAATACCACTCCCCATGTCTCTTTTGCTTCATTTGGTTGCCCCCCAGATAACAAAACACAAACCAGGGCTTTCTCCCATTCATTGCAATGGAAATTAAATCTAACTCCTAAACGACTAATGGGATAGATTCAGGCAAACTGCTGTCAAACTGAACTGACCAACACTAGTGATAGAATTGAAAAATCTCCATAATTGTTCTTTCATGACAGTATCCATTTGTATTGACTCAATTTTGGATTGTTCCACTTGTAAGATATTTGTCAAAATGCAGAACAGAACATACTCAAAATGGAAAAATGTTAACAGTGGGGTACCACAGGGGCCAGTATTTGGTCCAATTCTATACAATTTACTTATAAATGATGTGTAGACAGAATACAGAGTACTGTAGCTATCTTTGCAGATGATACATAATTATGAAGAATTATCAACACTAAAATGGATAGTGACATATTGCAACACGATCTTTACACCATGGCCATGGCAGGCACATGGTAGATGAAATTTAATGGTGATAAATGTGAAGTCATCCACCTTGGACATACCAATGGTAGATAATCATAATGACATAGAGCTGGGAACACCAGACTTGGAGAAGGACTTGGGAATAATGGTTGATAACAAGTTAAAGGGGACCTTCAGCCTAAACAAACATACTGTCATTAAGTTACATTAGTTATGTTAATTAGAATAGATGGGTAATATAATTTTTTACCCACCCTGTTTTAAAAGAACAGGCAAATGTTTGTGATTCATGGGGGCTGCCATCTTTGTCCTCAGGGGGCAGCCATCTTTTTGGTTGAAAGGAGGTGACAAGGAGCAGGAGACATAGTTCCAACTGTCCTGTGTCCTGATAACCCCTCCCAGCTGCACACGCTAGGCTTCAAATGTCAAATTCAAAATGTAAAAAAAGAAAAATGTGCACCAAAACAGCAGAACGAGAGCAACAACATCAGAAATCCCATCATGCTTTCCACAGCATCAGGGGAAAAAAGCCTGGGCAGTTTTCTTCTATGCAGCTAAAAATGAGGCTTGGATAAGAGAAACAAAGTTCTGATGCTGTGAAACTGTTAAAGAAACACCAGGCCTTTTCAGTGCTGCTGAGTCGATTTTTAGTCCGGAGGTTCACTTTAAGTAATCATATACAAAACAAGCAGTGGTAGCTAAAGCAAATAAAATTCTGGGATGCATAAAACAGTGAAATAATATCTCAAGATGCTAGTATACAGGTCTTTCTCAAAAAATTAGCATATTGTGATAAAGTTCATTATTTTCTGTAATGTACTGATAAACATTACACTTTTATATATTTTACATTCATTACACACAACTGAAGTAGTTCAAGCCTTTTATTGTTTTAATATTGATGATTTTGGCATACAGCTCATGAAAACCCAAAACTCCTATCTCAAAAAATTAGCATATTTCATCCGACCAATAACAGAAAAGAGTTTTTTAATAAAAAAAAGTCAACCTGGGCAAATAAAAAAAAACATAGGATAGCTTATAATTACTTGACAAGAGGGAAAACGCGAGGGGGATTGGGGGCCCCAGATGTATTGGGCTATTATAAATGTATCCATGTTACAAGAATAGTACAATGGTGCTGCCCAACTGCCCGCGAAAGAATCTGGAAAAAGGTAGAACAGGAAGATCTAAATCTAGAAATGGTAAATACATGGATCCCAGATAATATAAGAGCATTATTTGATACAACATCTCAACCTATTATTAAACCAACTCTTAGAACATTATATGAAATGTTAAAAACATGGACTTTTGACTTTGGAGTTTCCCAATTAGTCACACTTAGACAAAATAAGGATTTCCCGCCTGCATTAGATAAGGACTGGTTTAGAATCCATAATGTCAGCCCGGACATCAGACTTTTAGATATCCAAGGCAACAAGGATTTAAAAATAACGGGGGTATTTGGTACCAACTGGGAGATAACACCTTGGGCTAAATTGCAAATAAGCAATTTTATAAAAAAGTTAGAAAAAAAAGGGGTATTAGTAAGCAGTTAAATATAATTGAACGATGAATCGCCATGAATGAGAAACCAAAAAAGCTTCTATCTAAATGCTATAAATGTGCAGAATAACACCTGTGGTAGATTTCCCAAGTAAGGAGAAAGATAGGAGGAAGATCTGAAAGTACCTTTAGAGGAGCATAGGTGGAATCAGGTGACCCATATAATCTGGAAATATCCTTTGAGAAAACTGCAATGGACAAAACCGTGGCCAGATGGTATTTTACACCAGCCAAGATGGTGAGGTTTTCAGGGAACCAAAAGAATCAATGTTGGCGGTTTGATCAGGGGGGGGGGGGGGGGGGCGATGAGATACATATGTGGTGGAGCTGCCCGGTGGTAAGAGGACAATGGGGAGAACTAGAGGCCTTTTGGGGTAAACATTTGGGAAAATGTATCCAGATTAATCAAATGGAGGCAATTTTTGGCATTGTTGACTCTGAAAGTAATATGCTAGTAAAAGAACTGAGAGAAATTGGTTCATTAGTTGCCGGTAACATCATAGCTAAGAAATGGAAAAGTAGAGACCCTATTAAAATATCGGAGTGGTTAGCGGGTATGTTTGATTTTTGGGAGGAGGCGTCCGCTGCAGACGGAGAAATACACAATATGGAAATCCTTGATGAGAACTGGTTGGGGAAACTTAAAAAGGGGTGGATGGAATTAGTGGTTGGGGCATATTGTTAGATATAATAAATATTGAAAGGGTGGTGGATTTCATGGGGGGCAGTATGGAGATACATTTGGGTTACGATCAGTATGACGGAGGTTGTTGTTTGGGCCCCGTCTCCGCGGTGCGTTATCTTTGTACGTTTCGGTCGCGGTTTTGTTTTTCGATCCGACCGGGTCGGGCGTGTACGGTCGGGTATCGGTTCGGCTCCCCTCACCATGGTTTCTGGTGGTGGGTCGGGCGGGATCGAGTCCTGGTTGGGTGTGTCGGATCTGGGTGGGTCGTAGATAGGGGTGGGGCCGGGTTACGCTGGGGCCGGATCGTGCAGACTGGGTTTTTGTTGGGATTAGTACCCATACAGAATATAAGTAATACTGGCTGACGAGGAGCATGGTGAATGATATGAAGTTTGGGTGTTAGGGGGGAATGATTTGATTAGTATGTTTGAATGTGGGTATATGAGTTTGTATTTATGGGTATATGAAGGTACATATGGGTTTGCATGCGTAGTAGGATGTATGGGGGGGGGGGGGGGGGGGACTATGGGTCGGTTTGTACAAGTGGGTTGGGTTGAATAAGAATATCCGTGTTTTGGTTTGTATATATTTTTGTAACTTTAATACGCATTTACTATATTTAGACAAAATAAAAGAAAGTATATAAAGAATGTCGAACTGTGATGCAAATTGATTTACCAGACATAAAGAGGTTTACGATGAAGCCTATTCGCTGAGTCTGGTAGCATAGATACAGAGCTGAGTTCGAAAGAAAAAAAAAAAAAAGTCAACCTTCAAATAATTATGTTCAGTTATGCACTCAATACTTGGTTGGGAATCCTTTTTCAGAAATGACTGCTTCAATGCAGCGTGGCATGGAGGCAATCAGCCTGTGGCACTGCTCAGGTGTTATGGAGGCCCAGGATGCTTTGATAGTGGCCTTAAGCTCATCCAGAGTGTTGGGTCTTGCGTCTCTCAACTTTCTCTTTACAATATCCCACAGATTCTCTATGGGGTTCAGGTCAGGAGAGTTGGCAGGCCAAATGAGCACAGTAATACCATGCTCAGTAAACCATTTACCAGTGGTTTTGGCACTGTGAGCAGGTGCCAGGTCGTGCTGAAAAATGAAATGAAATCTCCATAAAGCTTTTCAGCAGATGGAAGAATGAAGTGCTCCAAAATCTCCTGATAGCTAGCTGCATTGCGGTTTGTACAAGTGGGTTGGGTTGAATAAGAATGTCCGTGTTTTGGTTTGTATATATTTTTGTAACTTTATTACGCATTTACTATATTTAGACAAAATAAAAGAAAGTATATAAAGAATGTCGAACTGTGATGCAAATTGATTTACCAGACATAAAGAGATTTACGATGAAGCCTATTCGCTGAGTCTGGTAGCATAGATACAGAGCTGAGTTCGAAAGAAAAAAAAAAAAAAGTCAACCTTCAAATAATTATGTTCAGTTATGCACTCAATACTTGGTCGGGAATCCTTTTTCAGAAATGACTGCTTCAATGCAGCGTGGCATGGAGGCAATCAGCCTGTGGCACTGCTCAGGTGTTATGGAAGCCCAGGATGCTTTGATAGTGGCCTTAAGCTCATCCAGAGTGTTGGGTCTTGCGTCTCTCAACTTTCTCTTTACAATATCCCACAGATTCTCTATGGGGTTCAGGTCAGGAGAGTTGGCAGGCCAATTGAGCACAGTAATACCATGCTCAGTAAACCATTTACCAGTGGTTTTGGCACTGTGAGCAGGTGCCAGGTCGTGCTGAAAAATCAAATGAAATCTCCATAAAGCTTTTCAGCAGATGGAAGAATGAAGTGCTCCAAAATCTCCTGATAGCTAGCTGCATTGACCCTGCCCTTGATAAAACACAGTGGACCAATACCAGCAGCTGACATGGCACCCCAGACCATCACGGACTGTGGGTACTTGACACTGGACTTCAGGCATTTTGGCATTTCCCTCTCCCCATTCTTCCTCCAGACTCTGGCACCTTGATTTCCGAATGACATGCAAACATTGCTCTAATCCAAAAAAAGTACTTTGGACCACTGAGCAACAGTCTAGTGCTGCTTCTCTGTAGCCCAGGTGAGGCGCTTCTGCCGCTGTTTCTGGTTCAAAAGTGGCTTGACCTGGGGAATGCGGCACCTGTAGCCCATTTCCTGCACAAGCCTGTACACGGTGGCTCTGGATGTTTCTACTCCAGACTCAGTCCACTGCTTCTGGAGGTCCCCCAAGGTCCTTCTCCGCAATCTTCCTCAGGGTTCGGTCACCTTTTCTCATTGTGCATCGTTTTCTGCCACACTTTTTCTTTCTTCCAGACTTCCCACTGAGGTGCCTTGATACAGCACTCTGGGAAAAGCCTATTCGTTCAGAAATTTCTTTCTGTGTCTTACCCTCTTGCTTGAGGGTGTCAATGATGGCCTTCTGGACAGCAATCAGGACGTCAGTTTTACCCATGATTGTGGTTTTGAATAATTAACCAGGCTGGGAGTTTTTAAAAGCCTCAGGAATCTTTTGCAGGTGTTTAGAGTTAATTAGTTGATTCAGATGATTAGGTTAATAGCTCGTTTCGAGAACCTTTTCATGATATGCTAATTTTTTGAGATAGGAATTTAGGGTTTTCATGAGCTGTATGCCAAAATCATCAATATTAAAACAATAAAAGGCTTGAACTACTTCAGTTGTGTGTAATGAATCTAAAATATATGAAAGTCTAATGTTTATCAGTACATTACAGAAAATAATGAACTTTATCAAAATATGCTAATTTTTTTTAGAAGGACCTGTACTATTCCTTTTGTATAAATCACTTGTAAGGCCACATCTGGAAAATGGAATACAGTTTTGGGCACCACACAATAGAAAGGACATTGACCTTCTAGAACAGGTACAAAGACAAATGAGAGGGATGCACGATCTCACTTACCAAGAGGTTAGACAAACTGGGCTTATTTTGGTTGGAAAAAAGGTGACTGAGATACATGTAGAAATACACCAGACGGCAATACAAAAGCTTGGCAGATGAGCTTTTTGTCCCTAGGATTGTACAACAGACAATGGGACATGATTTGCGTGTGGAGGCACAAAAGTTTTTACCATGTATTTAGAATGGGGTCCTTCACAGTGAGAGTGGTTAAAATATGGACTATCTTACCTTAGAAAGGAGATCACTGTGCAAAGACAGAGAGAATACATGGATTTTACCAAGTTTGTCTGCATAGTGTTAACATCACGTTCAAGATGACACTAGAGGAACAAAACAGACCGCTGAACTCACTTATGTGCAAAAATACTGTGATAAGAATGTATGCTGCTTTGAGTTACAAACACCATTTTTGAAGTTAAGGTTTGCCTGAAGGACAAAACTGTCTGCTGTTACTAAAAAAAATTAAAAATTCACTAGGCTACCACCTAGTGTTTTCTTTTAAGCCTAGGAAGTCAAAACTTTGAAGTAAAGTAAAAAAAAAAAAAAACGTGCAAACAAGTGTTCAAAATAATAATGCTATTCAGTAACCAGGACAAAACTCCAATAAATTCATGTGAGGTCTGTTTTCATTGGTGTCTTCTTTTATCACTCAATTCCATATGTATAATTAATTAGTTCTCTGTCTTTCTTTATGTGCAGAAATCCCAAAGGAGCAGAGGATGCTAAAATAGTATATTTGAAAAAAATCTAGAAATCGCAGCAGGCCCGGTGTGTCACGATTACAATGCTATGTGATTACAGTTAGTACATTCAATAGAGAACTTGTAGTTGAATAATATTATAACAATTTACAGGATACTGTTTTTAATAGAGTGTCTGCAACTTTCCAGCTGAGACTTGCTCAGTCTGGCTGTAGCGCATAACTAATGGGTCTCCTTCATAAGGACTCGATGCAAAAAGAAAAGAGAAAAGAAAAAGAAAACTTAAAAGCTCCAGTCATATTGAGTGTGATATAATAGGAAATAATGAAGTATATATTGTAAAATAACATTTATCTGGAACTGCAGGAATATAAATGGGGCTATTAGCAAATTGTATCTAAAACGGAACATACCGGTAATTCAGGAAGGAGATTTTGAAAAAAAAAAAGACGATAACTAAAACTATTACTGGATTCTATGTCATTAAAGTGTCTCAGCAAGTTAGAACAATGCTTGGGAGAAGAAAGATAAATTGGGCACACTTTGCCAGGTTATTGAACTCTAAGAAGAAAAATTAGGTGAATTTTGTGGACTTCATTTACCTTCTTTTGTAGAATTGGACTGATAAATGTGTCTTGAAAAGTGAGTAGAATGTTTGGTAAGCTCAGTTATTGCCCAAACACAAATGGCGCTTTTTGATGGACTGCTGCCATTTATTGGGCTGCGAATTAAACTGAAGCCTTTTAGTGCGCTGTCTGTCTACCTACAAAAGTTAAACTGGTAATACATAGGCTACACGGATGGAAGGCAACAGCCAGCTCAGTTAACTTCAATGTAACTTTTTCTTCTAAAATCTAAAATGTCACTACTGCTTAAGTGTCAAATAATATGCTGGCAACTGCTAGTGCCCAAAAGTCTTTTTTTCTTGGAAGAAAAATAGTGCTTGTTTGTTTTCTGCACACAGGTCAAGCTTATTGCTGCATTCATTCACATTCTCTTATTGTGTTACAGCAAGAGGGTCTTCACTTCTATGTATTGCTTTGCTATTACAAGCCTCCCTAAAGTTTTCAAGATAAAAAAATTGATCTGCCAATAAGAATCTTCATAGAACTATGTGTTTACTTTAAGGGACACATTTGATTCTCTGTTAGTCTTTAACATGCATGGAAATGCACATAAGATGTGCAGGCACCTGTTTAGGCATTGTTTTAAAGGTTTTTTGCACAGTTGTTTGAGATGTTCAGGTAGCCAAACCTGGTAGCTTGCCTCCCTCAAAACACTAGAAATATGCAAAATAGCCCCCTTCCCCCCACATACACACATCAATCTATTAGCTCTTTTATTTTTTTTGTGCGACCGAAAAGGAAACGTTTGTGTGCGCCTTTGCATGTGTGTGTGTCTAGTTAACAAGATTGTTCACTCAGCATTGATTGCCTGGCAGGAGGCTTTGATAGTTGACAACAATAAACCTGAACTGTATTATTCATATCTCCTATCAAGCAACATAGCTGACTTTTGTTGTCAAGGTGATCAATTACACTTTGTTCTACTGAAGGGTTTTTGTATATGTACACATAGCAGCAACTTTTTAAAAGTCCACTCCCCCTCACACCTTCCAATGTGACTACATAATAACCATTCCATTCATTACAAGGATACTGCCCAATCCTACCCCACCACCAAAAGAAACATTCAAATGTTGTCAACTGGACTCCTTCCTGACCTTCCATCAAGTGTAGGCACCCTTTCTCACAACAATAACTTTACCATTCTGTCCTATATAGTGTGACAAACAATCTTCTACCTTATATCTCCTTCCTTTCCCCCACTACAATAACAACCACCAATCCTCACTGTCAACAAATATAGATACCATATCACCCTACCTCCAATGGCTAGTGCAGTCATTACTCTTCTAGCCACTTAACATTTGTGGCCAGTTTAGAGTGGGCTGCTCTATTGTGCTGCTCTGTATTTGTGTATGTGTGTGTGGGGGGGGGGGGGGAGTCAGTAAATGGGGGTAGAATTAGAGGGAGGTCCATGTATTTGAGGGAATAAGCTAGCCACCAGCAGCTGTGGGGTCTGCTCTCTGGGTAGTTTTGCCACTGAGTAGTACACTCTCTCTGTTCTAGCTGTGTATCTGCAAGGCATAGTTTAATAGATGAACACTTAACTAAGCAAGGTGATTATGTCATGATATGGAACTGTACATAAAATCATGGGAGCTTCCAAAAATATTTATCCAAAGGGCTCACCAGATGACAGTACTATTATTGATTATTATTATTATTTAGTATTTATATAGTGCCAACATCTTTCTCAGCACTGTACAATGTATATTGTCTTGTCACTTACCGGTCTCTCAGAGTGGCTAACAATCCAATGTCCACAGGGAGTGCATAATTATTAGGCAAATGAGTATTTTGACCAAATCATCCTCTTTATGCATGTTGTCTTACTCCAAGCTGTATAGGCTCGAAAGCCTACTACCAATTAAGCATATTAGGTGATGTGCATCTCTGTAATGAGAAGGGGCGTGGTCTAATGACATCAACACCCTATATCAGGTGTGCATAATTATTAGGCAACTTCCTTTCCTTTGGCAAAATGGGTCAAAAGAAGCACTTGACAGGCTCAGAAAAGTCAAAAATAGTGAGATATCTTGCAGAGGGATGCAGCATTCTTAAAATTGCAAAGCTTCTGAAGCGTGATCATCGAACAATCAAGTGTTTCATTCAAAATAGTCAACAGGGTCGCAAGAAGCGTGTGGAAAAACCAAGGTGAAAAATAACTGCCCATGAACTGAGAAAAGTCAAGCGTGCAGCTGCCAAGATGCCACTTGCCACCAGTTTGGCCATATTTCAGAGCTACAACATCACTGGTGTGCCCAAAAGCACAAGGTGTGCAATACTCAGAGACATGGCCAAGGTAAAAAAGGCTGAAAGACGACCACCACTGAACAAGACACACAAGCTGAAACGTCAAGACTGGGCCAAGAAATATCTCAAGACTGATTTTTCTAAGGTTTTATGGACTGATGAAATGAGAGTGAGTCTTGATGGGCCAGATGGATGGGCCCGTGGCTGGATTGGTAAAGGGCAGAGAGCTCCAGTCCGACTCAGACGCCAGCAAGGTGGAGGTGGAGTACTGGTTTGGGCTGGTATCATAAAAGATGAGCTTGGGGCCTTTTTGGGTTGAGGATGGGGTCAAGCTCAACTCCGAGTCCTACTGCCAGTTTCTGGAAGACACCTTCTTCAAGCAGTGGTACAGGAAGAAGTCTGCATCCTTCAAGAAAAACATGATTTTCATGCAGGACAATGCTCCATCACATGCGTCCAAGTACTCCACAGCGTGGCTGGCAAGAAAGGGTATAAAAGAAGAAAAACTAATGACATGGCCTCCTTGTTCACCAGATCTGAACCCCATTGAGAACCTGTGGTCCATCATAAAATGTGAGTACACCTCTCTGAACAGTGTCTGGGAGGCTGTGGTTGCTGCTGCACGCAATGTTGATGGTGAACAGATCGAAACACTGACAGAATCCATGGATGGCAGGCTTTTGAGTGTCCTTGCAAAGAAAGGTGGCTATATTGGTCACTAATTTGTTTTTGGTTTGTTTTTGAATGTCAGAAATGTACCGTATATACTCGCATACAAGCCGAATTTTTGACCCCCAAAAAGGGGGTCAAAAGTTGGGGGGTCGGCTTGTATGCGAGTATTCCCTGGTGGTCCGTGGTCCGCGGCCCCCGCTACCCCCTGCCCGCTCCCCCCGCCGCCGCCGCTGCTATTACCTGTTTCGGCAGCGGCTTCCTCGTCCCCGGCGGCGCTTCCTCTTCCCCGCTCTCATGCCTCTATGAAGAAATCACAGCAGCGCGCCCGGCGCTGCTGCTCTGATGATGCAGGGGGCAGGAAAGAGCGGTTCCGATGGTAACGGCGATGCAGATCGCCGCTACAGGGAGCCGCGCTCTTTCCTGCCCCCTGCATCATCAGAGCAGCAGCGCCGGGCGCGCTGCTGTGATTTCTTCATAGAGGCATAAGAGCGGGGAAGAGGAAGCGCCGCCGGGGACGAGGAAGCCGCTGCAGGTAATAGCAGCGGGGGGAGCAGGGCACTATACCGGCCACTACCTACCTACACTGGGTACTATACTAGCTATACTGGGGCACTACCTACCTAAACTGGGCACTATATTAGCTAAACTGGGCACTATACTAGCTATACTGGGGCACTATACTAGGTACTATACTAGCTATACTGGGGCACTACCTACCTATACTGGGTACTATACTAGCTAAACTGGGCACTATACTAGCTAACCTGGGCACTTTACTAGCTATACTGGGGCACTACCTACCTATACTGGGGCACTACCTACCTATACTGGGCACTATACTAGCTATACTGGGAACTATACTAGCTATACTGGGCACTATACTAGCTAACCTGGGCACTTTACTAGCTATACTGGGGCACTACCTACCTATACTGGGGCACTACCTACCTATACTGGGCACTATACTAGCTATACTGGGAACTATACTAGCTAAACTGGGCACTTTACTAGCTAAACTAGGCACTTTACTAGCTAAACTGGGCACTATACTAGCTATACTGGGGCACTATACTAGCTATACTGGGGCACTATACTGGCTATACTGGGGCACTATACTAGCTATACTGGGGCACTATACTAGCTATACTGGGGCACTATACTAGCTATACTGGGGCACTCTACTAGCTATACTGGGGCACTCTACTAGCTATACTGGGGCACTCTACTAGCTATACTGGGCACTATACTAGCTATACTGGGCACTATACTAGCTATACTGGGGCACTACCTACCTAAACTGGGCACTATACTGGCTAAACTGGGCACTATACTAGCTACACTGGGCACTATACTAGCCATACTGGGGCACTACCTACCTATACTGGGCACTATACTGGCTAAACTGGGCACTATACTAGCTAAACTGGGCACTATACTAGTTATACTGGGGCACTACATACCCATACTGGGCACTATACTAGCTATACTGGGACACACTGGGGGGATTACGTGGCCTGCACCAATCCAGCATTTCCTACCCCCGGCTTATATGGGGGTCAATTATTTTTCCCTGTTTTTCCATGGAAAAGTTGGGGGGTCGGCTTATATGCGGGTCGGCTTATATGCGAGTATATACGGTATATTTGTGTATGTTGAGATGTTATATTGGTTTCACTGGTAAAAATAAATAATTGAAATGGGTATATATTTGTTTTTTGTTAAGTTGCCTAATAATTATGCACAGTAATAGTCACCTGCACACACAGATATCCCCCTAAAATAGCTAAAACTAAAAACAAACTAAAAACTACTTTCAAAAATATTCAGCTTTGATATTAATGAGTTTTTTGGGTTCATTTAGAACATGGTTGTTGTTCAATAATAAAATTATTCCTCAAAAATACAACTTGCCTACTAATTCTGCACTCCCTGTATGTATGTATTTTGTAGTGTATGTATCATAGTCTAGAGCAAATTTAGGGGAAGCCAATTAACTTATCTGTATGTTTTTGGGATGTAGGAGAACCCGGAGTACCAAGAGGAAACCCACACAGACATAAGGAGAACGTACAAACTCCATGCATAGAGTGCTCTGGCTATGAATTTAAACAAGGACCCAGCACTGTAAAGTGAGAGTTCTTACCACTACACCACCGTGCTTCCGATTAAAATTAATAAAATATATTTATACAGTATACAGTATGTGTTTTTTAAGCTTTCAATTATTTTTGCCAATAAGTAAAGGGTACTAAGGTATCCCTATACCCTTTTCACCAGGGTAGCTGACACCTGGAGACTCCACTCAATATAAAAGAGGGTTCCAGATTCCAAAATATGTTACTATTTGATGCTTACAGCCACATTCATGGTTACCTTTACCTTTTGGGCACCAGAGGTTGGGCTGAGTTCCTTTCCATAAACTTGGACAAGAGAGCGTTAATATTATAATTATTTAGTATTTATATAGCACTTATATCTTCCGAAGTGCTGTACAGAATATATCGTCTTGTCACTTAACCAGCTGAGCGGTCTGGACGAGCTCAGCTCGTCCAACACCACCGGAGGCTGCCGCTCAGGCCCTGCTGGGCCGATTTTAATGAAATAAAAAGCAGCACACGCAGCCGGCACTTTGCCAGCCGCGTGTGCTGCCTGATCGCCGCTGCAGCGCGGCGATCCGCCGCATGCAGCGGCGAAAGAGGGTCCCCCCAGCCGCCCGAGCCCAGCGTAGCCGGAACAAACAGTTCCGGCCAGCGCTATGGGCTGGATCGGAGGCGGCTGACGTCAGGACGTCGGCTGACGTCCATGACGTCACTCCGCTCGTCGCCATGGCGACGAGGTAAGCGAAACACGGAAGGCCGCTTATTGCGGCCTTCCGTGTTACTTCTGGCCGCCGGAGGCGATCGGAAGAACGCCTCCGGAGCGCCCTCTAGTGGGCTTTCATGCAGCCAACTTTCAGTTGGCTGCATGAAATAGTTTTTTTTTTATTTAAAAAAAACCCTCCCGCAGCCACCCTGGCGATTTAATCAGAACGCCAGGGTGGTTAAAGAGACACTGAAGCGAAAAAAAAATTATGATATTATGATTTGTATGTGTAGTACAGCTAAGAAATAAAACATTAAGATCAGATACATCAGTGTAATTGTTTCCAGTACAGGAAGAGTTAAGAAACTCCAGTTGTTATCTCTATGCAAAAAAGCCATTAAGCTCTACGACTTTCAAAGTCATGGAGAGGGCTGTCTTCTGACTTTTATTCTCTCAACTGTAAGTGAATAGTTTTCTTTTTATCTGCCACAGGAGAGGTCATTAGTTCACAGACTGCTGTGAAAGAATCATTTTGAATGCTGAGTGTTGTGTAATCTGCACATATTAGAGAATGATGCAATGTTAGAAAACACACTATATACCTGAAAATAAAAATATGAGAATATTTTCTTTGCTGCTAATCTTCTAGTAATTATTCATAGTACACAACCAATTCATTATATCATATATTTTTTTTCGCTTCAGTGTCTCTTTAATTGTCCTTCAGAGAGGCTCACAATCTAATCTGGTTTTCGAAGGAGGGGACTCTGAT
Source organism: Hyperolius riggenbachi (assembly GCF_040937935.1). Classification (NCBI taxonomy): domain Eukaryota; kingdom Metazoa; phylum Chordata; class Amphibia; order Anura; family Hyperoliidae; genus Hyperolius; species Hyperolius riggenbachi. Next base: position 233,464,820 of record NC_090650.1, read on the forward strand.
TTCAATGGGTAATACCAACCTGCATGGGGGACAAGCTTGCTTTAATATGCTGCAGTAAGAACATGCCACAGCTATGGTAAGGGGACTAGGGATGACCAAATGCTTGTTTTAGGTGTGATTCAGGCACTACTAATGCAAAAGAAATCAACAGGACTGCAAGGCAACTGATATTGTTTACAGGGAAAAATGGCAGCCGCATTAACAACCTCCATATACCTCTCAGTTCAGGTGTATTTTTAAGGATACGTTAGCGCCAGTGGCATAGCGATAGGGGATGCAAAGGTTGCGACTGCACTGGGGCCCATGTACCAAAGGGGCCCATTAGGAGCCCTATTCGGTACTATACTGGTAATGAATGCCTCTATATGTGCATTATGTAATAAGAGTCCACAACAAACTGTTTCCTTACTCTGATTATGCTTCTCTGGCGCTGAAACTGTCCTAGGTAGGTTTAGGGGCTTCATATCAGTAGAGTCCTTGGTGCCCTAATGTAAAACTTGTACCGGGGCCTCAAGCTCCTTAGCTACGCCACTGCTTAGCGCATGCAAAAATTTCAGAAAGGGGGAGCAGGCATGTGAAGCGGGCTCTCCTTATGCCCACTGCTCGCCCCATTCTCCTCTGTCCCTCTCCATCACCGTGTACCGACCCCCCGAACTTACTTCCTCGTTGGGGTGATCGCAGCTGCATGCGCAAAGGTATTCTTTAAAAGTCACTGTCAGTAAGTTCAAGTGTAGTTTTATTGTTTTTAGACCCTGCTTTGCACACTGTACCAGGAAAATGTCATATTTAACACACACACAAAAACAAAGGATGCTAGCAAAGAAAACAACTATACTTTAAAAAGTTTGGTGATGCTTACATCTTGGAAATAGAACATTCCAATGTATCTCTTTGATGTTGAGGAAAGCAAATTACTTTAAAAGAAGTATTACAGTGCAAGCTCTCAGCACTAATGCTGACATCAAGATTTTCAGGGACGTGCAGTGCAAAATAAATGTAAAACTACAAAACAAGAGAAACAAAGCATGCTGCTATTCCGGTTCTTAATGCCAGAGAAGCAGTAATCCCCAGCCCCGGTATTACTTGCCAGGTGTTCCTTTTAAAATTGTATTTTGGTGCATGTAAAGATCAATTACTACAGGATACAAGTTTTCGTGTTATAACTCACTGTAACAGATGCACTTTCCTTTATTAATTTATTCATCTGTGAATGAAATTTGTATAAGGGAATCATAAATAAAAGGAGCTTTGCATCTGGAAGTTGCTAGTTTACTGAATCCTCTAAATACGCATATCAACAAATAAGGCCCAAAACCAAGCTATGATCATCATGATAAACAAACTGGATGAATGCGTCTTACTACAGCACGAGTTAAAGGTAATCTGAGGTGAGTCACATGAGAGGCTGACATATTTATTTCCTTTGTAATAGTACACATTGCCTGGCTGTCCTGCTGATCCACTGCATATAATACTTTTAGCCATAGACCCTGCACAAGCATGCAAATCAGATGTTTCTGACAGAAAATGTGCACAGATTAGCTGCATGCTTGTTTCCAGTACGTGTGCCAGATACTATGGTTTACAAATATCAACAGGACTGCCAAGCAACTGGCATTGTTTAAATGAAGATACATATGGCAGCCTCCATATATCTCTCACTTCTCTACAAGGCACAGTTACATACCTCACACCTCTCCACAAGGGCCTTTTTACACTTAAATTGAAAGTGTGCGTTGTGTTACCCTGTTTTACCACAAGGTGACGCAACGGCAATGCAAGTAAATGAGGCCATTAAGCTTACTGCATTGCGTCATGATTTGCTGGAAGTATCCAATCCACCGCAATCCCAACTCACAGCCTGTCTATTTAAGGCTAGCACTAATCACCCCCACCTACCTCTAAAACTAATCCTCCTATCTTTACTTAACACTACTGATCGCCAACATAGGTGCTTATATAAAAAGAAGCTAATAGCAGCTATAACAGTAAATTTGAGTGTTCAATAAAAATAGCAGGTGCTAGGACTGCCCACTATAGAAGCTATTTATAGCTGCTATTTTTATCTGGTGCTTCCGGTGCACATATTTACTGCTATGGCTGCTAGAAGTGGCTTCTTACATAATTGCCAATGGTGGTGCCAAAATTTACTCAGTCCCTCTGCATCCTAATTTGTGTGAGCAATGCTAAAAGGTTCTTCTAAAAACTTCTCTAATCTTTCAAATCATTTGTATAAGAAATTAATCAATCAGTGTTGGAAACCAGTGTTAGATCTCCTAATTAGAGATGGCCCGAACCTCTGATTTTTGGTTTGCGAACCGTGTTCGCGAACCTCTGCAAACGTTCGCGAACATGCAATCTTCCGCGAACCGCAATAGACTTCAATGGGGAGGCAAACTTTGAAAACTAGAAACATTTATGCTGGCCACAAAAGTGATGGAAAAGATGTTTCAAGGGTTCTAACACCTGAGTTTTTGCATGGATGAGTGGGATGCACGCCAAAAGTCCCGGGGAAAAATCTGGATTTGACGCAAAGCAGCGTTTTAAGGGCAGAAATCACATTGCATGCTAAATTGGAGGCCTAAAGTGCTTTAAAACATCTTGCATGTGTACACATCAATCAGATAGTGTAATTAGTGTACTCCTTCACACTGACACAGCAAACTCACTTTGTAACGCACCACAAACAGCTGTTTGTGTAGTGATGGCCATGCTGGACTGGTGCGCACCATGGCGAGAGTGCAGGCAATAGCGTTTTTCAAGCTCAATGACAGAACAACAGTGACTGTCCAGCTGATCGAATTTAGTCTGTCCACAATGAAGCAACGATCCTATTATCTACATCCACACTTAAGGCCAGGTAGTCGGCTACCTGCTGGTAGAGGCGTTGGTGGAGGGTGGATACGGTGGCAGTAAGGCGAGGCGTTGGACTAAAGAATGTCCGCATGTCTTACATCATCATGAGATCGCTGGAGCGTCCTGTCCTTGCCTGCATGGACATGGGAGAAGGATTACTGGCAGTGGTACCTTTATTCCGTTGTGCTGTGACATCACCCTTAAACGCATTGTAAAGCACAGTTGCCAGCTTGTTCTGCAAGTGCTGCATCCTTTCTGCCTTCTGGTGATTTGGAAACATCTCTGCCACTTTGTGCCTATACCGAGGGTCTAGTAGCGTGGCCACCCAGCATAGCTCATTCCCCTTAAGTTTTTTTTATAAAGGGGTCCCTCAACAGGCTGGACAGCATGAAAGACACCATCTGCACAAAGTTGGATGCAGATGTACTATCCATCTCCTCTTGCTCTTCCTCAGTGATGTCAGCTAAGTTCTCCTCCTCCCCCCAGCCACGAACAATTCCACGGGAAAGTTGAGCAGCACAAGCCCCCTGCGACACCTACTGCGGTTGTTCTTCTGCCCCCTCCTCTTCTTCCAAAACAACACCTCCCTCATCATCTGACTCCTCTTCCCCAGACAGCTCTTCCTCCTCCCCCCTGCCGCAGGTGTTGAGGAATCATCTGCTTCTGCTGAGAATTGATCCCACAACTCTTCCTCCTGTTCCTGTTCACGCTCCTCCACAGCTTGATCCACCACTCTACGCACGGCATGCTCCAGGAAGAAAGCATAAGTGGCTTATGGCGCTTTCACTGCGACTCACCAGGTTTGTCACCTCCTCAAACAGCCGCATGAGGCTGCAGGCATTTCACTTGAGTGTCCAGTACTTCGGCCAGAACATCCCTATCTCCCCAGACTGTGTCCTTTCACTGTAGTTGTAGAGATACTGTTTGACGGCTTTCTCCTGTTGTAGCAGGCGGTCGAATTCGAAGTCCTGCGAGTCGGGCTATCGCAAATCAAGCGTCTCACCGGCAAGTTGTTTCTCCGCTGAATATCGGCAAAGCGTGCCATGGCCATGTAAGACCGCCTGAAATGCCCACACACCTTCTTGGACTGCTTTAGGACGTCCTGTAAGCCTGGGTCTTTAGACACAAATCTCTGTATTATGAGATTCAGCACATGTGCCATGCAGGGTACATGTGTCAACTTTCCCAAATTGAAAGCCGAAATAAGATTGCTGCCGTTGTCACACACCACGTTGCCGATCTCCAGTTGGTGCGGGGTCAGCCACTGATCCACCTGTTTGTTAAGAGCAGCCAGGAGAGCTGCTTCAATGTGATTCTGCGCTTTGAGGCAAGACATGTCTAAGATGGCGTGACACCGTCGTACCTGGCATGCAGCATAGGCCTTGGGGAGCTGGGGCTGTGTAGCTGGAGAGGAGATCGCCAAACCAGTTGAACTGCCACTCAGCCAAGGAGGAGGAGGAGGACGACAGTAAAGAGGATGTAGCAGGAGGAGAGGAGGTGGCAGCAGGCCTGCCTGCAAGCCGTGGAGGTGTAACTAGGTCCGCTGCACAGCCACGTACTCCCTGCTTGCCAGCGGTCACCAGGTTCACCCAATGGGCTGTGTAAGTAATGTACCTGCCCTGACCGTGCTTGGCAGACCAGGCATCCGTGGTCAGATGGACCCTTGACCCAATGCTGTGTACCAGAGATGATACCACTTGCCTCTCAACTTCATGGTACAGTTTGGGTTTCGCCTTTTTGGAGAAATAATTGCGGCCTGGTATCTTCCACTGCGGTGTCCCAATGGCCACACATTTTCGGAAGGCCTCAGAGTTCATCAGCTGGTATGGTAACAGCTGGCGAGCTAACAGTTCCGCCAAGCCAGCTGTCAGACGCCGGGCAAGGGGGTGACTGGCAGAAATTGGCTTCTTCCGCTCAAAGATTTCCCTCATGGACATCTGACTGCTGCTGTGGGCAGAGGAGCAGGAACCTCTCAAGGTGAGAAGCGGAGTGGAGGAGGGTGGCTGTGATTGTGAAGGTGCAAGGGAGAAAGCGCCTGAAGATGATGCACCTGAAGGAGGAAGAGGAGAAGGAGGGTGGCTTTGCTTTTGTGTGCTGCTTTTCTTCAGGTGGTCTTCCCATTGCAGTTTTTGCCTTTCTGCATGGGCCTTCGTAAGGCACTTGTCCCTACTAGTGTTGGGCGAACAGTGTTCGCCACTGTTCGGGTTCTGCAGAACATCACCCTGTTCGGGTGATGTTCGAGTTCGGCCGAACACCTGACGGTGCTCGGCCAAACCGTTCGGCCACATGGCCGAACTAAGAGCGCATGGCCGAACGTTCCCCGAACGTTCGGCTAGCGCTGTGATTGGCCGAACGGGTCACGTGGTTCGGACCCGAACGCGCTCTGATTGGCCGAACGGTCACGTGGTTCGGGTAAATAAATACCCGAACCACGTCATATCTCCGCCATTTGTCTGTGGGTTTAGCTTTGGGTAGGCAGGCAGGGTAGTTCGCGCTCCAGCCACGCTAGCCAGGGTCCCCCCCAGTCATTGTGTGTCACTGCTGGGAACAGTAGTACACCGCTCGTTCAGCCACACTATATAGCATTCTGTGTACTGTTCTGTGTCTGCTGGGAATAGTGGTACACCGCTCGTTCAGCCACACTATATAGCATTCTGTGTACTGTTCTGTGTCTGCTGGGAACAGTAGTACACCGCTCGTTCAGCCACACTATATAGCATTCTGTGTACTGTTCTGTGTCTGCTGGGAACAGTAGTACACCGCTCGTTCAGCCACACTATATAGCATTCTGTGTACTGTTCTGTGTCTGCTGGGAACAGTAGTACACCGCTCGTTCAGCCACACTATATAGCATTCTGTGTACTGTTCTGTGTCTGCTGGGGATAGTGGTACACCGCTCGTTCAGCCACACTATATAGCATTCTGTGTACTGTTCTGTGTCTGCTGGGAACAGTAGTACACCGCTCTTTCAGCCACACTATATAGCATTCTGTGTACTGTTCTGTGTCTGCTGGGAACAGTAGTACACCGCTCGTTCAGCCACACTATATAGCATTCTGTGTACTGTTCTGTGTCTGCTGGGAACAGTAGTACACCGCTCGTTCAGCCACACTATATAGCATTCTGTGTACTGTTCTGTGTCTGCTGGGAACAGTAGTACACCGCTCGTTCAGCCACACTATATAGCATTCTGTGTACTGTTCTGTGTCTGCTGGGAATAGTGGTACACCGCTCGTTCAGCCACACTATATAGCATTCTGTGTACTGTTCTGTGTCTGCTGGGAATAGTGGTACAACGCTCGTTCAGCCACACTATATAGCATTCTGTGTACTGTTCTGTGTCTGCTGGGAATAGTGGTACACCGCTCGCTCAGCCACACTATATAGCATTCTGTGTACTGTTCTGTGTCTGCTGGGAACAGTAGTACACCGCTCGTTCAGCCACACTATATAGCATTCTGTGTACTGTTCTGTGTCTGCTGGGAACAGTAGTACACCGCTCGTTCAGCCACACTATATAGCATTCTGTGTACTGTTCTGTGTCTGCTGGGAATAGTGGTACACCGCTCGTTCAGCCACACTATATAGCATTCTGTGTACTGTTCTGTGTCTGCTGGGAATAGTGGTACACCGCTCACCCGCCACTGTATAGCATTGTGCTCTGTGTCGCTGCTGGGAATAGTGGTACACCGCTCACCCGTCACTGTATAGCATTGTGCTCTGTGTCGCTGCTGGGAATAGTGGTACTGTATAGCATTTCTGTACTGCCACTGTACTGCTGCCAGTCAGCGTGTACTGTAAGGATAAGTGAAATGAGGAAGAAATCCGGTGAAAGAGGGAGGGGCAAGGGAAGAGGTGTTTCCCCTGACGGTTCACGTACAGGCCACAGGGGAGCACCCAAGAAAACCCACTCAATACCGCCCATGTTGTCCAGGACAACAACCCTCACAAATCCAAAAGAACAGGACCAGATAATTACTTGGATGACCTCTCAAGCGTCCAGCAGTGGGTTAAGCAGCACCAGCACATCACGCACGAGGTCCGAGTCCTCAGCCAGTTACAAGGAGCCAGTGGGCACAAAGCTGACACAACCGGCAGCGACACCACGCACACAACTGCCAGATAACCAGTCCGATGAATTACCTCAGGACACAATGGGGTATTCGCAGGAGCTATTCCCAGCCCAACAAACTTCCACCTTTCAAAGGTCAATGGAGGAACAGCCAGAAATGTTGTGCCTGGATTCACAACCGTTAACTGTGGGAAATGCACCGCGCACTGAAATACAAGGCGAGTCCGAAGAGGACTCGGAAACCCAAATCCCAGAGCAATTTGGGCAGGAGGGGTTGCAATTGCAGGAGGTCGGCCGACAAGATCTGGAAGACGACGTTGGAGTGTGCTGCGCAGAGGTTGTTGTGGGGAGCTCTACTCCACGGCGGCGGCCCACAATGACATATGACGAGTTTGAGGAGATGGAAGAGGAGGGTATGGACAATGTGGACAGAGACCCAGATTTTGTTTGTGAACGAGAACATCGCCGTCGTAGCAGCAGCACAGATGAGTCTGTTGAAGAACCCACTGCTGCACGAGCTCGCCTTGTGCCACAAGGTAGGCGGCGCGCAATTTCAGGCACCACAAGCGTGGAAGTTCAAGTGAGAGGCAAAAGAGGAGCAAACAGAAATCGCCAGCAAGGAGGCAGGTGCTCCAAAGTCTGGGCTTTCTTTGAAGACTGCACTGAGGATGTTACCATGGCGATTTGCAAGGTGTGCAAGACCCGCCTGAGCAGGGGGAAAAGTATTAACAACCTCTCCACCACCAGCATGAGCCGTCACATGCTATCCAAACATCCCACTCTTTGGGCAAACGCGTCAGGACAGGGTACCAGAAACAACACTGCCTCCCTTGGGTTCACCAGACCCGCCTCAGCAGCAGCAGTAGCCCAGCCATTGCGTGGTTCACAACATTCACAAACATCAGACGACGCTGACACTGTCACTTTCCGGAGTAGTGCTCTTGAGGTCTCCCAGTGTTCTTCAAACACAACAACCAACAGCCCTTCCGTGTGCAGCGCTACGGTTCAGTTGTCTGTGTCGGAGATGTTTGAGCGCAAGAGGAAATTGCCAGCAAATGACCCCCGGGCCGTGGCAGTAACAGCCAGCATAGCCAAGCTTCTGGCCTGCGAAATGCTGCCATATCGATTGGTGGAGACAAACAGCTTCAAGGGCATGATGTCAGTGGCCATCCCACGTTACGTGGTTCCCAGCCGCTACCACTTTGCACGCTCTGCAGTGCCTGAGTTGCATGAGCACGTGGTCAGCAAAATAACCCGAAGCTTGAAGAATGCCGTTGCCTGCAAGGTTCACCTCACCACTGACACCTGGACGAGTGCGTTCGGCCAGGGTCGATACATCTCCCTTACCGCGCACTGGGTGAACCTTGTGGAGCCTGGCAGCGATTCCTCACCTGCTACGGCACGGGTGTTGCCCACGCCACAAACAGCTGCACCGCCGTCCCTCCCACTGGATAACAGCAGCACCTACCTCTCTGACTCCTTCTCCTCCAACGCATCTCAAAGCTGTACCTCATCCGGAAACGCTAACCCAGCAGCAGTAGGATCGTGGAAGCAGTGCAGCACAGCTGTTGGCATGCGTCAGCAAGCGTTGCTGAAGCTAATCTGCCTTGGGGATAAGCAGCACACAGGGGAGGAAATTTGGAAGGGAATAAAGGAACAGACGGATTTGTGGCTGGCACCGCTGGACCTGAAACCGGGCATGGTTGTGTGTGATAATGGGAGTAATCTCATTCGCGCTTTAAGGTTGGCTAAGCTGACACACATCCCTTGCCTGGCGCACGTGATGAACCTAGTAGTTCAGCGGTTCCTGAGGACATACCCAGGCGTGGCCGATCTTCTGTTGAAGGTGCGTCGAGTGGCCAAACATTGTAGAACTTCCAGTACTGCTTCGGGGGCACTCGCCAAGATGCAGGAGCGCTTCAATCTCCCCCACCATCGCTTGCTGTGTGATGTCCCTACGCGCTGGAATTCTACGCTGCACATGCTAGCCCGCTTTTGCGAGCAGAAGAGTGCAGTGGTCCAGTACATGACGGCGCAGTACCGAGGCGCATCCGGCCAGCTGCCAAGCTTCTGTGGATCCGATTGGGCCAACATGTTGGACCTCTGCCAAGTCCTCCAAAATTTTGAGCAATCCACGTTGCTTGTGAGCAGTGACAACTCTTCAGTCAGCATTACCATACCACTGCTGTGTTTACTGAAGAGGTCGATGTTAAAAATCAAGGAAACAGCTGTCATGATGCAACTGGGGGAATCTGAAGGAGAAAACGATCAGCGTGATGGTACCAACATCAGGCCATCCGCCTCAGGGAACGCTGGCCCCAGCAGCTATGACGAAGAAGAGGAGGAGGAACAGCTGGAGTTGGAGCAGGAATTTCATGCCACCACTGACGAGGGCCAGAGCGGTGCACGTTGGACTTCCACAATTCAACGCGAATGGTCAGCAGAAGCAGACCAGGAGGAAGGTGACGACTATGATGCATCACAACAACTATCACAACGCTCACAAGAGGATGATGAGGATTCTGGTAGGACTCTGGCACACATGGCTCAATTCATGCTAGACTGCATTGAACGTGACCCACGCATTGTGCGCATTCTGGACAACACCAATTACTGGGTTTATACCCTTCTGGATCCACGGTACAAACACAATGTTCCAAAACTGCTTGAAGAAAGAGTCAGACAGGTCAAAATGGAAGAATACCAGCAGGCCCTTGTGGAGACTTTAGAGAGGAGATTGACATCCTCCCCCTCCTCTAGCCAGTTGTACGCAGACAGACTGACTTCCGCAAACCCAGGACGACCAGGAGGGCAGCAAACAACGCAAGCCGCAGCTAGTACCCAAAAGGGAATGGTATCGGCAGTGTCCTTGGAGTGGGAAAATTTTCTGACACCCATGCAGCAGCAGCCCACAGAACAGCAAGCGTGCAGATCCACCTCCAACACCGATCGCCTGGAGAAGATGGTCAAGGACTACATGTCAGATGACGTAGCTGTGTCTAACAATCCATCTGCACCCTTCAACTATTGGGTATCGAAGCTAGACACCTGGCACGAACTGGCAATGTACGCAATAGAGGTGCTGGCTTGCCCGGCAGCCAGCGTTATGTCGGAACGCTGTTTCAGTGCTGCCGGAGGCATCGTCACAGATCGGCGTATCCGCCTCTCCACAGAAAATGCAGACCGTCTGACTCAAATTAAAATGAATCAATCCTGGATTGGAAACGACTACGCAACACTCCAGGACCCCAACCAAGTAACATGACCAATGAACATCTGGGATGGTTTAGCGTTTCCGGTCCCTGTTTATTGAACCTCTCATCTGTATTACACTTATGACTGCATGGCGGCAAAAAGCATTGCTATATCCGCACGCTTTTTGTCCTCATGCAAGGCCTGTGTTGTTGTGTCTCAAAAAGCTTGGCCTTCTCCTCCTGCGCCTGCTCCTAGTCCTGTTCCATCACGTCTGCTGCTGCTGGGTTAGCATTTCCAGTCCCTGTTTATTGAACCTCTCATCTGTATTACATTTATGACTGCATGGCGGCAAAAAGCATTGCTATATCCGCACGCTTTTTGTCCTCATGCAAGGCCTGGGTTGCGTCTCAAAAAGCGTGGCCTTCTCCTCCTGCGCCTGCTCCTGTTCCATCACGTCTGCTGCTGCTGCTGGGTTAGCGTTGCCGCTCCCTGTTTATGGAACCTCTTATCTTTATTACATTTATGACTGCATGGCGGTACAAAGCATGCTATCCGCACGCTTCTTGCCCTCATGCAAGGCCTGGGTTGTTGTGTCTCACAAAGCGTGGCCTTCTCCTCCTGCACCTGCTCCTGTTCCATCACGTCTGCTGCTGCTGCTGCTGCTGCTGGGTTAGCGTTGCCGGTCCCTGTTTATGGAACCTCTTATCTTTATTACATTTATGACTGCATGGCGGTACAAAGCATGCTATCCGCACGCTTCTTGCCCTCATGCAAGGCCGGGGTTGTTGTGTCTCACAAAGCGTGGCCTTCTCCTCCTGCGCCTCCTCCTGTTCCATCACGTGTGCTGCTGCTGGGTTAGCGTTACCGGTCCCTTTTCCTGGAACCTCTTATATGTATTACATTTATGACTGCATGCCGACAAAAAACATGTTACCTGTGCAAAGAAAACAGACATTTCCCGCATTTAAAAGACAGTTTTCCCTTTGAAACTTTAAAATCGATTTTCTCAAAAACTATAAGCTCTTTTTGCAAATTTTTTTTTTCCTCTTGTACCCACTCCCAAGGTGCACATACCCTGTAAATTTGGGGTATGTAGCATGTAAGGAGGCTTTACAAACCACAAAAGTTCGGGTCCCCATTGACTTCCATTATGTTCGGAGTTCGGGTCGAACACCCGAACATCGCGGCCATGTTCGGCCTGTTCGGCCCGAACCCGAACATCTAGATGTTCGCCCAACACTAGTCCCTACGTGGGTGTTGGCCTTTTCATGGCTCAATTTTTGGTGGCAGAGAGTACAGATGGCATTGCTCTGATCTTTGGCATACACACTAAAAAAATTCCGCACCACTGAGCCACCCTGGGGTGTGGGCACTATGGTGGCATCAGCAGCTGACGTTGCAGGGCATGTTGGCTGGCTGTCCATAGATGGCGATACAAGGCCCTGGACACTGCTACCAGCTGTTTCTGACAACGAGCTCCCCCTGCTTCTTTCAGCAACTCGTCTACTCCTACTCCTCTCTGACTCCCCCTCTGAACTGTCCACTTGGTCATCATGTCCCTTAGGATCCCACGTGTCATCCGTGGCAGTATCATCATCATAATCATCCTCCAAAGCTTTGCTTGTATCAGACACCTCCAAAATTGCACCAACAGCAGATACTTCATCATCCTCCTCCTCACACCTTATGTCCTTGGTGTCGCCTAACTCAGACATATGAGGTGGTGTAATTTGCTTAGCGCCTTCATCTTGTTGTAACAATAATGGCTGTGAATCAGTGATTTCCCCACCAAATAACTCCAGCGAAGTGTCAAATGTAGTGGATGTGGTACTTGGAGTAGCGCTGGTGGATGCGGAAGATGAGGTGTTTTGTGATAAATAGTCAACCACACCCTGACAATCTTGGGAGTTGATGGGATGTGAGTTCTTCTGAGCACTGTACTTTGGTCTAGGGCCGCACAAAATCACGTCAGCACGACCTCGAATAGACCTGCCAGGTGGCCTGCCTCTGGGTCTGCCTCTACCTGTTGTTTTGTCCATATCGGGGTGGGGGGGGGGTGGGGATGAAGTGAAAGGTATGCACTGACTTGACTAATACAATATGCAGTCACACAGGTGCAGTGAAAGGTAGCAGTGACTGGTATTACAATGCAATGTGCAGCTGTCACACAGGTGCAGTTAACAGGTATGCACGGACTGGTATACTAAACAGCGTGCGGTCACACAGGTGCAGTGAAAGGTAGCAGTGACTGGTATTACAATACAACGTGCAGCTGTCACACAGGTGCAGTTAACCGGTATGCACGGACTGGTATACTAAACAGTGTGCGGTCACACAGGGGCAGTGAAAGTTAGCAGTGACTGGTATTACAATAAAATGTGCAGCTGTCACACAGGTGCTGTTAACAGGTATGCTCGGACTGGTATACTAAACAGTGTGCGGTCACACAGGGGCAGTGAAAGGTAGCAGTGACTGGTATTACAATTAGTGGTGCTCAAATACCCCTTTTCAAAATTCGAGTTAGGTCGAATTCGAATAGTAAATTATTCGAGATCAGTCGAATATTCGAGTCGAATAATTTTTACTATTCGATTCGACCTCGGAATTCGAGCTCACTATTCGAGTCGGTATTCGAGCTCATTATTCGAGCTGACTATTCGAAATGGCCTTAAATAGCTTCCAACACTTGTTTTGAGGGTGAATGATGCAAGAAACCTCTTTTTTTCCAAGTAACAGCAAGTGATTATGTGGGGATGTTCCTTTCAAAAAAAAAGTTGAAAAGAGAAGTTGTGTCCAGAAATTTGTTCAGTACTGTATATACTTCTTCTTCTTCTTCTTTATCTTCTATATCTTCTTCTTCTTCTATATCTTCTTCTTCTATATCTTCTTCTTCTATATCTTCTTCTATATCTTCTTCTTTTATATTGTCTTCTTCTTCTTCTTCTTCATCTTCTTCATCATCATCTTCTTCTTCATCTTCTTTTTCTTCATCTTCTTCTTCTTCTTCTTCATCTTCTTCATCTTCTTCTTCATCTTCTTCTTCTTCTTCATCATCTTCTTCTTCTTCATCTTCATCTTCTTCATCTTCTTCATCTTCTTCTTCTTCATCATCTTCATCTTCTTCTTCTTCTTCTTCTTCTTCATCATCTTCATCTTCTTCTTCTTCATCTTCTTCATCATCTTCATCTTCTTCTTCTTCATCTTCTTCATCTTCTTCTATATCGTCTTCTTCTTCACTTATTTCTCTTTTCAAATTTTTTTTTTAAAGAAATGCAGCTATTTTTGAGCGTAACAAATAGCTGGTGGCGCACGCATGTTGGAAGCGCCATTGTATGTGCTCCCTGGCAGTGGAAACACACAGACAGCAGGAGGTAAATTCAGCAGCAGGAGGAGGAGGATGAGTGTGTGGCAGCAGGCAGTCAATGAGGCAGGCAGCGTGACATAATAGCCCTGGTACCTAGCGGTGATACCAGGGCTGTAAATAAACACAGCAGGCAGGAGGTCCCAGACAGCGGTCGTGCAGCCCACATTGTGTCCAATACACAACTGGGACAACACAGTTTTCAACCCGGGCACCTCAGAAAAATTAAACCTTTTTTTTTTTTTTATGGTTTTGTAGTTTTGGTTTTACAACCAATTACACAGATATAGCTATTTTTTGACGTAATAGCTGGTGGCAGAGTGGCAGCAGAAGGTAAATCTGTGTACCCTGGCGTTGGGAAACACAGACAGACAGACAGCAGCAGCAGCAGCAGGAGGAATGGAGGAGTAATGTGAGCAGCTATTGTTTGACGTAATAGCTGGTGGCAGAGTGGCAGCAGAAGGTAAATCTGTGTACCCTGGCGTTGGGAAACACAGACAGACAGCAGCATCAGCAGGAGGAATGGAGGAGTAGTGTGAGTGTGGCAGCAGGCAGGCAGCGTGACATAATAGCCCTGGTACCTAGCGGTGATACCAGGGCTGTAAATAAACACAGCAGGCAGGAGGTCCCAGACAGCGGTCGTGCAGCCCACATCGTGTCCAATACACAACTGGGACAACACAGTTTTCAACCCGGGCACCTCAGAAAAATTAAACCTTTTTTTTTTTTTATGGTTTTGTAGTTTTGGTTTTACAACCAATTACACAGATATAGCTATTTTTTGACGTAATAGCTGGTGGCAGAGTGGCAGCAGAAGGTAAATCTGTGTACCCTGGCGTTGGGAAACACAGACAGACAGACAGCAGCAGCAGCAGCAGGAGGAATGGAGGAGTAATGTGAGCAGCTATTGTTTGACGTAATAGCTGGTGGCAGAGTGGCAGCAGAAGGTAAATCTGTGTACCCTGGCGTTGGGAAACACAGACAGACAGCAGCATCAGCAGGAGGAATGGAGGAGTAGTGTGAGTGTGGCAGCAGGCAGGCAGCGTGACATAATAGCCCTGGTACCTAGCGGTGATACCAGGGCTGTAAATAAACACAGCAGGCAGGAGGTCCCAGACAGCGGTCGTGCAGCCCACATCGTGTCCAATACACAACTGGGACAACACAGTTTTCAACCCGGGCACCTCAGAAAAATTAAACCTTTTTTTTTTTTTTTATGGTTTTGTAGTTTTGGTTTTACAACCAATTACACAGATATAGCTATTTTTTGACGTAATAGCTGGTGGCAGAGTGGCAGCAGAAGGTAAATCTGTGTACCCTGGCGTTGGGAAACACAGACAGACAGACAGCAGCAGCAGCAGCAGGAGGAATGGAGGAGTAATGTGAGCAGCTATTGTTTGACGTAATAGCTGGTGGCAGAGTGGCAGCAGAAGGTAAATCTGTGTACCCTGGCGTTGGGAAACACAGACAGACAGCAGCATCAGCAGGAGGAATGGAGGAGTAGTGTGAGTGTGGCAGCAGGCAGGCAGCGTGACATAATAGCCCTGGTACCTAGCGGTGATACCAGGGCTGTAAATAAACACAGCAGGCAGGAGGTCCCAGACAGCGGTCGTGCAGCCCACATTGTGTCCAATACACAACTGGGACAACACAGTTTTCAACCCGGGCACCTCAGAAAAATTAAACCTTTTTTTTTTTTTTTTTATGGTTTTTTGGTTTTGTTTGTAAAACAAATTACACAGATATATAGCTATTGTTTGACGTAATAGCTGGTGGCAGAGTGGCAGCAGAAGGTAAATCTGTGTACCCTGGCAGTGGGAAACACAGACAGACAGCAGAAGGGCAGTACACAGCAGCCCACTGTAGGTGTAAAATGTGTGGCTGCAGGCGACGTAATAGTCAAAGTGAACCAGGCTGGCTTAGTGAGCAGGAGCCAGGAGGTGGTAAAGGGTGGTAAGGCACATTAACGATGGTTCTTAGCCAGTTCATGTCCCCCTCTCGCCGACAACAGGGGCCAGGAACTCGCCTTCCACCCACGCCTGGTTCATCTTGAGAAACGTCAGTCTGTCCACAGACTTGTGAGACAGACGTGAGCGTTTCTCGGTGACCACACCACCAGCTGCACTGAAGCAGCGCTCGGACAGCACGCTGGAAGGGGGGCAGGACAGCACTTCCAGGGCGTACTGCGCCAGCTCGCTCCAGATCTCCAGGCGCTTGACCCAATACTCCATGGGATCAACAGGGGCATCGCTGTCAAGCCCGCTGTAGGACCCCATGTAGTCAGCCACCATGCGGGTCAGGCGCTGGCTGTGACCGGTGGAGGATGCTGCTGCATGCACCTCCTCTCTAGTCACTGCTGCCGGAGCCTCTACAGTCCTGTAGAGCTCGTGGCTGAGAGACAGCAGGTCTGTGGGGCGCTTGCTGCTGGATGCAGGCACCTGCTGCTGCCTCTGTGCTGGCTGCTGGACAGTGGGGGTGGAAGGCTGTGGGAAGGCTTCCTCCAAGCGCTCAACAAGGGCCTGCTGCAAGCTCCTTATTTGTTGCGCTGGGTCTCCTCCTGCAGGCGGCAGGAACTGGCTCAACTTCCCCTTGAGGCGTGGGTCCAACATCATGCTGATCCAGATGTCCTCCCTCTGCTTCATCTGGATCACCCTGGGGTCTCTGCGCAGGCACGTAAGCATGTGCGCTGCCATTGGGAAGAGGCGGGCCATGTCTGCTGGCACATCGGCGGCAGTGCTGCTGTCCTCATCCTCCTCCTCTGCCTCGTCAGCCTCATCCTCTCTCCACCCCCGCACCAACTCAGCTGCACTGTGCTGCTCCCCCTCATCAGCAGCAAGGTCAGGGACCTCCACCAAGTCCTCCTCCTCCTCCCCCTCAGAGGTGGACTGTGCAGCTGCTTGCCGCTCCTGCTGGTCCAAGGCTGCCGCTCCCTGTTCCAGCAAAGCATCGAGGGCCCTGTTCAGCAGACAAACCAGGGGCACCCACTCGCAGACCATAGCATGGTCCCTGCTCACCATGTTAGTGGCCTGCAGAAAGGGAGCCAGCACTAAGCACACCTGCTGCATGTGCCTCCAGTCATCATCGGGGATGATGGACGGGATGTTGCTGGTCTTGTCCCTTCTCTGAGCGGCGGAAACAGTGGCCAGGGCAAGGTACTGTTTGACAGCGCGCTTCTGTTCAACCAGACGCTCCAACATCGCCAGGGTGGAGTTCCAGCGAGTCGGAACGTCAAGGATCAGCCGATGGCGTGGCAGATCCAGCTCCTTTTGCACGTCTTCCAGGCTCGCACAGGCTGCAGCCGAGCGCCGGAAGTGACGCACAACGTTCCTTGCCGTTTCCAGCAGTTCGCCCATCCCCTGGTAGGTGCGCAAGAACTTCTGCACCACCGGGTTCAGCACGTGGGCAAGACAGGGGATGTGGGTCAGGTTTCCCCTGTCTATTGCGGCAACCAGATTGGCCCCATTGTCGGCCACCACCTCTCCGACTCTAAGGCCTCTGGGGGTCAGCCAAATCCTCTCCTGCTCCTGGAGTTTGGCCAACATATGGGTTGCCGTCAGCTTGGTCTTCCCAAGGCTGACCAAGTGCAGCAGCGCTTGGCAGTGGCGGGCCTTCACGCTGCTGCTGAGGCGGGGGGTTTGGCCAGGTGTGCCGGAGGATGGCAGAGGATCGGAGGAACCTGCTGCAGTTCCCCTGACCCTGCGGGGTGGCACCACCCACTGTGTTGCTGCTGCTGCTGTGCCCGCTGCTGCTCTCCCATCCTCACCCCCTTCCACCAAGCTGACCCAGTGGACAGTGAAGGACAGGTAGCGGCCTGTCCCGAAGCGGCTGCTCCAGGAGTCCATGGTGACGTGGACCCTTTCACCAACCGCGTGCTCCAGCCCTCGCTCCACATTGGCCATCACAAAGCGGTGCAGTGCAGGAATGGCCTTGCGGGAGAAAAAGTGTCTGCTGGGGAGCTGCCAGTCTGGGGCTGCGCAAGCAAGCAGCGCACGAATGTCGCTCCCCTCCTGCACGAGCGTGTACGGCAGGAGTTGGGAGCACATGGCCCGTGCCAGCAAGCCGTTCAGCTGCCGCACGCGACGGCTGCTGGGAGGCAGAGCCCTAACCACCCCCTGGAAGGACTCGCTCAAAAGGCTCTGGCGTGGCCTTTTGCTGGCACGGGAATCAGCAGACACAGCGGAGGAGGCCACTGAGGACTGGCTGCCAGAACAGGCCTCAGTGTCGGCGGCAGGAGTTGCAGAGGGGGGAGGAGCAGTGCGTTTCCGCACTCCTGCTGGTGCTGCTGGAGGAGCAGGAGGGCGGGTGGCTGCTGTTGCTGCTGCTGCTGAAGGCTGTGCAGTGATGGGTGTGGTGCCACTGCCAGCACCAGATGCCTTCAGCCTCTGGAACTCCTGATGCTGGTGGAAATGTTTCGCAGCAAGGTGGTTGATGAGCGAGCTGGTGCAGAACTTTAAGGGGTCTGCACCTCTGCTCAACTTCCGCTGACAGTGGTTGCAAGTGGCGTACTTGCTGTACACTGTGGGCATGGTGAAAAAGCGCCAGATTGGTGACAGAAACATCCCCCTACGGCATGGAAGCGCTGCTGCCTGTCTCCCTGTGGTGGTTTGGGGGGGGGGCTTGGGGGGCTTGGGTGCGGCTGGTGGTGGTACTGGCAGATGCTGCTGCTGCTGCTGCTGAGCCTGAGACACCAGCAGGCTGTGGGACCTGCCTACTGCTGCTGCCAATGCTTGCAATGATGCGCCTCCTTGCAAGGCCCACAAGAGCATCCTCCTCCTCCTCCTCAGAGCTGCTGAGGACGACATCCCCTGGAGGTGGTGGCACCCAGTCTCTGTCTGTCACCGGGTCATCAACATCCTCCCCCTCCTGAAACATGTCCTGCTGGGATGAGGACCCCCCCAAACTCCTCTCCTGATGCATGGATGGGCTGCTTGACTGTCGCCACAGTCTTGCTGTCCAATCCCTCATCCCCCAAAGTGCCCATCAGCATCTCCTCCTCAAGATCGCCAACAACAGCAGACAATTTACTCATGATGCCTGGGGTCAAAAGACTGCTGAATGACAGGTCGGCGAGTGACGGTGAACTGGCCTCCTCCCCAGACCCTGCTGGGCGGCTGCTGCGAACAGGGGTGGTGGTGGTGGTGAGGGTGGAGGCCTCAGATGCAGAGCTGATGGCGGGCTGCTCATCCTCCGTCATGAGTTGCACCACAGTGTCTGCATGCTTTTCCTCAATGGGACGTTTCCGACCCGGCTGGAGGAAAATCGGAGCAGGTGCTACACGCTGCTGCTGCTGTGTCTCTGCAGCGTGAGTTGCAGATGCTCCTGCTGGGCGGCGCCCAAGGCGTCCACGGCCAGTGGCTATGGGAGGAATGTTAGCCACTGACGCTGCTGCTGCTGCTGCGGAACTGTGCATGGTGGCGCGCCCGCGCCTGCGGCTTGCCACAATGCTGCTCCCTCTCCTCCTGATTCCCTTGCTGCCCTTCCCCTTGCCCAAACCGCGCTGGCTGCCACTTCCAGACATCTTCGATGTTTTGGGCGTATAGACAAAAGTTTTTTTAAAAGGGCGGGTGAAAAGTGGGGTACTTTAATGGAGTGGGTTGGTGGGTGAGGTGACTGAGTGAGTGTCCCTAGTACAGTAAGTAAGTAGTAACAGTCAGGAAGTACAACTAGCAGTTACAACTTACAATAATCAGTAGTAATCACAAGTAAATTTAGTGTGTGTACACTACAGACAGTGAGTGCACGCACGCGCAAACACGCGCAGGAGCTAGCCTATGAACAGTGACTGAGTGAGTGTCCCTAGTACAGTAAGTAAGTAAGTAGTAACAGTCAGTAAGTACAACTAACTAATTACAATAATCAATCAGTTATCAGAAGGAAATAGAGTGTGTGTAGTGTGTACACAGACAGTGAGTGCACACACGCAGGAGCTAGTAGCCTATGAACAGTGACTGAGTGTCCTAGACTCCTAGTACAGTAAGTAGTAACAGTAAGTACAACTAACTAATTACAATAATCAATCAGTTATCAGAAGGAAATAGAGTGTGTGTAGTGTGTACACAGACAGTGAGTGCACACACGCAGGAGCTAGTAGCCTATGAACAGTGACTGAGTGTCCTAGACTCCTAGTACAGTAAGTAGTAACAGTAAGTACAACTAACTAATTACAATAATCAATCAGTTATCAGAAGGAAATAGAGTGTGTGTAGTGTGTACACAGACAGTGAGTGCACACACGCAGGAGCTAGTAGCCTATGAACAGTGACTGAGTGTCCTAGACTCCTAGTACAGTAAGTAGTAACAGTAAGTACAACTAACTAATTACAATAATCAATCAGTTATCAGAAGGAAATAGAGTGTGTGTAGTGTGTACACAGACAGTGAGTGCACACACGCAGGAGCTAGTAGCCTATGAACAGTGACTGAGTGTCCTAGACTCCTAGTACAGTAAGTAGTAACAGTTAGTACAACTAACTAATTACAATAATCAATCAGTTATCAGAAGGAAATAGAGTGTGTGTAGTGTGTACACAGACAGTGAGTGCACACACGCAGGAGCTAGTAGCCTATGAACAGTGACTGAGTGTCCGAGACTCCTAGTACAGTAAGTAGTAACAGTAAGTACAACTAACTAATTACAATAATCAATCAGTTATCAGAAGGAAATAGAGTGTGTGTAGTGTGTACACAGACAGTGAGTGCACACACGCAGGAGCTAGTAGCCTATGAACAGTGACTGAGTGTCCTAGACTCCTAGTACAGTAAGTAGTAACAGTTAGTACAACTAACTAATTACAATAATCAATCAGTTATCAGAAGGAAATAGAGTGTGTGTAGTGTGTACACAGACAGTGAGTGCACACACGCAGGAGCTAGTAGCCTATGAACAGTGACTGAGTGTCCGAGACTCCTAGTACAGTAAGTAGTAACAGTAAGTACAACTAACTAATTACAATAATCAATCAGTTATCAGAAGGAAATAGAGTGTGTGTAGTGTGTACACAGACAGTGAGTGCACACACGCAGGAGCTAGTAGCCTATGAACAGTGACTGAGTGTCCTAGACTCCTAGTACAGTAAGTAGTAACAGTAAGTACAACTAACTAATTACAATAATCAATCAGTTATCAGAAGGAAATAGAGTGTGTGTAGTGTGTACACAGACAGTGAGTGCACACACGCAGGAGCTAGTAGCCTATGAACAGTGACTGAGTGTCCGAGACTCCTAGTACAGTAAGTAGTAACAGTGAGTACAACTAACTAATTACAATATTCAATTACAATAATCAATCAGTTATCAGAACTTGGAAATAGAGTGTGTGTAGTGTGTACACAGACAGTGAGTGCACACACGCAGGAGCTAGTAGCCTATGAACAGTGACTGAGTGTCCTAGACTCCTAGTACAGTAAGTAGTAACAGTAAGTACAACTAACTAATTACAATAATCAATCAGTTATCAGAAGGAAATAGAGTGTGTGTAGTGTGTACACAGACAGTGAGTGCACACACGCAGGAGCAGCTAGTAGCCTATGAACAGTGACAGTGAGTGTCCTAGTACAGTTACAGTATATAACTACAGTACTAATACAATCAGTAGTAAAGGACAGCAGAAATACTGGTATAGGTGAGAGAAATAAACAGAGGACAGGAGGACAGCTGCCCACACAGGCAGGCCCTGAGGCCTAAAGCTGTAAGCCTGCAGCAGCTGGCCTGTCTCTATGTAACACAAAAGCTACTAACTAAAATACAATGTCTAACTAACTAACAACAATATAGGTGTGTATAGGAGGTGTATGTGAGCAAAAACGCTAGGTAAATGACCACAATAAAGCTCTTGCTAAGCCAAAGCACAAAGGAGCAACTCTCTCTCTATGCAAGTCTCAGGCAAGGACGGAGAAACGTAACATGGCGGCCGCTATTTATAGGGTAGGGGCTGGCCAGGGTCCCCCTCTGTGATTGGCTGCCGTCAGAGGGCCTGGGAGCCCTCTGATTGGCTCTAAGGACATCAATCTGGGCTATGACGCTATTCGAGCTCGGTACCGAGCTCGAATAGCGCCGTTTGCTCGAATAGCTCGAATAGTGAATGGGCTATTCGAGTGTACGCGAATAGCCCATTCGAATAGCTGCAGCTATTCGGAGCTCGAATACCGAGCTCGAATAGCTGAAAAAGAGCTCGAATATTCGAGCTACTCGAATATTCGAGCTCTGCTGAGCACCACTGATTACAATACAACGTGCAGCTGTCACACACAGGTATTGTGAACAGGTGCAATAACTGGTTGTATATTACACTGCTTGCGCTCACGTAGGTGCACTGAACAGGTTACATGTATGCACTGCAGTGATTGGAATTACAAATGTGCTCCTGTCACACACAGGTACCGTGAACAGGTGCAATGACTGGTGGTATATTACACTGCTTGCCCTCACGTAGATGCACTGAGCAGGTTACAGGTATGCACTGCAGTGATTGGAATTACAAATGTGCACCTGTCGCACACATACAGGTACCGTGAACAGGTGCAATGACTGGTGGTATTAACAATGCACTAACGTAGGTAGGTAGGTGGGTGCACTGAACAGTGAACAGGTTCAGTGATTGGGATTATAAATGTGCAGCTGCCTGTCACACACACAGGTAGTCACTGAATGTGCTGGGCCTGGCAGTGGCACAGTAGGAATTACCACCAAGGGGCCAAAGGCCAGCTGCGACTGACTGACAGGGCTGTATATAATGCAAGTGGGCCACAAAAAAAAAGAAAAAAAGAAAAATAGATTACAAGAACAAGATTAGCTCTCAAAAGAGCTGTTGAGGGATTTTTTTTTAGCAATAAGAATCAGCAAGGAGCAAGCTAACAAGCCTACAAGAGCCTAACTAAGCTTTCCCTATAGCTCTCTCTGCAGCAGCAGCAGCAGTAGCTCTCCCTTCTCTAATTATTGCAGGCACACGAGTGAGTCCAATGCCTGATGCTGCCTGCCTTTTATAAGGGGGATGGGCAGGGCCGGATTTAGCACTAGGCACTGTAGGCACGTGCCTACAGGCGCCATGTGCTACAGAGGCGGCAGACAGCAGCGCAGCAAATCTCTCCAGCTGTCCTAACTCACCATGACAGCGCGCCCCGCTCCACATCCGACCCTGCTGTTCATCGGGTGTTGTATGGCATAATATCTGATGCAGCCGCCCCACTCTGCACTGAATCTTTCAGTGCATCTGCTAACAGAGCTCCTGTGACAGGGAAGAGGGAGGGGCGGTGTGCCCAAACTTCCGTCGGGACTCTCGGAGAGTGTGTAGCCGCTCAAGCAGAGCTTTCTCCCCGGACAGGCATGAGAGGGAACAGGCTTCACGCTGCTGCAGCTCCAGCCGGAGAAAGAGTGTGGGATCCTCCTCCCTCTCCTCAAGGAAACTTCAAAGGCTGTCTCTGCTGTGCTGGTGAAGTATTTTTTTTTCTTCTTTTAGCAGCTTGATTGTCCGGAGGTTAGGGGGGGATGGAGGGGGGTTGTAAAGTGTGTGTACATTGTATGTATGCGTGTTGTGTGAGCCTGGGTGTGTGTACAGTGTGTGTCAGGATGTCTATGTGTGTCCACAGCATGTGTGTGTACAGTGTGTACAGTGTGTGCAGTGTGTGCAGTGTGTGCATGTGTGTGTGTGTCTCTTTGTGTACCTGTGTGTGTGTGTGTGTGCGCAAGTGTGTGGCAGAGTGTGTGTGTGTCTGTGTGTGTGGGTGTCTTTGTGTACCAGTGTGTGTGTGTGCGCAAGTGTGTGGCAGAGTGTGTGTGTGTCTGTGTGTGTGGGTGTCTTTGTGTACCAGTGTGTGTGTGTGCGCAAGTGTGTGGCAGAGTGTGTGTGTCTCTTTGTGTGTGTGTATCCACAGTGTGTGTATGTGTGTGCCAGAGAGTGTGTTTGTGTGCAGGGCCAGCACTACAATATAGGCAAGGGGGGCATTACCCCCTGGCACCAGAGTCCGTAGGGGCCCCCCAAGTGTATACCATTTTGCCCCTTCAGTTTGCCCCACTGCGGCCACCCGTGGCTTGTGTAACTGTGCTGTGTGGATGGTAGTGTGTGGTGAGTCGTCAGCTCAGCAGGCAGGGGAGGGAGGCAGGGATACATAAGTTACCTGTTTTGCATCATGGTTTCCATGGTTCCTTTCCCACCTGTTGGAACGCAGTGACGCTCTCCCACGACGTGATGTCACATTCCAGCATCACATCGGGGAGAGCGCCGCTACTGTCTACCAGGCAGGACGAGAACCATGTAAACCACAATGCCTCCTTCCTGTTCCTGCTGAGCTGCTGACTTACCCCACCACCATCCGCACAACACAGTTATACAACCGCGGGTGACCATGACAGGGCAAACTGAATTTTTAAAGGGGCAAAATGGGAGACGCTTGGGGGGCTCCTACGGACTTTAAATCAGGTAGAGTATGTGCATACTTCCCTCCCCTGCCTGCTGAGCTGCCAACCACCATAACAGCCCACCACCATCCATACCACACAGCTATGGCCACCACCATCCACACCACACAGTTATGCCCACCACCATCCACACCACACAGCTATGCCCACCACCATCCACACCACACAGTTATGCCCACCTCCATCCACACCACACAGCTATGCCCACCTCCATCCACACCACACAGCTATGCCCACCACCATCCACACCACACAGCTATGCCCACCTCCCTCCACACCACACAGCTATGCCCACCACCATCCACACTACACAGCTATGCCCACCACCATCCACACCACACATTAAAATACCTGCATTTTCTGGAAGTAAATCTTTGTGAGGGCTCACCCTGCTGCCAATGCCATTTCATGTCTCTCCCTACTTATGTTCCCTGGGGCCCCTGCACCGTTTCTGCCAGTGTGCCAACTCACCTGCCCTGGTGCATTCACTCCCCATCTTCATCCTTGCTAGTTGTATCATCTCAGTAACCTGACCCATGTCATTATGTAATAACTAGCAAGGATGAAGACGAGAGTGTACGAACTAATAGAGCAGTGCGTCAGGACAGGTGAGATGGTACGCTGTCAAAAATAGTGCAGGGGCCCCCATGGAGCCCAAGTCAAAGGGAGACCTGGGATGGCCTGGCAGTGCATGAGGGGTTGGGGATAGATCAAGATGTGTACAGGCTGGCCAGAGTTTGCCAGTATACGGCTCCCTGCACACTGCAAATCAGTTTTGCGATTCCGATTCCGATTTTCAATTCCGATTTTCCCTGAATACATTCAACAGAAAAATGGATCAAAAAATGCAGCATGCAGTAAAGATTAAAAATCGGAATTGGATGTTAAAGATATTAAAAAGCGGAATCGGAATCGCATGCAGTGTGCAGGGAACCTACACCCGCTTGTGACTGGCATTTGGGGCTGGTCTTTGATGCACCACACTGCTCTTTATAGAGACAACGTGCTCTAAATTTGGTAAAATCTGAATGTAAAAGGGGTGTGGCCTCTGAAAAGGGGCGGGGTTAAGGGCGCCAGAACTTCTGTGCCTATAGGCTCCTAAGCTGTAAATCCGGCCCTGGGGATGGGGCTCCAGGAGGGAGTGTAGCCTAATTGGCTACAATGTGCCTGCTGACTGTGATCAGGGGCGTAGGAATAGGCCCTGCAGCCCCTGCGCCCGCGGGGGGGCCCGGCCCCCCCCTGGGGCCCGCTCGGGGCCGTTTTGTGGGTGCTGGAGGGGTGGCAGCATGAGGGTAAAACCTTGCCCACAGTCGGCGGGGAGAGGGGTAGTTCCCCCCTCTCCCTCACCTCGGGGCTCTCCCCTCTGCGCTCCCCTCCAGCTCGTAAGTGTCTGTGGGGCTATGGTGGGCAGCGAGCGGCGGGCAGATACATACCTGCTTCCGTGCGTTCCATCGGAGACTTCTCCCTCTAGCAGCAAAAATGGGCGTGGCCATGACATTGTATGGGCGGAGCTAACGTAATGATGTAACAGCGAGGCATAAGAAAGCAGTGTTTACGCCATGATGTGGACAAACGAGAGACTTTGTATCATAGGTGTGCAGAAACTGTGTGATGCTAATAGTATACCGTAACCACAAAGCAGCAAACATAGCCATCTATGACCATTAAATAATAAATGCAGTAACAGTTACCCCGGACACCAGAAAATAAACGCAATAGGCAACATGTCAGTATAAAATAAATGCAATGCGGGCAAACATGTCAGTACAAAATAAACGCAATGCGGGCAACATGTCAGTACAAAATAAACGCACTGCGGGCAAACATTTCACCAGAAAAGAAACGCACTGCGGCCAAACATTTCACCAGAAAAGAAACGCACTGCGGGCAAACATTTCACCAGAAAAGAAACGCACTGCGGGCAAACATTTCACCAGAAAAGAAACGCACTGCGGGCAAACATTTCACCAGAAAAGAAACGCAATGCGGGCAAACATTTCGCCAGAAAAGAAACGCACTGCGGGCAAACATTTCACCAGAAAAGAAACGCACTGCGGCTAAACATTTCACCAGAAAAGAAACGCAATGCGGCAAACATTTCGCCAGAAAAGAAACGCACTGCGGGCAAACATTTCGCCAGAAAAGAAACGCACTGCAGGCAAACATTTCGCCAGAAAAGAAACGCACTGCAGGCAAACATTTCGCCAGAAAAGAAACAATGCGGGCAAACAATAACATTTCACTAGAAAAGAAACAATGCGGGCAAACATTTCACCAGAAAAGAAACAATGCGGGCAAACATTTCACCAGAAAAGAAACAATGCGGGCAAACATTTCACCTGGAAAAGAAACAATGCGGGCAAACATTTCACCTGGAAAAGAAACAATGCGGGCAAACATTTCACCAGAAAAGAAACAATGCGGGCAAACATTTCACCTGGAAAAGAAACAATGCGGGCAAACATTTCACCAGAAAAGAAACAATGCGGGCAAACATTTCACCTGGAAAAGAAACAATGCGGGCAAACATTTCACCTGGAAAAGAAACAATGCGGGCAAACATTTCACCTGGAAAAGAAACAATGCGGGCAAACATTTCACCTGGAAAAGAAACAATGCGGGCAAACATTTCACCTGGAAAAGAAACAATGCGGGCAAACATTTCACCTGGAAAAGAAACAATGCGGGCAAACATTTCACCTGGAAAAGAAACAATGCGGGCAAACATTTCACCTGGAAAAGAAAGCAATGATTTACTCACCTGGCAGAAGTGTCCGGCCTCTGGCGCGCTGCTCCGTCCCGGGACCGTCTTCCTCCTCCTGCTCTTCTCTCCCGCGCTGACAGGGCTACGGCAAGATGGCGCCCGAAGCCCTGTACTAGTGACACAAATAGGTCTCCAGTACAGGGCTTCGGCAGCCATCTTGCCGTAGCCCTGCTCGCCTGCCGGTGTCGGAAACAGACACCGGAAGAGGAGGCTGGAGCGGGGCTGCGGGCAATGAACTGGCACGGCGTCTATAGACGCCGCTGCCAGTTCATTGAGGAGAGAGTGGCCAGAGTCCCGAGGCCGGGACGTCCCGCTGCTGAAAGCGGGACGTTTCCCGGGACCTCATTAAGCCTGGGACAGCGGACCCCGAATCCGGGACGTGTCCCGGGCAATCCGGGACGTCTGGTCACTCTATATTAGTATATATGGGTGTGCAAAAGCTTAATTAGTTTTTAGGCAGAGGCAGAGGCGCTGAGTGTCGTTTGTTTTGCTAGATGCTGTAACTCCTTTTTCTATTGCCTGAGGAAGCGGGCGCTGACCCGTGAAACGTGTTGCTTTGTTTTATCTGGAGTTCGTTAATAAATAGACTGAATGTACAGTCGTGTTGTGTCTGCTTGGAGGGGGTAAGTCCACCACTGCCTCCTCTAATTACCAAGTTTTGGCTTTTAAGCTCCTTTAAAACCCCTTTTATCCTTTTGGCGCCTCTGTTCTCTCTTATATAATTAGTTTTTATGTTCAGTTTGGAAACACCTCTTTACTTTAGCATTTCTCCCTTATTTGATCCTGTTTAATGTTTATATGGTGGTGGCTAGTGTTGGGCGAACATCTAGATGTTCGGGTTCGGGCCGAACAGGCCGAACATGGCCGCGATGTTCAGGTGTTCGAGCCGAACTCCGAACATAATGGAAGTCAATGGGGACCCGAACTTTCGTGTTTTTTAAAGCCTCCTTACATGCTACATACCCCAAATTTACAGGGTATGTGCACCTTGGGAGTGGGTACAAGAGGAAAAAAAATTAGCAAAAAGAGCTTATAGTTTTTGAGAAAATCGATTTTAAAGTTTCAAAGGGAAAACTGTCTTTTAAATGCGGGAAATGTCTGTTTTCTTTGCACAGGTAACATGCTTTTTGTCGGCATGCAGTCAAAATGTAATACAGATGAGAGGTTCCAGGAAAAGAGACCGGTAACGCTAACCCAGCAGCAGCACACGTGATGGAACAGGAGGAGGGCGGCGCAGGAGGAGAAGGCCACGCTTTGAGACACAACAACCCAGGCCTTGCATGAGGACAAGAAGCGTGCGGATAGCAATTTGCTTTTTGTCGGCATGCAGTCATAAATGTAATACAGATGAGAGGTTCCAGGAAAAGGGACCGGTAACGCTAACCCAGCAGCAGCACACGTGATGGAACAGGAGGAGGGCGGCGCAGGAGGAGAAGGCCACGCTTTGAGACACAACAACCCAGGCCTTGCATGAGGACAAGAAGCGTGCGGATAGCAATTTGCTTTTTGTCGGCATGCAGTCATAAATGTAATACAGATGAGAGGTTCCAGGAAAAGGGACCGGTAACGCTAACCCAGCAGCAGCACACATGATGGAACAGGAGGAGGGCGGCGCAGGAGGAGAAGGCCACGCTTTGAGACACAACAACCCAGGCCTTGCATGAGGACAAGAAGCGTGCGGATAGCAATTTGCTTTTTGTCGGCATGCAGTCATAAATGTAATACAGATGAGAGGTTCCAGGAAAAGGGACCGGTAACGCTAACCCAGCAGCAGCACACGTGATGGAACAGGAGGAGGGCGGCGCAGGAAGAGAAGGCCACGCTTTGAGACACAACAACCCAGGCCTTGCATGCGGACAAGAAGCGTGCGGATAGCAATTTGCTTTTTGTCGCCATGCAGTCATAAATGTAATACAGATGAGAGGTTCCAGGAAAAGGGACCGGTAACACTAACCCAGCAGCAGCACACGTGATGGAACAGGAGGAGGGCGGCGCAGGAGGAGAAGGCCACGCTTTGAGACACAACGACCCAGGCCTTGCATGCGGACAAGAAGCGTGCGGATAGCAATTAGCTTTTTGTCGGCATGCAGCCATAAATGTAATACAGATGAGAGGTTCCAGGAAAAGGGACCGGTAACGCTAACCCATCACAGATGTTCATTGTTCATGTTACTTGGTTGGGGTCCGGGAGTGTTGCGTAGTCGTTTCCAATCCAGGATTGATTCATTTTAATTTGAGTCAGACGGTCTGCATTTTCTGTGGAGAGGCGGATACGCCGATCTGTGACGATGCCTCCGGCAGCACTGAAATAGCGTTCCGACATAACGCTGGCTGCCGGGCAAGCCAGCACCTCTATTGCGTACATTGCCAGTTCGTGCCAGGTGTCTAGCTTCGATACCCAATAGTTGAAGGGTGCAGATGGATTGTTCAACACAGCTACGCCATCTGACATGTAGTCCTTGACCATCTTCTCCAGGCGATCGGTGTTGGAGGTGGATCTGCACGCTTGCTGTTCTGTGGGCTGCTGCATGGGTGTCAGAAAATTTTCCCACTCCAAGGACACTGCCGATACCATTCCCTTTTGGGCACTAGCTGCGGCTTGTGTTGTTTGCTGCCCTCCTGGTCGTCCTGGGTTTGCAGAAGTCAGTCTGTCGGCGTACAACTGGCTAGAGGAGGGGGAGGATGTCAATCTCCTCTCTAAAGTCTCCACAAGGGCCTGCTGGTATTCATCCATTTTGACCTGTCTGACTCTTTCTTCAAGCAGTTTTGGAACATTGTGTTTGTACCGTGGATCCAGAAGGGTATAAACCCAGTAATTGGTGTTGTCCAGAATGCGCACAATGCGTGGGTCGCGTTCAATGCAGTCTAGCATGAATTGAGCCATGTGTGCCAGAGTCCTGCCAGAATCCTCATCATCCTCTTGTGAGCGTTGTGATAGTTGTTGTGATGCATCATAGTCGTCACCTTCTTCCTGGTCTGCTTCTGCTGACCATTCACGCTGAATTGTGGAAGTCCAACGTGCACCACTCTGGCCCTCGTCAGTGGTGGCATGAAATTCCTGCTCCAACTCCAGCTGTTCCTCCTCCTCTTCTTCGTCATAGCTGCTGGGGCCAGCGTTTCCTGAGGCAGATGGCCTGATGTTGGTTTTATCACGCTGATCGTTTTCTCCTTCAGATTCCCCCAGTTGCATCATGACAGCTGTTTCCTTGATTTTCAACATTGCCCCTGAAGCAGTACTGGAATTTCTACAATGTTTGGCCACTCGTCGCACCTTCAACAGAAGATCGGCCACGCCTGGGTATGTCCTCAGAAACCGCTGAACTACTAGGTTCATCACGTGCGCCAGGCAAGGGATGTGTGTCAGCTTAGCCAACCTTAAAGCGCAAATGAGATTACTCCCATTATCACACACACAACCATGCCCGGTTTCAGGTCCAGCGGTGCCAGCCACAAATCCGTTTGTTCCTTTATTCCCCTCCAAATTTCCTCCCCTGTGTGCTGCTTATCCCCAAGGCAGATCAGCTTCAGCAACGCTTGCTGACACATGCCAACAGCTGTGCTGCACTGCTTCCACGATCCTACTGCTGCTGGGTTAGCGTTTCCGGATGAGGTACAGCTTTGATATGCGTTGGAGGAGAAGGAGTCAGAGAGGTAGGTGCTGCTGTTGTTATCCAGTGGGAGGGACGGCGGTGCAACTGTTTGCGGCGTGGGCAACACCCGCACCGTAGCAGGTGAGGAATCGCTGCCAGGCTCCACAAGGTTCACCCAGTGCACGGTAAGGGAGATGTATCGACCCTGGCCGAACGCACTCGTCCAGGTGTCAGTGGTGAGGTGAACCTTGCAGGCAACGGCATTCTTCAAGCTTCGGGTTATTTTGCTGACCACGTGCTCATGCAACTCAGGCACTGCAGAGCACGCAAAGTGGTAGCGGCTGGGAACCACGTAACGTGGGATGGCCACTGACATCATGCCCTTGAAGCTGTTTGTCTCCACCACTCGATATGGCAGCATTTCGCAGGCCAGAAGCTTGGCTATGCTGGCTGTTAGTGCCACGGCCCGGGGGTCATTTGCTGGCAATTTCCTCTTGCACTCAAGCATCTCCGAGACAGACAACTGAACCGTAGGGCTGCACACTGAACGGCTGTTGGTTGTTGTGTTTGATGAAGACTGGGAGACCTCAAGAGCACTATTCCGGAAAGTGACAGTGTCAGCGTCGTCTGATGTTTGTGAATGTTGTTGTGAACCTCGCAATTGTTGGGCTTCTGTTGCTGTGGAGGGTCTGGTGGTGAGTCTGGTGACCCCAAGGGAGGCAGTGTTGCTGGTACCCTGTCCTGGCGCCCACAGAGTGGGATGTTTGGATACCATGTGGCGGGTCATGCTGGTGGTGGAGAGGTTGTTAATATTTTTCCCCCTGCTCAGGCGGGTCTTGCACACCTTGCAAATCACCATGGTACCATCCTCACTGCAGTCTTCAAAGAAAGGCCAGACTTTGGAGCACCTGCCTTGCTGGCGATTTCTGTTTGCGCCTCTTTTGCGTCTCACTTGAACTTCCACGCTTGTGGTGCCTGAAATTTCGCGCTGCCTACCTTGTGGCACAAGGCGAACTCGTGCAGCAGTGGGTTCTTCAACAGACTCATCTGTGCTGCTACGACGGCGATGTTCTCCTTCACATACAAAATATGGGTCTCTGTCCACATTGTCCATACCCTCCTCCTCTTCCATCTCCTCAAACTCGTCATATGTGATTGTGGGCTGCCGCCGTGGAGTAGAGCTCCCCAGAACAACCTCTGCGCAGCTCACTCCAACGTCGTCTTCCAGATCTTCACGGCCGACCTCCTGCAATTGAAACCCCTCCTGCCCAACTTGCTCTGGGATTTGGGTTTCAAAGTCCTCGGACTCGCCTTGCATTTCAGTGCGCGGTGCATTTCCCACAGTAAATGGTTGTGAATCCGGGCACAACATTTCTGGCTGTTCCATTGACCTTTGAAAGGTGGAAGTTTGTTGGGCTAGGAATAGCTCCTGCGAATACCCCATTGTGTCCTGAGGA
The DNA here is from genome assembly GCF_040937935.1 of Hyperolius riggenbachi. Classification (NCBI taxonomy): domain Eukaryota; kingdom Metazoa; phylum Chordata; class Amphibia; order Anura; family Hyperoliidae; genus Hyperolius; species Hyperolius riggenbachi. Next base: position 233,496,528 of record NC_090650.1, read on the forward strand.
AATTCTTTGGACTGGTTATTTGGCAGTTGTGTGCGTGGTGTCGCTGCCGGTTGTGTCAGCTTTGTGCCCACTGGCTCCTTGTAACTGGCTGAGGACTCGGAACTCGTGCGTGATGTGCTGGTGCTGCTTAACCCACTGCTGGACGCTTGAGAGGTCATCCAATTAATTATCTGGTCCTGTTCTTTTGGATTTGTGAGGGTTGATTTCCTGGACAACATGGGCGGTATTGAGTGGGTTTTCTTCGGTGCTCCACTGTGGCCTGTACGTGAACCGTCAGGGGAAACACCTCTTCCCTTGCCCCTTTCTCTTTCACAGGATTTCTTCTTCATTTCACTTATCCTTAAAGTACACGCTGACTGGCAGCAGTACAGTGGCAGTACAGAAATGCTATACAGTGGCGGGTGAGCGGTGTACTACTGTTCCCAGCAGAGACACAGAGTGGCAGTAAACACAATGCTATACAGTGGTGGGTGAGCGGTGTACTACTGTTCCCAGCAGCGACACAGAGCACAATACTATACAGTGGTGGGTGAGCGGTGTACTACTGTTCCCAGCAGCGACACAGAGCACAATGCTATACAGTGGTGGGTGAGCGGTGTACTACTATTCCCAGCAGCGACACAGAGCACAATGCTATGCAGTGGTGGGTGGGTGAGCGGTGTACTACTGTTCCCAGCAGTGACACAGAGCACAATGCTATACAGTGGTGGGTGAGCGGTGTACTACTGTTCCCAGCAGAGACACAGAGTGGCAGTAAACACAATGCTATACAGTGGTGGGTGAGCGGTGTACTACTATTCCCAGCAGCGACACAGAGCACAATGCTATACAGGGTGAGCGGTGTACTACTGTTCCCAGCAGAGACACAAAGTGGCAGTAAACTCAATGCTATATAGTGTGGGTGAGCGGTGTACTACTGTTCCCAGCAGCGACACAATGACTGGGGGGACCCTGGCTAGACTGGCTGGAGAGAGAACTACCCTGCCTGTCTACCCAAAGCTAAACCCACAGACAAATGGCGGAGAAATGACGTGGATCGGGTATTTATCTACCCAAACCACGTGACCCGTTCGGCCAATCAGAGCGCGTTCGGGTCTGAACCACGTGACCCGTTCGGCCAATCACAGCGCTAGCCGAACGTTCAGGGAACGTTCGGCCATGCGCTCTTAGTTCGGCCATATGGCCGAACAGTTTGGCCGAACACCATCAGGTGTTCGGCCGAACTCGAACATCACCCGAACAGGGTGATGTTCTGCAGAACCCGAACAGTGGCGAACACTGTTCGCCCAACACTAGTGGTGGCCATGAAGCATGCTTTCTTGATACTCCACACTAGCTTACACAAATATCTCTCCAACTGTGATGAAATAAGAGTCTGTATGCATTTGTGTCAATGACACAATCAAGGACCTTCCAATTCCATTTTAGAGTGCTGCCCATAATTATTCATACCCCTGGCAAATTTTGACTTAAAGTTACTTTTATTCAACCAGCAAGTCATTTTGTTTATGGGAAATGATATAGACGTCTCCCAAAAGATAATAAGACAGTGCACAAGAGGCACTATTTTGGGAAAACATTCTCAGCTTTTATTTACATTTGAGCAAAAAGTTTCCAGTCCAAAATAATTAATACCCTTCACAAACTGTCAAAGTCTGTGGGAAAATGCAAAATTCCATACCATTCCAAATAGTCCAAGCTGTTCTAAAGCATCTTAATTAGACTGATTAATTGGGAACAGCTGTTTTAATCAACTCAGCAGGTGAAAAACAGCAGCTCTCTGCAGCTGGTTTGTGGACAGTCATGTCTAAGACAAAGGAGCTCAGTGAGGCCATGGGGCTGCGCATTGTGGTTGCTCACGAGGAAAGGGCTACAAGGCCATTTCTAAATGTTTTCAAGTTCCAGTGGCTACAGTGCAAAGTATTATTAAAAATACAAGATGGTCCGCACTGTGGAACATCTCAGAGGATGTGGTCAGAAGCCAAAAGTGACACCTGTGCTGGCCAGGAGGATAGTGAGAGAGGTGAAAAGGAATCCAAGGACCACCACAAAGGCCATCCTGGGGAATCTGGGCTCTGCTGGTTGCAATGTCTCAAGGCAGACAATCCAATGGACACTGCACACAGCTGAGTTTCATGAATGCAGATCAAGGAGGACGCAACTGCTCCAGATAAGGCACACAAAAGCTCGCTTTGCCTTTGCAAATGTTCATCTGTACAAAGAAGAAGACTTCTGGCCTTCTGTGTTATGGCCAGATGAAATAACAATTTAATTGTTTGGTCACAATGAGGTTTCTTTCATTTGGCGTAAAAAAGGAGAAGCCTTCAACACAAAGAACACCATCCCCACTGTCAAACATGGTGGTGGGAACCTAATGCTTTAGGTGTTTTTTTTCAGCCAATGGACCAGGAAACCTAATCACAGTAAGTGGCACCATGAAAAAGAGCAATACATGAGGATTCTCGATGACAACATCAGGCAGTCAGTAGAGAAACTTGGCCTTGGGCACCAGCGAACATTTTAGCATGACAATGACCCAAAACACACAGCAAAAGTGGTAAAGAAATGGTTAGCAGACAACAACGTTACCTTTTTGGAGTAGCCCAGCCAGAGTCCTGACTTGAATCCAATTGATAATCTGTAGAGGGAGCTAAAGACCAGGGTGATGGCAAGAACCTGAAATATTTGCTAAAGATGAATGGGAAAAAATACCTGTAGAGACATGCAACAGCTGGTCTGCAATTATAGGAGGTGTTTTATTGCTGTAATAGCCAATAAATGACTTTTTTATTGATTATTTAGACGGGTATGAATAATTTTGGACTGGACACTTTTTGCTCAAATGTAAATAATAGTTGAGAAATGTTTTTTTTCCCACAATAAATCCTCTTGTACATTGTCTTATTACCTTTTGGGAGACATCTATGTCATTTCCCATCAAAAAAATTACTTGCTGGTTGAATAAAAGTAACTTTAAATCAAACTTTGCCAGGGATATGAATACTTATGGGCAGCACTGTATATACAGTTTGGGAGACAAAGATGGTCCACTGCCTGCCACTACCTGTGAAGGAACAGGTAACAGGTTTGTGTACATAGCCTTGGGGAATACTTGGGAGTACTTCTGCCACTGTCCCACATACAAACTTGGCCCCACCTGTTTTGGGATGGGAGTCTATATGTTGTTTTGAGGAAGTGTCCTCCAAGTTCTCCAAGGACCTTCTGTCATCACCTCATATCTGTGATACATAGCAGACAGCAGTAGTAGTGATTACCAGCAGTGGTAGAGCAGGAGTCTGCATGCTGCCCCCCCCCCCCCCCTCAATCTGTTGGGCAGAATAGTCAGTTAAACTCCCTGGGGAAAAAAGACAAATAATATTTTTGCAATATAATTGCCATGTTAGAACCTAACTGAGGGAGTGGGGCATTATACTAATACCCTGCTATCCTCTATAATAAAACCCAAGTGTCTCTGCGTCCCATGTCCCTGTGTGTGTGTTTTGTTGTACTGTGCATGTGCAGGGAGGGGTGCAGAGACACTGAAGGGGAGGAAGGGGCGGGCGTGTGCGCACGCCGGACGTGCGGGTGCACGTGCGCGACAGGCGAATGCGCTCGGTGACAGACCTAGCCCGTTTTTAGCCCGTATACTGTATAAATATAAGAAGTATTTCTGCTTCTGAAAACCTGGATAACTGGGGTAAACTGGGTATCTTAAATAATTTAGTATAATGTACTATACTTCATCAAAGTATTCCTTTAAGTAATACCCTTAGCCTCCTCCAACCCTACCCCAACCTTTCTAAAGTAGTGTCCTATTCAAACCTCTAACATTAACCACTACTCATCTCCGATTGTCTTAATTACATGTGCTTGAATTGGTTTGCGGCAGGGCCGGATTTACAGCTCAGGAGCCTATAGGCACAGAAGTTTTGGCGCCCTAAACCCCGCCCCTCCGTATAGACCACGCCCAGACAGCACCCCTTTTCTTATCAAATAAAATCACACAAAGTAATACCGGTATTACCAAAAACAAGTAAAGAATACCAACAATATGTAAATATTACTAATGACACACATAATTTACCAAATATAGGCCAATATTACCAACAAGCAGAAAATAATACAAATCACAAGGAAATGTTACTAAATACACATAAATTGTGACAAATAGTTTCTAATCACAGGCAGGTAATAATAAGTAGATTTTAGAGATAGGTAGATTCTAGTGATAGGCAGGTGGTGGTAGGCAATATGGATGGTCAGTTGATGCAAATTTTACTGTGGCCTAGACAACAACCTCCTCCCCTGCCTTTATACAGTACAGGGTGGCGCACAAAAGATCGGCCCAGCTGCCTGTCATGAGCGCAAATATATAGGAAAACGCTAGCTGGACTGTCCATATGCACCTCTTGCTCTATCCCAACTGTGTGTGTCCTCTCCCGCTTTATTGAAGCCTGTGTCGCCTTAATTTGTGTATGAGAGCGTTACCCATACAGCAGCAAAGATAGGCGACACAGGCTTTAATAAAGCTGGAGAGGGCACAATCAATATAGATTGAACAAGGAGCATATGGGGGCCAGCCAGCGTCTGCCCGTAAGCACATGCTAATGGCAGGTAGCAGGGTCAGTCCTTTGTGCGCCACCCTGTCTGCTTGCAGCCTAGACAAGAACCCCTCTCTCATAAAGCTCACTTCCTGTGGGACCTTTCTTCTTCCCTAGATCACTGGTCCTAAGCAGACCCTGGCCTAGGTAATACCCTCCCCCCACGCAGACTGTGGCCTGGACAATAATCATTCTATACGCACGCACGCACGCACGCACGCAAACACACACACCATAAACCATGCCATTCAAAGGTCACCAGAGAGGATTTATACTGCAGATTTGATACTTACCTGGGGCTTCCTCCAGTCCCATAAGCACGTCCCTTGCTGTCCTCCCGTGGTCTGCTGTTCACACAATCAGCCCCGGTATGCGCAGAAGACCCCGAGTGATGAGACTGAGCCAGTTAAAGGGGAACTTAAGTAAGAGGTATACGGAAGCTGCCATATTTCTTTCCTTTTAAGCAATACCAGTTGCCTGGCAGCCCTGATGTTCCTCTGCCTCTAACACTATTAGCCAAAGCCCCTGAACAAGCATGCAGCAGGTGTTTCAGACTTTGAAGTCCGATCTGACAAGACTAGCTGCATGCTTGTTTCTGGTGTTATTCAGATACTACTGCAGAGAAATAGACCAGCAGGGCTGCCAGGCAACTGGTATTGATTAAAAGGAAATAAATATGGCTGCCTCTATACCTCTTCCACCCTTTAACGGTGCTGATTGCGGCTGAACAGCAGACCGCGGGAGGGACTCGGACACGCTTATGGGGCTGAAGTAAGCCCCGGGTAAGTATCAAATCTATAGCATATATCGTCTCTGATTTCCCTTAAATGGCATGATTTATGGGGGTACACATTAAAGGAAAAATTTAGAATTTCTAACTACAAGCATTTATGCATACATGAGGCTTCCTCCAGCCCTTGGCAGGCCACAGGCTCCATTGCGTCCTCCTGGTCCTGTCCGTTCCTTCACTATCCAGTCCAGTAGTTTGGGACTACTACTCATGCGCAGCTGTGGCCGACTCACACACGTGCAATGGTGAGCGACTAAGCCCAATCGTGGCTTTAACTGGGCAAGACAGGGGAGGAATGGACAAGCCCTAGAGGACGGAACGGACAAGCCATAGAGGACAGAACAGAAGCCCTGGGTAAGTATAAATGTTTGTAGTTTGAAAGCCTTACAACATTGACCCACACCACACCACTAACACACAGACACAAACCCTTCCCCCCCAATAAACCCACACCACCAACATGCAGACATAGGACTTAATTCATGAAGCTGCGCTGCTATAGCAACATGAGCTACACGACAGCAGCGCGAGCTAAATACTGGGCTGCATGCTATTGGCGGTCGTGCTGTGTAGCGGCCTTCCTTAGTTACATGCCCTGTTTACATAGTAATGCACGTTCCTGGGTGCTGGGAAGTGGTTGCGATACTTCATACTTCGATGTTAATTAAACATAGTAGTGGCTGCGTTAGTGAAGTACAACACCCAGGAGCGCGGATTACTATATAAACAGGGCGCGTAACTAAGGAAGGCATGTTATACAGCACGACTGCGCGTAGCGTGCAGCCCTGATTTTAGCTCGGCTGCTATCATGTAGCTCATAAGGGGGTTGCTGAGCTTGGTTTCAACTCCAGGTATGTCACCTGGTCTGCCGGTGCACAATCCCTCTGCGGATCACCACTCCGCCACAGCAGATACAAATACAAATAGAAATGAAGGAGGCACTCAACTGGCGTATAAACTTGCGTTTATCAAATTAGTAGCAAACACGACATGTTTCGGGGTTTCCCCCTTCCTCAAGTGTACATGCAACCTCTCCAACACAGCACCTTATGAACATTCTTAGACCACACCCAAATTAACAAACCCTCCTCTTCGATCAGCTGATCAACTTCTGAATTAACCCCTCGGGGTAAGTCCAAGTTCATCATTTTGGGCACTACAATCCAATGTCTACCCATCTAAACATCTTGGGGAACATAAGTGTAAGCAACATTTAGGCTATGCCCATTAACACACAAAATTTACTGAACATGCAATGCATAGACTCACTGCACCATCGATACAGATGTCCCTCCTCCACCACCCACCGGAGGAGGATTATGAAAGGCTGTGCGATGAGCAGCGGGAGAAACTAGAGGAAGCCCGCCGAGTGATCCTGCAGAGGAAGCAGGGCAAACTAACAAGAGACGCGGAAGATTACAGGCTGAATCGGGTCTATACGTGGAAGAAGGAACGCCGCAGCCCTCAACAGCGTCCCCACCCGAGCCCAGGAGCAGGAGGCGTGGTAGCGGAGGCCCAGCCGGAAGTGGCAGAACGGGCGCATTGGATAGCGGCAAAGGACCAGAGTACCGGCCGCAGCAGCGCAGACAACGCCGTAAGAACAAATCCAAACGGAGAAATCCGGCAAGCGGAAGTGGGGGCAGCACAGGAGGGTACAGTAGTGGATCAGCCTCGGAGTCAGTGGACCTGGATTTTCAGGAAGGATCGGCTCCAGTGGATACAGGCGGGCAAAGCGGCAGAGGAGGGGTAGGCGGAGGAGTGGATTCCACGAAGTCCCGCCGCAATCCGAGAGCCCCATTGCCGAGAGATCATTATCCAAGGAGGGACAGAGTGCCGAGGTAAGCACCCTTGTGGTAAACATCTCTGCTTATACCCTTACTGAAAGTGAGCAGCAAGTGCTTGATAAAGGTTTGGGGTTTATACCGGTATTTGACTTTGAGTTTTTTGACTGGGAAATTGAGTTCCACAGATTTGTGAGGAGTCTGCAGTTGAAGATGTGTTTCAAAGATTCTGTGGGCAGTATAGGGGTGACCCCCTTGCGTAAAAAGAGTACGTGGATGCCAGATATAATGACTCCTGCATTGCAGACGTTTAAAAGCTTAGTGTATATGGAAGTACAAAGGTTGTGGAAGATGCAGGAATATACAGTTAAAGAGAACCTGTCTTCCAAAGAAAAGCAAGCATTAAGATCATTAAAGAAAAATGAGTCCATCATTATCATTAAAGCGGATAAGGGGGGGGGCACAGTGGTGTTGGATAAACAGATGTATATTCAAGAGGCGCACAGACAGTTGCAGACCCCGGGCCACTATGAGAAATGCAGAAGTGATCCCACTTGGGTAATTAAAAGTAAGGTGGATCACATGGTGCAGGATGCCCTGTTGCTAGGATTGATCACGAAAAATACTGCAGAATTTTTGGAGGTTATTCACCCGCAGGTTCCACTATTGTACTTGTTACCCAAGATACACAAATGTCTGACTCTGCCCCCAGGCCGCCCTATCGTGTCAGCCGTTGGGTCAGTCCTTTACCCTTTGTCCAAGTTCGTGGATGTTTATTTGCAGGATTTGGTGAAGGGGATACCGACTTGTTTAAAGGACACCACGGATCTGTTACAAAGATTAAAAGAGGTGGACACCAGGAAAACAGGGTTGATCCTGGCTACCCTGGATGTACAAAGTTTGTTTACCTCTATCCCACATGAGGAGGGCATGAGGTACATAGAAGAGATGCTGTTTGAGACATCCATGGACAATCGTTTGATATATTTTGTACTTGATTGCCTTGAGATGATATTGGTTAATAATTACTTTAAGTTTGGTAACGATTTCTATCTGCAGAGACAGGGCACAAGTATGGGGTCCCCTGTGGCCCCGTCATTCGCTAATCTGTTTATGTACAAATTGGAGCAGTGTATGTTTTTGAAGAACGAGAAGTATTGTCACAATATTGTGGGGTACTATCGATTTGTGGATGACATCCTGATTTTGTGGCAGGGAGAGTTGGAGGAGCTACAATTGATGGTGGAGGATGCCAATGTGGCACATTCCACAATCAAATTTACGATGGAGTCCTCAGCGAAGGAGATCCAGTACTTGGATGTCTCTATAAAGATTACAGATGAGGGATTGCAGACGGATCTGTATACGAAACCTACGGACCGGAACAATCTCCTCAGAGTGGATAGTTTCCACAGCAGAAATGTAATCAAGGCCATCCCTAAGGGACAGTATCTGAGGGCCAGAAGGATAGCCTCCACAGAGGGAGGCTATCAAGCAGCGGCTGAGAAATTGACAAATAAATTCCGTTCAAAAGGTTATGATTCTAACATGCTTGATAAGGTACGGGCCGAAATAGGAGAAGTCCCAAGAGAATCGTTGCTACAAAGTAAGTCAGAGCGGGATGGTTTAACGGATCGTATCCCCTTCGTTCAGACTTACTGTAAACAGTCGAAAGTGGTCAGACAGGTGGTCAACAGGTACTGGCCGATACTACAGCAGGATCCGGTGTATGGAGAGATATTTAAAAATGCACCATTGTTTTCTTTTAAACGGGGGAGGACCATTAAAAACATAGTTAGCAGGGTAGATCTTGCAGAACGATGTGTAGAGATGCATAAACTCACAAAGAAAAGGGGTACCTTCCCGTGCATGAATTGTAATTGCTGTGGGGCGATCATCAAAGGGGATCATGTCAGCCACCCATACACAGGAGAAAGAATTAGAATTAATTCCATGTATACCTGCGACAGCACGTTTGTCGTGTATGCACTTAAATGCCCGTGTGGGCTCCTGTACGTGGGGAAGACGACAAGAGACGTCAAAACCAGAGTGCAGGAGCATAGAGGCTCCATTTGTGGATTCAAACCATCCGAATTGAGCAGCTTAAGTGGATGGTGCTGGACCATGTTCCCCCGCCAAAAAGAGGAGGAGACAGGGACAGATTACTGTTACAGAAAGAAGCACGGTGGATGAGGAAATTAGATACCATTGCGCCTAAAGGCATGAATGAAATGTTTAGTATGAAATGCTTCTTGTAGGTAAATGTCATTGTGTTTCTCCCCTACAGGTTGTGATGAATGGTCATCGCTATGGTGGGTGGTGGAGGAGGGACATCTGTATCGATGGTGCAGTGAGTCTATGCATTGCATGTTCAGTAAATTTTGTGTGTTAATGGGCATAGCCTAAATGTTGCTTACACTTATGTTCCCCAAGATGTTTAGATGGGTAGACATTGGATTGTAGTGCCCAAAATGATGAACTTGGACTTACCCCGAGGGATTAATTCAGAAGTTGATCAGCTGATCGAAGAGGAGGGTTTGTTAATTTGGGTGTGGTCTAAGAATGTTCATAAGGTGCTGTGTTGGAGAGGTTGCATGTACACTTGAGGAAGGGGGAAACCCCGAAACATGTCGTGTTTGCTACTAATTTGATAAACGCAAGTTTATACGCCAGTTGAGTGCCTCCTTCATTTCTATTTGTATTTCTATCATGTAGCTCCACAGCTTCATGAATCAGGGTGATAGACCCTTATCTCTCCCCCACCCCACATAAACCCACCCAACCAAGCAACACACAGACTTATGCCGAGCATATACGGGTTTTTTTTTTTTTAATCAATCGAGTCGCTGATGGCTCGATTGATAATTTCCGACAGGTCCGATGACCCGCCGGATCGATCCCCGCGGGCGGACAATAGCGGGGAATCGAGCGGAAGATAAGGAAGCGCCTGCGGGACGAGCGGGAATCGATCCGGATGGCTGCGGGGACGCGGCGGGAGTCGATCCGGTGGCTAATCGCTCCGTGTATTCCCAGTATTAGACTCTTCTCTCCCCCCCACCAACACACACCACCAACACACAGACTTCTCCTTCCACCCATAACCCCACACCACCAACACACACACTCAGGCACAGGATGGTATCCTCCCCCTAATAAACACACAGACCCCCACCCCCAATAACACTAACAGACACAGAAGAACAGGATGGTTTCCCCCCCCCCCATACCACTAATGGTCACAGACACCCTAGGTGCTCCACCCTAAACCCCCCCCACATAAAAGCAGGTAGCAGTAAAAAAAAATACAAAATAAAGTTACTTCACCATACTGCTGTCTCTGTCTGTCGCACACGTGTGCAGACAGCTTCAAGACCCCAATAGTATATACAGGGGGCGGGGCGGAGTTGTAACTACAGACAGACTGAGACAGTGCAGGGTTATCTCCTGAGTCCTACCTACAGGGATGTTTCCTCCTCCCCCTCCCCGCCTGTCACATCAAAACACATGCCGAGCGGCTGCCTGCCTAATTGGACAAGAGAGGCGTCGGTGGGGCGGAGCTTCTTCCTACCTGTGCTGCACCTGTATGAGTTGCCCTCCTCTCTGTCCCCCTGATCACACCGGCGCAGGCAGGATAATTTTGCCGGTTGGGTCCGGATCATGCCGCTGCCCATGTGGTTTACATCAGTCAGAGCCTCAGGAGAAGGCTCCAGCGGGCAGCAGCAGAGACAGACAATCGCGCCGCCCTCCGCCGCCAATACACGCAGCAGCTGCTGTCAAGTTGCAGCGATGCGTGCAGGCATGATTACGGCAGCCGGTGGGCGGGGAGAGCGGCACATAAGGACTGAATGTGTGTGTCACTAGCCGCCCGCCCCTCACTGTAGTTGCGGCTGCACGACCATGATACAAAGAGAAGGAGGCGGGCGGCGCTGGCATTAGTGTTGATTTTTCTGGCTTCCCATCTTAAAGGCACATGATTTAAACCCGCCCCTTGGCCAATCAGGCGCCTGTAGGCACGTGCCTAGAGTGCCTTATGGTAAATCCGGCCCTGGTTTGCGGCATATAGCTATTTCACAGTCAAACCGCTGTTCATCAGCATTTGTTTACACAATAGCTGTGTGCCATTGTCCAAATAAAGTACCAGCTGTTCAAAGTTGCATATAGAAACTTATTTGCAAATTTGCATTGGGCTAGCAGTAGTGTCAAAATGAGCATGTGTGCTATTCACCTGTATTGGGGTAATAAAAAGCCACCAGCATATCATTACTACATACCAGAATTCCCCCCCCCCACCCAAAAAAATAAAATATAAAAAATAAGTGCCACTGATTGGCTTCCAAGCAATCTAAAATGTATAAACATCACACACACTGTCCCATTATCTTTAGAACATATAGATTAAATTTAACTCTGACACAGAAAAAGCAGAACTGAGTCGATACGGCTATGTTCACACTAGTGCTTATGCCAATTTTGCTTCTAGGGTTTGAGCAACCAGGCAGATGTCCAGGCATGGAAATTCTCATATATGTTATCGAGCAAGTTACCACTAGTGTTGGGCGAACAGTGTTCGCCACTGTTCGAATTCTGCAGAACATCACCCTGTTCGGGTGATGTTCGAGTTCGGCCGAACACCTCATGGTGTTCGTCCTTTATAGTTTGGGTTCGCCCGAACAGCTCAATGCCCAGCCGAACAGGCCGAACAGGGCCCCTGTTCGGCCGAACAGGGCCCTGTTCGGCCGAATACTGCCCCCCTATGGGGTCGCAGGCATAAGGGGGGAGCATGCCCTGGTCGCGGGGGGGGTCGTAAATTCCCCCCACCCCCTCCGCTAGCGCTCCCCCCTCTGCCCGCTTCCCCATAAAAAAGTTTTATGAAAGTACCGGTGGCTGGCCTGGCAGTAGAGTGAGTGAGGAGGAGGAGTCTGGAGAGTGACGCGTTGAGGCTGAGCAGCGGGCGGTTCAGCGGTAGTACCCTTGTGGTACTTCCGCCCTTTCTCTGACCTCACGTCCTCTGCATACGAGGGTACGCGTCACGCGTACCCTCGTATGCGTCATCACGTAGAGGACGTGAGGTCAGAGAAAGGGCGGAAGTACTACAAGGGTACAACGCTGAACCGCCCGCTGCCCGGCCTCAACGCGTCACTCTCCGGACTCCTCCTCCTCACTCACTCTACTGCCAGGCCAGCCACCGGTACTTTCATCAAACTTTTGTATGGGGAAGTGGGCAGAGGGGGGAGCGCTAGCGGAGGGGGTGGGGGGAATTTCCGACCCCCCCCCCCGCGACCGGGGCATGCTCCCCCCTTATGCCTGCGACCCCATAGGGCCCCCAAAAGCGGGATGTTCGGGGAGTTCAGGGTTCGGGCCGAACATGCCGAACATCTGGCCCATGTTTGGCGAACGGACCCGAACCTGAACATCCAGGTGTTCGCCCAACACTAGTTACCACCTGCATTCAGGTGCAATGTTTGCTTGGCTGTGTGCATATAGATAAATATATATATATATATAGTATATATGCTGCGCCAGTGTTAAAGCCTGTCAGATTTTTAAGCTTTTGGCAGGCATGTATACTGAAAAACAAAATATATCTCTATGGTTGACATTCCCTGACCATTTGACAAGCTCAGGAAATAATCAGATAAAATATGATAAAACATTCAATCAAATTCAAAGAAAATGCTAGTCATGTTTTCTTGACATTTGACGTGATTGTCAGCTTGAACTTAGCACAGCTTTCTCCAAATAACTAAAGTTACAGAGGCCTAATGACTGAGACACTGTTTTTATACTGTGAGAGATGGACACAGGCAATTGGTACAAACTATAGTCTGGTGTATATAAAAATACATAATTAATCATATAAATACTTCTCCGTAACTGCTGCTCACAGTATACATCAATATTGTAATGAAAAATCTGACACACATTTCAGGGATCAGGGATTGCTTTGCACTTAAAAGTACTTTCACCAGATTACTACATACAAGTGTGACTTCGGTGTATGTGTTTACTGTTCTTAAACCATGGAATCACTTTTGCTCCCAAATGTCACATTGCTTGCCTTTATATGTGAGGTGCTTGGCTGCGATCCAGACTCGTATAAGTTTCCTTCGTTATTTGCCTGATGAAGCAGGACTGTACCAGCGAAATGCGTTGCAAAGTGGAGCTTCTAATAATTATATAAAAAATAAGGAACTCTTGTCTGTTCTTCTTTGAGGGAGGTAAATCCACCATAGCTTTCCCCTTTTAAATGTTTTTTAGACACTTTTATCCTATTTTGGCGCCTCTGTTCAAACATCTAAACATAATTTTAGAGGACTATCATTCTAAGAACTGTAAACCTAGATGCCTGGATATTTTTGTTGTTGTTGTTGTGCACAAACCAAGGTATTACATAACAGTATGCACTGCCAAAGTATAGTGTCACTGTTAGGAGTCCCAGAAACCACCCTTTGGGATTCTTTAATACCGTCCATGAGCAGGATTATGGGAACCTACACATATTTTCATATTTTACATGTTGCCTCAGAGCTGTACATGTTTTCATTTCTAATTTATTGATTTTTCCAATAGAAACCCAATAGAAACCAGTACCTTAAACATTTTAATTCCCATATAATGTTCTTGTATTTGGCTGTGGTAGTTGTCCTCCACAAGCCAGAGTTAACAAGTAGTGTTGGGCGAACAGTGTTCGCCACTGTTCGGGTTCTGCAGAACATCACCCTGTTCGGGTGATGTTCGAGTTCGGCCGAACACCTGACGGTGCTCGGCCAAACCGTTCGGCCACATGGCCGAACTAAGAGCGCATGGCCGAACGTTCCCCGAACGTTCGGCTAGCGCTGTGATTGGCCGAACGGGTCACGTGGTTCGGACCCGAACGCGCTCTGATTGGCCGAACGGTCACGTGGTTCGGGTAAATAAATACCCGAACCACGTCATATCTCCGCCATTTGTCTGTGGGTTTAGCTTTGGGTAGGCAGGCAGGGTAGTTCGCGCTCCAGCCACGCTAGCCAGGGTCCCCCCCAGTCATTGTGTGTCACTGCTGGGAACAGTAGTACACCGCTCGTTCAGCCACACTATATAGCATTCTGTGTACTGTTCTGTGTCTGCTGGGAATAGTGGTACACCGCTCGTTCAGCCACACTATATAGCATTCTGTGTACTGTTCTGTGTCTGCTGGGAACAGTAGTACACCGCTCGTTCAGCCACACTATATAGCATTCTGTGTACTGTTCTGTGTCTGCTGGGAACAGTAGTACACCGCTCGTTCAGCCACACTATATAGCATTCTGTGTACTGTTCTGTGTCTGCTGGGAACAGTAGTACACCGCTCGTTCAGCCACACTATATAGCATTCTGTGTACTGTTCTGTGTCTGCTGGGGATAGTGGTACACCGCTCGTTCAGCCACACTATATAGCATTCTGTGTACTGTTCTGTGTCTGCTGGGAACAGTAGTACACCGCTCTTTCAGCCACACTATATAGCATTCTGTGTACTGTTCTGTGTCTGCTGGGAACAGTAGTACACCGCTCGTTCAGCCACACTATATAGCATTCTGTGTACTGTTCTGTGTCTGCTGGGAACAGTAGTACACCGCTCGTTCAGCCACACTATATAGCATTCTGTGTACTGTTCTGTGTCTGCTGGGAACAGTAGTACACCGCTCGTTCAGCCACACTATATAGCATTCTGTGTACTGTTCTGTGTCTGCTGGGAATAGTGGTACACCGCTCGTTCAGCCACACTATATAGCATTCTGTGTACTGTTCTGTGTCTGCTGGGAATAGTGGTACAACGCTCGTTCAGCCACACTATATAGCATTCTGTGTACTGTTCTGTGTCTGCTGGGAATAGTGGTACACCGCTCGCTCAGCCACACTATATAGCATTCTGTGTACTGTTCTGTGTCTGCTGGGAACAGTAGTACACCGCTCGTTCAGCCACACTATATAGCATTCTGTGTACTGTTCTGTGTCTGCTGGGAACAGTAGTACACCGCTCGTTCAGCCACACTATATAGCATTCTGTGTACTGTTCTGTGTCTGCTGGGAATAGTGGTACACCGCTCGTTCAGCCACACTATATAGCATTCTGTGTACTGTTCTGTGTCTGCTGGGAATAGTGGTACACCGCTCACCCGCCACTGTATAGCATTGTGCTCTGTGTCGCTGCTGGGAATAGTGGTACACCGCTCACCCGTCACTGTATAGCATTGTGCTCTGTGTCGCTGCTGGGAATAGTGGTACTGTATAGCATTTCTGTACTGCCACTGTACTGCTGCCAGTCAGCGTGTACTGTAAGGATAAGTGAAATGAGGAAGAAATCCGGTGAAAGAGGGAGGGGCAAGGGAAGAGGTGTTTCCCCTGACGGTTCACGTACAGGCCACAGGGGAGCACCCAAGAAAACCCACTCAATACCGCCCATGTTGTCCAGGACAACAACCCTCACAAATCCAAAAGAACAGGACCAGATAATTACTTGGATGACCTCTCAAGCGTCCAGCAGTGGGTTAAGCAGCACCAGCACATCACGCACGAGGTCCGAGTCCTCAGCCAGTTACAAGGAGCCAGTGGGCACAAAGCTGACACAACCGGCAGCGACACCACGCACACAACTGCCAGATAACCAGTCCGATGAATTACCTCAGGACACAATGGGGTATTCGCAGGAGCTATTCCCAGCCCAACAAACTTCCACCTTTCAAAGGTCAATGGAGGAACAGCCAGAAATGTTGTGCCTGGATTCACAACCGTTAACTGTGGGAAATGCACCGCGCACTGAAATACAAGGCGAGTCCGAAGAGGACTCGGAAACCCAAATCCCAGAGCAATTTGGGCAGGAGGGGTTGCAATTGCAGGAGGTCGGCCGACAAGATCTGGAAGACGACGTTGGAGTGTGCTGCGCAGAGGTTGTTGTGGGGAGCTCTACTCCACGGCGGCGGCCCACAATGACATATGACGAGTTTGAGGAGATGGAAGAGGAGGGTATGGACAATGTGGACAGAGACCCAGATTTTGTTTGTGAACGAGAACATCGCCGTCGTAGCAGCAGCACAGATGAGTCTGTTGAAGAACCCACTGCTGCACGAGCTCGCCTTGTGCCACAAGGTAGGCGGCGCGCAATTTCAGGCACCACAAGCGTGGAAGTTCAAGTGAGAGGCAAAAGAGGAGCAAACAGAAATCGCCAGCAAGGAGGCAGGTGCTCCAAAGTCTGGGCTTTCTTTGAAGACTGCACTGAGGATGTTACCATGGCGATTTGCAAGGTGTGCAAGACCCGCCTGAGCAGGGGGAAAAGTATTAACAACCTCTCCACCACCAGCATGAGCCGTCACATGCTATCCAAACATCCCACTCTTTGGGCAAACGCGTCAGGACAGGGTACCAGAAACAACACTGCCTCCCTTGGGTTCACCAGACCCGCCTCAGCAGCAGCAGTAGCCCAGCCATTGCGTGGTTCACAACATTCACAAACATCAGACGACGCTGACACTGTCACTTTCCGGAGTAGTGCTCTTGAGGTCTCCCAGTGTTCTTCAAACACAACAACCAACAGCCCTTCCGTGTGCAGCGCTACGGTTCAGTTGTCTGTGTCGGAGATGTTTGAGCGCAAGAGGAAATTGCCAGCAAATGACCCCCGGGCCGTGGCAGTAACAGCCAGCATAGCCAAGCTTCTGGCCTGCGAAATGCTGCCATATCGATTGGTGGAGACAAACAGCTTCAAGGGCATGATGTCAGTGGCCATCCCACGTTACGTGGTTCCCAGCCGCTACCACTTTGCACGCTCTGCAGTGCCTGAGTTGCATGAGCACGTGGTCAGCAAAATAACCCGAAGCTTGAAGAATGCCGTTGCCTGCAAGGTTCACCTCACCACTGACACCTGGACGAGTGCGTTCGGCCAGGGTCGATACATCTCCCTTACCGCGCACTGGGTGAACCTTGTGGAGCCTGGCAGCGATTCCTCACCTGCTACGGCACGGGTGTTGCCCACGCCACAAACAGCTGCACCGCCGTCCCTCCCACTGGATAACAGCAGCACCTACCTCTCTGACTCCTTCTCCTCCAACGCATCTCAAAGCTGTACCTCATCCGGAAACGCTAACCCAGCAGCAGTAGGATCGTGGAAGCAGTGCAGCACAGCTGTTGGCATGCGTCAGCAAGCGTTGCTGAAGCTAATCTGCCTTGGGGATAAGCAGCACACAGGGGAGGAAATTTGGAAGGGAATAAAGGAACAGACGGATTTGTGGCTGGCACCGCTGGACCTGAAACCGGGCATGGTTGTGTGTGATAATGGGAGTAATCTCATTCGCGCTTTAAGGTTGGCTAAGCTGACACACATCCCTTGCCTGGCGCACGTGATGAACCTAGTAGTTCAGCGGTTCCTGAGGACATACCCAGGCGTGGCCGATCTTCTGTTGAAGGTGCGTCGAGTGGCCAAACATTGTAGAACTTCCAGTACTGCTTCGGGGGCACTCGCCAAGATGCAGGAGCGCTTCAATCTCCCCCACCATCGCTTGCTGTGTGATGTCCCTACGCGCTGGAATTCTACGCTGCACATGCTAGCCCGCTTTTGCGAGCAGAAGAGTGCAGTGGTCCAGTACATGACGGCGCAGTACCGAGGCGCATCCGGCCAGCTGCCAAGCTTCTGTGGATCCGATTGGGCCAACATGTTGGACCTCTGCCAAGTCCTCCAAAATTTTGAGCAATCCACGTTGCTTGTGAGCAGTGACAACTCTTCAGTCAGCATTACCATACCACTGCTGTGTTTACTGAAGAGGTCGATGTTAAAAATCAAGGAAACAGCTGTCATGATGCAACTGGGGGAATCTGAAGGAGAAAACGATCAGCGTGATGGTACCAACATCAGGCCATCCGCCTCAGGGAACGCTGGCCCCAGCAGCTATGACGAAGAAGAGGAGGAGGAACAGCTGGAGTTGGAGCAGGAATTTCATGCCACCACTGACGAGGGCCAGAGCGGTGCACGTTGGACTTCCACAATTCAACGCGAATGGTCAGCAGAAGCAGACCAGGAGGAAGGTGACGACTATGATGCATCACAACAACTATCACAACGCTCACAAGAGGATGATGAGGATTCTGGTAGGACTCTGGCACACATGGCTCAATTCATGCTAGACTGCATTGAACGTGACCCACGCATTGTGCGCATTCTGGACAACACCAATTACTGGGTTTATACCCTTCTGGATCCACGGTACAAACACAATGTTCCAAAACTGCTTGAAGAAAGAGTCAGACAGGTCAAAATGGAAGAATACCAGCAGGCCCTTGTGGAGACTTTAGAGAGGAGATTGACATCCTCCCCCTCCTCTAGCCAGTTGTACGCAGACAGACTGACTTCCGCAAACCCAGGACGACCAGGAGGGCAGCAAACAACGCAAGCCGCAGCTAGTACCCAAAAGGGAATGGTATCGGCAGTGTCCTTGGAGTGGGAAAATTTTCTGACACCCATGCAGCAGCAGCCCACAGAACAGCAAGCGTGCAGATCCACCTCCAACACCGATCGCCTGGAGAAGATGGTCAAGGACTACATGTCAGATGACGTAGCTGTGTCTAACAATCCATCTGCACCCTTCAACTATTGGGTATCGAAGCTAGACACCTGGCACGAACTGGCAATGTACGCAATAGAGGTGCTGGCTTGCCCGGCAGCCAGCGTTATGTCGGAACGCTGTTTCAGTGCTGCCGGAGGCATCGTCACAGATCGGCGTATCCGCCTCTCCACAGAAAATGCAGACCGTCTGACTCAAATTAAAATGAATCAATCCTGGATTGGAAACGACTACGCAACACTCCAGGACCCCAACCAAGTAACATGACCAATGAACATCTGGGATGGTTTAGCGTTTCCGGTCCCTGTTTATTGAACCTCTCATCTGTATTACACTTATGACTGCATGGCGGCAAAAAGCATTGCTATATCCGCACGCTTTTTGTCCTCATGCAAGGCCTGTGTTGTTGTGTCTCAAAAAGCTTGGCCTTCTCCTCCTGCGCCTGCTCCTAGTCCTGTTCCATCACGTCTGCTGCTGCTGGGTTAGCATTTCCAGTCCCTGTTTATTGAACCTCTCATCTGTATTACATTTATGACTGCATGGCGGCAAAAAGCATTGCTATATCCGCACGCTTTTTGTCCTCATGCAAGGCCTGGGTTGCGTCTCAAAAAGCGTGGCCTTCTCCTCCTGCGCCTGCTCCTGTTCCATCACGTCTGCTGCTGCTGCTGGGTTAGCGTTGCCGCTCCCTGTTTATGGAACCTCTTATCTTTATTACATTTATGACTGCATGGCGGTACAAAGCATGCTATCCGCACGCTTCTTGCCCTCATGCAAGGCCTGGGTTGTTGTGTCTCACAAAGCGTGGCCTTCTCCTCCTGCACCTGCTCCTGTTCCATCACGTCTGCTGCTGCTGCTGCTGCTGCTGGGTTAGCGTTGCCGGTCCCTGTTTATGGAACCTCTTATCTTTATTACATTTATGACTGCATGGCGGTACAAAGCATGCTATCCGCACGCTTCTTGCCCTCATGCAAGGCCGGGGTTGTTGTGTCTCACAAAGCGTGGCCTTCTCCTCCTGCGCCTCCTCCTGTTCCATCACGTGTGCTGCTGCTGGGTTAGCGTTACCGGTCCCTTTTCCTGGAACCTCTTATATGTATTACATTTATGACTGCATGCCGACAAAAAACATGTTACCTGTGCAAAGAAAACAGACATTTCCCGCATTTAAAAGACAGTTTTCCCTTTGAAACTTTAAAATCGATTTTCTCAAAAACTATAAGCTCTTTTTGCAAATTTTTTTTTTCCTCTTGTACCCACTCCCAAGGTGCACATACCCTGTAAATTTGGGGTATGTAGCATGTAAGGAGGCTTTACAAACCACAAAAGTTCGGGTCCCCATTGACTTCCATTATGTTCGGAGTTCGGGTCGAACACCCGAACATCGCGGCCATGTTCGGCCTGTTCGGCCCGAACCCGAACATCTAGATGTTCGCCCAACACTATTAACAAGCAGAATTATTAATGTCAATGTGGTTTGAATTCTGGACCTTCTGAAACCAGAATATGTTTAACTGTATGAGTAATCAGCCGTTGAACTGAACAAAGGCATATTCAAGCAACAACAATTTCCAAAAGTGTTAGGGACCTATTGCTGTGAGAAAAGTTTTATAAAATCTGCAGAAGCAGATTTTCCTGGTGCTGCAGGATCAACAGCTCCACTTGCACATCACTGACTATAAAAGATGACCCAGATTATGCTTTATTTTTTTTTCTCTTGCCTTCAACACCAGCAGAATATCCTGGATATGACAACTCACTGTGCCTATAACATTGCATGAAATCGAACTCCAAAGATGTTTCAGAAAATGCAAATTAAGCAGTTAGAATTACCCACTCTCATCAAAATCCCCATTCTTCAAAACACCCAAAGAGGGATACATATTTGCACAAATTGATTTACATGGAATTATTTAGGGGTCATGGTGTTTAGCTATTAACAAATACTACAAATTATGCTAGTGTCAGAAGAATGGTCTTAAAGAAAACCTGAACTGAAAATTAAAAGTCAAAATAAGCATACACAAGTCATACTTACCTTCCATGTAATCTACTCCTCAGTGTCTTTCTCCTGTCCCACGTCCTGTTTGTTCACTGTGATCAAGGGAATTTTTTCGTCCTCCATTTTGAAAATGGTCATTACCCATAACAGCTTTCTGGTCAGCACACAGTTAACCACTTTCGGGTTCCGGGTGGTTTTGCTGATCTGTGCTGCGGGGGCTCTTCAGCCCGCAGCACAGATCAGATAGCAGCCAGGGTGATCAGACTTCCCCCTTTTTTCCCCACCAGGGGGATGTCCTGCTGGGGAAGTCTGATCGCCGCCGGCTGTTTGCGATTGCAGGGGGGGGCTCTTCAAAGCCCCCTCCGCAGCGCTTTCTGGCCTCCTTCCCCTTACCTCCCTCTCCCTCCCCCTGTGAGCGGTGCAGGACAGAAATCCGTCCTGCGCCGCCTCAGATAGGCTTCAGCCTATCAGATGCCGGCGATCCCTGGCCAATCAGTGGCCGGGGATCGCCGATCTCCTGTACGGTGCTGCTGCGCAGTAGCGCCGTTTGTATGTAAACAGTGTTTACATTTACCCTGCGAGCCGCGATCGGAGGCTCGCAGGGTGTTCACGGAGACACTCTCTGTGAACTGACATGGAACCATGGAAACCACTTCAGGATTCAGGGGCATACTTATGCGTACGCAGAATCCTGAAGTGGTTAAACTGTAACATCGCCCACTTGAGCCATAGGGAAACATGGACATTACCTGGTACATCAGTTTTCCTCTCAGCTATAACTGAAAGCAACTGATATTTTATTGACAGCAAACGATATATTTTAGATCTGACAAAATATTGTCAGAACTGGAAGGGATTATTGTCAGAAGAAAATGGTGAGCTTCTGAGAGGAACTGATGGCAAGGTAACTATGTTCATTTGAAGTTACCTCATGTGTTTATTTTAAATATTTTTACTCAGTACAGGTTCTCTTTAACCACTTGCCGACCGCCTACTGCATATTGGCGGCGGCAAAGTGGCAGCCCCAGGACCACGTAACGCAGAATGGCGTCGGGTCCTGGGGCACTGTTTTTCCGGGGATCGCGCGCTGGAATGCGCGCGCATCCGCCGGCAATAGGCTCCGCCCACCCGCGACGTCAACCCGCTGCCCAATCGGAAGTGCCAGCGGGTTGTTAACCTGACAATCGCCGCATAGGAAGCGTATAATACGCTTTGTAATGTTTACAAAGTGTATTATACAGGCTGCCTCCTGCCCTGGTGGTCCCAGTGTCCGAGGGACCACCAGGGCAGGCTGCAGCCACCCTAGTCTGCACCCAAACACACTGATCTGCCCCCCCCCCTGCCCCCTAATCGCCCACAGCACCCCTCAGAAACCCCCCTGCCCATCCCCCAGACCACTGTTTGCACCCAATCACCCCCCTAATCACCCATCAATCACTCCCTGTCACTATCTGTCAATGCTATTTTTTTTAGTCCCTAAACTGCCCCCTGGGGACTCCTGATCACCCCCACCCCTCAGATTCTCCCCAGACCCCCCCCCCAGACACCCCCCCCCCTGTGTACTGTATGCATCTATCCCCCACGATCACCTGTCAATCACCTGTCAATCACCTGTCAATCACCCATCAATCACCCCCTGTCACTGCCACCCATCAATCAGCCCCTAACCTGCCCCTTGCGGGCAATCTGATCACCCACCCACACCATTGGATCGCCTGCAGACCCGACGTCAGATCACCTCCCAAGTGCACTGTTTACATCTGTTCTCTCCTCTAAACACCCACTAATTACCTATCAATCACCCCCTATCACCACCTGTCACTGTTACCCATCAGATTAGACCCTAATCTGACCCTTGCGGGCACCCAATCACCCGCCCACATGCTCAGATTTCCCTCAGACCCCACCTTATCAATTCGCCAGTGCATTATTTACATCTGTTCTTCCCTGTAAAAACCCACTGATCACCTGTCAATCACCTATCAATCATCCCCCATCACTGCCACCCATCAATCACCCCCTGTCACTGCCACCCATCAATCAGCCCCTAACCTGCCCCTTGCGGGCAATCTGATCACCCACCCACACCATTAGATCATCTGCAGACCCGACGTCAGATCACCTCCCAAGTGCACTGTTTACATCTGTTCTCTCCTCTAAACACCCACTAATTACCCATCAATCACCCCCTGTCACCACCGTCACTGCTACTCATCAGATGAAACCCACCTATCTGCCCCTAGGGCACCCAATCACCCGCCCACACCCTCAGAACGCCCTCAGACCCCAGCCCTGATCAGCTCGCCAGTGCATTGCTTGCATCTATTCCCCCCACTAATCACACCTTGAGACACCCATCAATCACCTCCTGTCACCACCTGTCACCCCCTAACACACCTACCCATCAGATCAGGCCCTAATTTGCCCCGTGTGGGCTCCTGATCACTCGGCCAAACCCTCAGATCCCCCTCAGACCCACTTCCGATAACCTCCCCAGTGCATTGATTGCATCTATTTTCCCTCTAACCACCCCCTGAGACACCCATCAATCACCTCCTGTCACCCCCCTAGCACTCTTATCCATCAGATCAGGCCCAATACAACCTGTCATGTAAGAGGCCACCCTGCTTATGACCGGTTCCACAAAATTTGCCCCCTCATAGACCACCTGCCATCAAAATTTGCAGATGCTTATACCCCTGAACACTCATTTTGAGACATTTGGTTTCCAGACTACTCACGGTTTTGACCTGTGAAATCCTAAAGGTACTCATTGGACTTTGGGCCCCTTAGCGCAGTTAGGGTGCAAAAAAGTGCCACGCATGTGGTACCGCTGTACTCAGGAGAAGTAGTATAATGTTTTTTGTGGTCTATTTTTACACATACCCATGCTGGGTGGGAGAAATATCTCTGTAAATGACAATTTTTTGATTTTTTTTTACACTCCATTGTCCATTTACAGAGAGATTTCTCCCACCCAGCATGGGTATGTGTAAAAATACACCCCAAAACACATTATACTACTTCTTCTGAGTACGGCGATACCACATGTGTGACACTTTTTTGCAACCTAGGTGCGCTAAGGGGCCTAACGTCCTATTCACAAGTCATTTTGAGGCATTTGGATTCTAGACTACTCCTCACGGTTTAGGGCCCCTAAAATGCCAGGGCAGTATAGGAACCCCACAAGTGACCCCATTTTAGAAAGAAGACACCCCAAGGTATTCTGTTAGGAGTATGGTGAGTTCATAGAAGATTTTTTTTTGTCACAAGTTAGCGGAAATTGACCCTTTGTGAAAAAAAAACAATACAAATCAATTTCCGCTAACTTGTGACAAAAAATAAAATCTTCTATGAACTCGTCATACACCTAACAGTATACCTCGGGGTATCTTCTTTCTAAAATGGGGTCACTTGTGGGGTTACTATACTGCCCTGGCATTTTAGTGGCCCTAAACCATGAGGCATGAGGGGTAGTCTTGAACCCAAATGTCGCAAAATGACCTGTGAAATCCTAAAGGTACTCATTGGACTTTGGGCCCTTTAGCGCAGTTAGGCTGCAAAAAAGTGCCACACATGTGGTACTGCCGTGCTCAGAAGAAGTAGTATAATGTGTTTTGTGGTGTATTTTTACATATACCCATGCTGGGTGGGAGAAATATCTCTGTAAATGACATATATTAGATTTTTTTTACACACAATTGTCCATGGGTATGTGTAAAAATACACCCCAAAACACATTATACTACTTCTCCTGAGTACGGCGATACGACATGTGTAACACTTTTTTTGCAGCCTAGGTGCGCTAAGGGGCCCAACGTCCTATTCACAGGTCATTTTGAGGCATTTGTTTTCTAGACTACTCCTCACGGTTTAGGGCCCCTAAAATGCCAGGGCAGTATAGGAACGCCACAAGTGACCCCATTTTAGAAAGAAGACACCCCAAGGTATTCCGTTAGGTGTATGGTGAGTTCATAGAAGATCTTATTTTTTGTCACAAGTTAGTGAAAAATGAAACTTTGTGAAAAAACAATAAAAATCAATTTCCGCTAACTTTTGACAAAAAATAAAATCTTCTATGAATGCTTCATACACCTAACAGAATACCTTGGGGTGTCTTTTTTCTAAAAAGGGGTCACTTGTGGAGTTTCTATACTGCCCTGGCATTTTAGGGGCCCTAAACCGTGAGGAGTAGTCTTGAAACCAAATGTCGCAAAATGACCTGTGAAATCCTAAAGGTACTCATTGGACTTTGGGCCCCTTAGCGCAGTTAGGGTGCAAAAAAGTGCCACACATGTGGTATCGCCGTACTCAGGAGAAGTAGTATAATGTGTTTTGGGGTGTATTTTTACACATACCCATGCAGAGTGGGAGAAATATCTCTGTAAATGGACAATTGTGTGTAAAAAAAATCAAATAATTGTCATTTACAGAGATATTTCTCACACCCAGCATGGGTATGTGTAAAAATACACCCCACTTAGGCACTTTTTTGCAGCCTAACTGCGCTAAGGGGCCCTAAGTCCAATGAGCACCTTTAGGCTTTAAAGGGGTGCTTACAATTTAGCACCCCCCAAAATGCCAGGACAGTAAACACATCCCACAAATGACCCCATGTTGGAAAGTAGACACTTTAAGGTATTCAGAGAGGAGCATAGTGAGTCCGTGGCAGATTTCATTTTTTTTTTGTCGCAAGTTAGAAGAAATGGAAACATTTTTTTTTCCTTTTTTTTGTCACAAAGTGTCATTTTCCGCTACCTTGTGACAAAAAATAAAATCTTCTATGAACTCACCATGCCTCTCAGTGAATACTTTGGGATGTCTTTTTTCCAAAATGGGGTCATTTGGGGGGTATTTATACTATCCTGGAATTTTAGCACCTCATGAAACATGACAGGTGCTCAGAAAAGTCGGAGATGCTTCAAAATGGGAAAATTCACTTTTTGCACCATAGTTTGTAAACGCTATAACTTTTACCCAAACCAATAAATATACACTGAATGTTTTTTTCTTTATCAAAGACATGTAGCAGAATAACTTTTGTGCTCAAATGTATAGGAAATTTTACTTTATTTGAAAAATGTCAGCACAGAAAGTAAAAAAAGTCATTTTTTGACAAAATTCATGTCTTTTTTGATGAATATAATAAAAAGTAAAAATCGCAGCAGCAATCAAATAGCACCAAAAGAAAGCTGTATTAGTGACAAGAAAAGGAGGTAAAATTCATTTAGAAGGTAGGTTGTATGACCGAGCAATAAACCGTTAAAGCTGCAGTGGTCTGAATGGAAAAACAGGCTCTGGTCCTTAAGGGGTTTTATGACTGCAGTCCTTAAGTGGTTAAGGACATCCTCTTTGATAATACTGTTTCGAAGAATGGGAATTTTGACGAGAGTGGGTGATTCTAATAGCTTAATTTGCACAATTCATCTTTCAAGAAATTCAAGCG
Organism: Hyperolius riggenbachi; assembly: GCF_040937935.1. Classification (NCBI taxonomy): domain Eukaryota; kingdom Metazoa; phylum Chordata; class Amphibia; order Anura; family Hyperoliidae; genus Hyperolius; species Hyperolius riggenbachi. Next base: position 233,522,710 of record NC_090650.1, read on the forward strand.
ATTTTATGTGAACAACATACAATGCAGTAAACAATCAAATTGTTAAACGATAGTGAGGTGTGGTAGACTTTACAGACACATTGTTTAATAATTGTTGATAGCTCTGTACACACTGCTTACTATGAACAATTAAAGTGATGTGTTAAAAATGCACAAGAATCATTATTGTTTAACTTATCACTTGATTCTTCATTGACTGCATGATATCTAAATGATGTGTCATTCATCATTCATTAAAGGTACGTACACACACCTGATATTTCTGAATGACTTGTCATTCGAACCGGTCATTTGAATGACAGTTTGGTGTGTGTATGGACTATCATTAGACTGATAGCAGTAGTTTTGACTGATCCGCTTGGCGGATGCGTGGACTAACTGTCATTCAAACGACAGTTAGGTCCATACATGTGTAGAAAGGACTGTTTGAAAGTCTATTAGTTTGACACTAATAGACTTTCAAATATCAAGTCGTTTGATCAGTCATTTGATCTAGTCCATTGTTCTATCAAGTCCATTGACCAGTCAAACGACATATAAATTAGCTGTAATAAGCATTTCAAATGTTTTTTCATCTGTGTGTACAAGGAGTCTGAACAACTTTTTTTTTTTAACGACAAGTCGTTCAAACATCGGATTTGAATGACAATCAGGTGTGTATGCGCCTTTAGGGTGATTTTTGGCATGCAGTAAAAAATGGCGCAGGGGAAAAAATGGCGCACCGATAAATGTATCATAAAACGCTATTTACCGTTTTAATATTAATACATTAAAACGGTAAATAGTGTTTTAAGATACATTTATCGGCGGATCGGTGCGCTGTTAGAAAAAGCAGAGGGGCTTCACTACAGCTACAGCCTCACGTTCCCGGTAATCCTTGCTAGCGTCCAAATCCATGGCAACAGAGGAATCCGAGGCAGCCTCTGCTACGGTAGATGTTTCCCCAGTCCGCCCGGCCAATAAGGAGCACAAAGGAGGAGGGCAGAGGCACAGACGTTCCACAGACACTTGCTACTACGAACACCAGTAGTTAATTACTATTTTCTAACAAGTTCCTGCAGCTCACTTAGCACAGCGCTAAGGGTACAGACTAGGGACAAAGTTTTGCAGGTTCGAATCTGCTCTTCACTGCCTTTTTTTTTTTTTTTTTTTTTTAAGAAAACGGCACTATTGTAATATTATTGTAACTTTTTAAAATAAAAGTGTGACTGCAGAATAAGGATAAGAGATAAAGAATTGGTGGCTGGAAACTGACCAACAATAGCGGTGATTAGTCAGAGAAAAGTCACTTCTCTGACTAATCACCACTATTGTTGGTCAGTTTCCAGCCACCAATTCTTTATCTCTTATCCTTATTCTGCAGTCACACTTTTATTTTAAAAAGTTACAATAATATTACAATAGTGCCGTTTTCTTAAAAAAAAAAAAAAAAAGGCAGTGAAGAGCAGATTCGAACCTGCAAAACTTTGTCCCTAGTCTGTACCCTTAGCGCTGTACTAAGTGAGCTGCAGGAACTTGTTAGAAAATAGTAATTAACTACTGGTGTCCGTAGTAGCAAGTGTCTGTGGAACGTCTGTGCCTCTGCCCTCCTCCTTTGTGCTCCTTATTGGCCGGGAGGACTGGGGAAACATCTACCGTAGCAGAGGCTGCCTCGGATTCCTCTGTTGCCATGGATTTGGACGCTAGCAAGGATTACCGGGAACGTGAGGCTGTAGCTGTAGTGAAGCCCCTCTGCTTTTTCTAACGGCGCACCGATCCGCCGATAAATGTATCTTAAAACACTATTTACCGTTTTAATGTATTAACATTAAAACGGTAAATAGCGTTTTATGATACATTTATCGGTGCGCCATTTTTTCCCCTGCGCCATTTTTTCCTGCTCCCGACTTTTGACCCTCGTATGTATGAGGCTTTATAGTTTTAATCCTTATAGCAAATAGAGATCCCCTTCTTATTTGTCAAAAAATGTCAGGATCCCGTTGAACTTGGCACTGGGGGTTTGTGTGGGTGTTCCCAGGTCGTGGAGTTCAAGTGGTCATCAGAGCAACCCACTAGAGATTGCCCGAACTGCTCACCCGGTGAATAGTTTGCGGTGAACAACGCGTTTTCATGTTTGCATCTGTCCGCAAACATATGGTCTGTTTGATTTACCTCCTATACATTATAATGGAGCCAAAAACTGACCCCTCACCCCAGAGTCAGCAGACACATGGCAGCCAATCAGCTATCCCTCCCACCTGGACAACCCCCCTACTTATCATAAAGCCAGCACCGCAGCCATTTTGCAGTCTGTGTTTGGCTTCTGTGAAGGAGACTAGGGAAAGAGCATTTCTGCAGATAGGGAAAGCGTTAGTTGGCCTGTGTTCTGTGTCCTTAGTGGAGTTTCTTGCTGCTACAGTACCAATGCACCATCTGCATAACTCCCAGAGCCCTTCTAAAGGCTGTGTTTTGATCTTGTGATATCATTGTTCAGTGTGTCCACACAGTGCATTTTAGCTGTTGCAGACAGGTGCAGTCAGTGCTTAATGCTACAGTAAAAACAAAGAACACCAAGAGCCCCAATAGTGTAATATGTACTGGTAAATGGTAACTAGATGGAGTAAATATTAATACTCACAAACCAGGGTTACCATTAGGCAACCACTGTAAAGGCAGGTGGGGAGATTTTCCTGACCCCACTCAGGAATAAGAAGTCGCTCTCTGTAGATGAGAAACAGGGGGTTCAACCCTCCACCCAGGGCAGACTCAATATTATGCAGGAGAACAGAGGCACCAAAAGGATAAAAGGAAGCTAATTGAGCTTACAAACCAAATTATTGGTAAATAGAGGAGGTAGTGGTGGACTTACCTCCTCCAAGTAGACACACAACGACTGTAGTAAAGACAGTCAATATATTTTATTTATGAACTCCAAATATGCAACGCGTTTCACAGGTTTGATCCCGCTTCATCAGGCAATAACAACGGAGCAATAGCTTTAAACAGAGATAATTGGCTCATAACCCATGTGTAGTCATACAGTCATTAAATATATAAAAAATAAAATATATATAAACTTATAACTAATTAACTATAGATAAATATCAAACATTCGATCTGAGAGGGGGTCTGATCGCCGCCGCTCTGCTGTGCCTTGCGGGGGGGCTCCTCAAAGCCCTCCTCAAGCCTCCGCAGCGCTATTCCCCCCTCCCTCTCGGGGATCGCCGATCTCCTTTACGACGCTGCTGCAGCTGCAGCGCCGTGCAGTGTAAACACCTGGGATTTCTTCCCCGCGTGTTTTCATTTTGCCTGCGAGCCGCGATCCATGGAAACCCACAGACAACCAGTTTACGCCAATCGGCGTTAGCTGGTCATCAAGAGGTTAAAAACTAAGGACCTTGAGAGGATAGTTTGTTACTACTATATCACAGGCCGGAATGGAAAAGGTTGTATTGTCATTTCCTTAGTGGGGCAGAAATTGTTATGGGGTGAATGTTTTTAGTATTACATATTACCTGAACAGATAAATTAAGTACATGCAAGACAGGTTAAAATAATGTGATCCATGTAGAATAATAAGATAATCAAAGAATATTCATAACACATAATATAACAAAATATAAGAAAAGCATGATATTGAACACTAGGAAAGATTGTCACATCTGCGTCACTTGATGTTGTGGCATCATGATATAAATAACCATATTGTTGTCTACCCATCCATAGGTTATCACAGTTTTGTGGCAATGTATTGATTGTTCATAATTCACAGTAAAAATATACAACTGTAAAATCATAACATCAGAAATTAAAAATTAAAAACTTAAAATATAAAAGTGTTAACATTACAGTATGAATATATTGCTTAGAAAATTAATAGATTTTTTTTCTAGGACCTCGTTTAATCCTTCTGGAGCGAGTGTCCAAAGAGTCTGGATCCAGTACATTTCTAGTTTTTTGAGTGTCTCAAATGCCGCTGGTTCTGATTCGTTAATGGAGTCTATTACAGTGATGGAAAAAGTGTTGGGTTTGCTCTGGTGCATGAAGTGAAAGTGGCGTGAAACACTGTGCATGGGAAATTTATTAAGAATGTTCCTTTTATGTTGGCTGAAAATGCATGAGATCAATATTTTACTGTGAAAACATATAAAACTATGTTACAGTGCAAAACATCTAAAACAATATTTTTTATTCTAGCCCGAAAGATTAGTATTTTTTTCATGGAAATTTGCAATGTATGCGAAAACCGCACAAGATAACAGGATTTTTTTTCCCAAAAAATGTTTGCTCGAAAATTGAATTAAACATTATTTTTGCAAGCATTTATGTAAAAAGAATATTAACAGTTTTGCTCATCACTGCTCACAATTACCTTTCCCACTGTCTCAATCCCAATCACCCCCACTTTTTAATACCTATTTCACCTCGAATGTTTGATATTTATTTATAGTTATACGTTTATATATATTTTATTTTTCATATATTTAATGACTATATGACTACACATGGGTTATGAGTCAATTATCTCGGTTTACAGCTATTGCTCAGTTGTTATTGCCTGATGAAGCAGGAACAAACCAGCGTTGCATATTTGCATAAATAAAATATATTGACTGTCTTTACTACAGTCGTTGTGTGTCTACTTGGAGGAGGTAAGTCCACCACTACCTCCGCTGTTTACCAAGAATTTGGTTTTTAACCACTTGAGGACTGCAGGCTTTACCCCCTTAAGGACCAGACCCTTTTTTTCCATTCAGACCACTGCAGCTTTCACGGTTTATTGCTCGCTCATACAACCTACCACCTAAATGAATTTTGGCTCCTTTTCTTGTCACTAATAAAGCTTTCGTTTGGTGCTATTTGATTGCTGCTGCGATTTTTACTTTTTATTATATTCATCAAAAAAGACATGAATTTTGTCAAGAAAATGATTTTTTTTAACTTTCTGTGCTGACATTTTTCAAATAAAGTAAAATTTCTGTATACATGCAGCACGAAAAATGTGGACAAACATGTTTTTGATAAAAAAAACCCCCATTCAACCTATATTTATTGGTTTGGGTAAAAGTTATAGCGTTTACAAACTATAGTGCAAAAAGTGAATTTTCCCATTTTGTAGCATCTCTGACTTTTCTGACCACCTGTCATGTTTCATGAGGGGCTAGAATTCCAGGATAGTATAAATACCCTCCAAATGACCCCATTTTGGAAAGAAGACATCCCAAAGTATTCACTGAGAGGCATAGTGAATTCAAAGAAGATATTATTTTTTTTGTCACAAGTTAGCGGAAAATGACAGTTTGTGACAAGAAAAAAAAAAAAAGTTTCCATTTCTGCTAACTTGTGACAAAAAAAAAAAAAATGAAATCTGCCACGGACTCACCATGCCCCTCTCTGAATACCTTGAAGTGTCTACTTTCCAAAATGGGGTCATTTGTGGGGTGCGTTTACTGTCCTCGCATTTTGGGGGTGCTAATTTGTAAGCACCCCTGTAAAGCCTAAAAAGTGCCACACATGTGGTATTGCCGTACTCAGGAGAAGTAGTATAATGTGTTTTGGGGTGTATTTTTACACATACCCATGCTGGGTGGGAGAAATATCTCTGTTCATAAAATCTTCTATAAACTCGTCATACACCTAACAGAATACCGCCCTGGCATTTTACGGGCCCAAAACCGTGAGTAGTCTGGAAACCAAATGTCTCAAAATGACTGTTCAGGGGTATAAGCATCTGCAAATTTTGATGACAGGTGGTCTATGAGGGGGCGAATTTTGTGGAACCGGTCATAAGCAGGGTGGCCTTTTAGATGACAGGTTGTATTGGGCCTGATTTGATGGATAGGAGTGCTAGGGGGGTGACAGGAGGTGATTGATGGGTGTCTCAAGGGGTGGTTAGAGGGGAAAATAGATGCAATCAATGCACTGGGGAGGTGATCGCAAGGGGGTCTGAGGGGGATCTGAGGGTTTGGCCGAGTGATCAGGAGCCCACACGGGGCAAATTGGGGCCTGATCTGATGGGTAGGTGTGCTAGGGGGTGACAGGAGGTGATTGATGGGTGTCTCAAGGTGTGATTAGAGGGGGGAATAGATGCAAGCAATGCACTGGCGAGGTGATCAGGGCTGGGGTCTGAGGGCGTTCTGAGGGTGTGGGCGGGTGATTGAGTGCCCTAGGGGCAGATAGGGGTCTAATCTGATGGGTAGCAGTGACGGGGGTGATTGATGGGTAATTAGTGGGTGTTTAGGGTGGAGAACAGATGTAAACAATGCACTTGGGAGGTGATCTGACGTCGGATATGCGGGCGATCTATTGGTGTGGGTGGGTGATCAGATTGCCCGCAAGGGGCAGGTTAGGGGCAGATTGATGGGTGGCAGTGACAGGGGGTGATTGATGGGTGGCAGTGACAGGGGGTGATTGATGGGTGATTGACAGGTGATCAGTGGGTTATAACAGGGAAGAACAGATGTAAATAATGCACTGGCGAATTGATAAGGGGGGGTCTGATGGCAATCTGAGCGTGTAGGCGGGTGACTGGGTGCCCGCAAGGGGCAGATTAGGGTCTGATCTGATGGGTAACAGTGACAGGTGGTGATAGGGGGTGATTGATGGGTGATTGATGGGTAATTAGTGGGTGTTTAGGGTAGAGAACAGATGTAAACAATATAAGGGAAGACGCCGAGAGCCCAGTATAGTGTAGTATGTACTGTAAATTGGATATGGAAGGTAAGTATAGGTAGGTTATACTCACAAACAAGGGTTACCGTCCAGGTAACCACTATGAAGGCAGGTGAGGAGATTAGACCTGTCCCCACTCAGGATTAAGAAGTCGCTCTCTGTAGATCGGGAAAAAAGAAGAATTCCCCTCCACCAGGGGTGGAAACAACTGCAAAAGTAGTACAGAGGCGCCAACAGGGTAAAAACAATATCTCTTTAAAATGGTTAAAATGAAGTAGGTAGCGGTGGACTTACCCCTCCAAAACAGACACAAAAATTGCTGTTTTAAGCAAAAATCAGTTTATTTACATACTCCAAACAAGGTGCAACGCGTTTCGCGGGTATATCGATGTAAACAATGCACTTGGGAGCTGATCTGACGTCGGATCTGCGGGCGATCTATTGGTGTGGGTGGGTGATCAGATTGCCCGCAAGGGGCAGGTTAAGGGCTGATTAATGGGTGACAGTGACAGGGGGTGATTGATGGGTGGCAGTGACAGGGGGTGATTGATGGGTGATTGACAGGTGATTGACAGGTGATCAGTGGGTTATTACAGGGAAGAACAGATGTAAATAATGCACTGGTGAATTGATAAGGGGAGGGGTCTGAGGGCAATCTGAGCGTGTAGGCGGGTGATTGGGTGCCCGCAAGGGGCAGATTAGGGTCTGATCTGATGGGTAACAGTGACAGGTGGTGATAGGGTGTGATTGATGGGTGATTGATGGGTAATTAGTGGGTGTTTAGAGGAGAGAAAAGATGTAAACGTTGCACTTGGGAGGTGATCTGATGTCGGGTTTGTGGGCGATCTAATGGTGTGGGTGGGTGATCAGATTGCCTGCAAGGGGCAGGTTAGGGGCTGATTGATGGGTGGCAGTGACAGGGGGTGATTGATGGGTGATTGACAGGTGATTGACAGGTGATCAGTGGGTTATTACAGGGGGGATAGATGCATACAGTACACAGGGGTGGGGGTCTGGGGAGAATCTGAGGGGTGGGGGGGTGATCAGGACGGAGCAGGGGGCAGTTTAGGGAATAAAAAAAAATAGTGTTGACAGATAGTGACAGGGAGTGAATGATGGGTGATTAGGGGGTTGATTGGGTGCAAACAGGGGTCTGGGAGGTGGGCAGGGGGGGGGGGGTCTGAGGGGTGCTGTGGGCAATCAGGGGGCAGGGGGGGAGATCAGTGTGATTGGGTGCAGACTAGTGTGGCTGCTGCCTGCCCTGGTGGTCCCCCGGACACTGGGACCACCAGGGCAGGAGGCAGCCTGTATAATAGGCTTTGTATACATTACAAAGCCTATTATACGCTTTGCATGCGGATATGTGCATTCCTCCGCCTGCCGGCGCTGCTAAGTGGCCGGCGAGCTGGAGGCTAAATCCCCGGCCATCGATCCCCGGCGGAGGATCGCGTCACAGATGACGCGATCGCTCCGCCCATGCCCGTACAAGGACCGCCGCCTCTTGTACATGCGGCGGTCCTTGCGGGATCCACTTTCCGGCCACCCCTGTGCAGTGGGCGGTCGTTAAGTGGTTAAGCTCATTTAGTTTCCTTTTATCCTTTTGGCGCCTCTGTTCTCCTGCATATTAATGCTACAGTAGTTCACCCTTCTAAGGGCTGATCTTTTTTTTGCTATTGTTATATTGCAATTCTTTGTGTCCAGTGCACCCATTAGCTGTTGTAGACAGGTCTGTTGATCCTAGTAATGCATTAACTTGATAAATCAATAACCTTTGTAAGGGCTGTTTTTTTCTTGCTATTATTATATTGCAATTCTGTGTGTCCAGTGCACACGTTAGCTGTTGGATACAGGTCTGATGATCCTAGTAGTGTACTGACCATAATCCAATAATACTTCACCACCACTACTAGCATCTAATATCCACTACTGCCCTCTGTATTATGCCTCAGTGCAGAATCAGTGTTTTTTTTGGTTACTTAAAGAAAACCAGAGATGTCGCATTGCAAAGATTTTTTACTTACCTGGGGCTCCTCCAGACCCATAAGCATGGATGCGTCCCTCGCCATCCTCCCGTTGTCCTCTGTTGTTGCCATCAGCTCCGGTAAATGGCTCAGTCAGCTCCTGGCTGATGTCACTGAGCCAGATACCGGGGCTGATTGCCTTGGAGTGTGCCCAGAGAAGAAGTGGGCAAACCAAAGCAGAACAGAGATCTTTTAATTGTTTTATATTTCCCTCGAGGGGTGACTCACCTGAGACCCTGGGCTCTGAGGCATTTCAGAGAGCGACCAAGGTGTGGATTTTCCCCACTCAATTGGGGATGGTTATCCCCTACAGGTGTTGAATGGATGGTTGTCCTTATCTGCAACCAAACTTTGTGAGAACCATAGTCTCCACTATACAATCTTTTGAGACCTCAATCTTACATACTACACTATCCAGTCTGTCTGTGTTGTATGTCTGTGTTCTTTTTTTTAGTTTTTGTTTTTTTGCAAGATTTACTCCTTCCGCCACAATGTCAATGTGGTGTGGACTATCTACATACCTTGTTTCATAAAAAGGTATTAAATTACATAAGTGCTTACCTGAGGAAAATTGATGCATGCTTTAACACCAAGCCTTAACCCTAGCAAGTCTGGCTCTGCAAATCTGGCTCATTTGGCTATTCATGAGGCAATGCTCATGCAAATATGCATTTGCTTTCGCACGCCAAACTATGCAGGTCAAAAAACGAATACCGCAAAGCGGTCGCCCTGCGGGAATTAGTTCATGCCACATAAGCACTATCCAGGAGCGCCACGGGGAGGCTTCCCAATGCCCCATACAACCGGGGGACCGCGGGGTCCCAGGCACTCTCACCGCCTGGGAACCACAGCAGCACCCCGGAGGGGGAGGCTGGGTGGTGCAGGCGACCCCCCAAGCGTGGCCAGCGCCGGGGGGGAGCCGCCCGCTCCAACCTCCCAATATTAAAAACAGGCACTTACCTTAACGTCCATTGCATTCTGCTACATGCGCATTAACTTGGGGGCACCACATGAGAAAGGAGTGAAGCATGGGTCACCCCGTCACCCCAAGCTTTAGAGCTCAGGGCTGGCTCACACACAACACTCCAGAGGGGGGGGGGGGGGGGGGAGGACAGGTGCAAACAACTCACTCCAGGGCTCACACCACCAGAGCAAGCCTGCGCAGTCCCCGGGTTGTATGGGGGCATTGAGAAGCCTCCCCGTGGCGCTCCTGGATAGTGCTAATGTGGCATGAACTAATTCCCGCAGGGCGACCGCTTTGCGGTATTCGTTTTTTGACCCTGCATAGTTTGGCGTGCGAAAGCAAATGCATATTTGCATGAGCATTGCCTCATGAATAGCCAATTGAGCCAGATTTGCAGAGCCAGACTTGCTAGGGTTAAAACCTGGTGTTAGAGCACGCATAAATTTTCCTCAGGTAAGCATTTCTTGTAGTTGTATCCTTTGGAGGCAGGTGGAAGATGGCTTGCTCTGGTGGTGTGAGCCCTGGAGTGAGTTGTTTGCACCTGTCCTCCCTCCCCCCCTCTGGAGTGTTGTATGTGAGCCAGCCCTGAGCTCTAAAGCTTGGGGTGACCCATGCTTCACTCCTTTCTCATGTGGTGCCCCCAAGTTAATGCGCATGTAGCAGAACGCAATGGACGTTAAGATAAGTGCCTGTTTTTAATATTGGGAGGTTGGAGCGGACGGCTCCCCTTGGTGCTGGCCACGCTTGGGGGGGTCGCCTGCGCCACCCAGCCTCCCCCTCCGGGGTGCTGCTGTGGTTCCCAGGCGGTGAGAGTGCCTAGGACCCCACAGTCCTCCGGTTGTATGGGGGCATTGGGAAGCCTCCCCGTGGCGCTAATGTGGCATGAACTAATTCCCGCAGGGCGACCGCTTTGCGGTATTCGTGTTTTGACCCTGCATAGTTTGGGGTGCGAAAGCAAATGCATATTTGCCTGAGCATTGCCTCATGAATAGCCAATTGAGCCAGATTTGCAGAGCCAGACTTGCTAGGGTTAAAACATGGTGTTAGAGCACGCATACATTTTCTTCAGGTAAGCATTAAATTACATAAGAACCCCCCCCCCCCCCTCCCCCCCAAAAATAAAAAAAAATTGGCTGAGCAAATTTATGAGTTTTACTATAACTGTTTAAAAATATAAAATAGTGTCTAATTCTCTCTCTATCTCTCTCTCTCTCTCTCTCAGTGGCATAGCAATAGTGCAGAGGTTGCAACCGTGTTGGGGCCCTTGACCATAGGGACCCGAGGGGCCATTCATCGACTGCAGTATTAGCTCTTTATTGGTCCACTTGGGGGGGTCCAATGTAAAACTCGCACTGGGGCCCATTGCTCTTTAGCTTCTCTCTCTCTCTCTCTCTCTCTCTCTCTCTCTCTCTCTCTCTCTCTCTCTCTCTCTCTCTCTCTCTCTCTCTCTCTCTCTCTCTCTCTCTCTCTCTCTCTCTCTCTCTCTCTCTCTCTCTCTCTCTCTCTCTCTCTCTCTCTCTCTCTCTCTCTCTCTCTCTCTCTCTCTCTCTCTCTCTCTCTCTCTGCTTAAATCTTGCAGCAAATGTTATGTTTTTTTTGTATTCTATAAAACACCTTGTCACTTTTCATTGCTGGTAATAGATACATTTATTGAAATTCACATAGAAATCTCTTATTATTGGAATGTGGAACAATTCAGAACAATAATGCATCTGGAATTTCATTTTGAAAAGCTGTATGCAGATTAACAACTCAGATCTATCCAAACAAAATCAGAAAATTTCTATTACATATATGTATGCTTCTAAAAATGGACTAGGTAATTTTAAATCTTGAGAAACAGGGTCATTCAAACATTTGACATTGAACAGATAAAGGAGTATGATTCACTGACACAGCAGCTGATATAAAGGTGTATAAAATCTTTTAGTACTAGTAGAAATAGTGCCTGGAGGTCAATAAAATTAAGAATTCAGAAAAATGCAGCAGCTATAAAGCTGTCAGGACAATATAAAAGTTGGTAGTAGTTCAAGTACTAGTGCAGTTGAGGGGGATGTTTCCTTTGGAGTTGGCAGTTTGGACTCGTATCTTAATGCATTGCAGCAGTACAATATCTAATAGAAGCTTGTATCTCTAAAACTATATTTTTGTACCAATATTTTTTTTCCTTTTTTTAATGTGTTTTCAAGTTACTAATTTACATGTTTACTTTATTCACAGAATTATAATAACAGCAATGAGTAGATTTATAGATAGATGGATGCTTATAATAATTGATGGTTATAATAATGTCATATTTATATAATTCATCAATGAGTTTTTGTGTAGAAAATCAGGTGCTTGTGGCCCTCCTTGCCATTTCATGTGGCCCTCCAGAGCTTCAAATGTACCCATCATTGTTAGCAATAAAAGAACAGCAGTACACTTCTATCCCATCCATAGGATGACACTGTTTCTGGCTGAAACATTATCAGTTTTAGCCTGGGTGCAGCAACAACCCCATTGACATTCCTTTGAAATTAGCATGGGGCCGCCTCCTTGGATCCAAATCCTCTCTGTGTGATTGGTAAAACACCCACACCTACACACCTTTTCTGCCAGCTTCTCCCCAGATAGCAGAAGAGTAGCAGAGCCTTGTAATGATGATGTGCTTCAGAGCTGCATCAGGTCTTTTCTGTTGTTCCTGGCAGCTGCACATGCTATACTTCCTGACCTCTATCTCCCAATCACTTCACACGCATTCAGAGCCGGAGGTATGCAGCATAGACTCTCTGTCAGGAAGACTAGAGGAGACCCAAAGCAGCACTGCAGTAGGAAAATATTCCACTGCACTACTCTGCAGAAGGGGAAGGAGATCCAGGACCCCCACCACATGGTCACCATAGTTATGCCACTTTATTTGAGACTGTTAAATAAATGTTAAATCATAATATATGTTTCCCCAACTTAAACTATGTTTTAAATTTGGCCCTCTATATAATTGAATTTGACACCCCTGCTATATAATGTATCATATGCCTTCTGAGCCACAACCTGAAACAAGAATTCAGATCAGAAAAGTCACCGTATCTTTATACTTACTGTCCTCTAGGTGAGTGGTTCAAGGGGAGGGTGACTGATGAAACACTGTAATGGTGTGTATATGAAAAAAGTGGCACAAAACGTATCCCAGCCACTGGCAATGGTCTGGCTCCCTTTTTTTTCACCATAGGGCGCAACATATTTTATTTTAACTAAATGGGGTGATAGGGTTAAAATAGTTTAAAGAAAGGAACACCGCCAGAATGTAGTCAAGAATCTCCATTCTGGTCTTATTTCTTAGGGTTACAATCCCATTAACCTTCTTGCTCATGTGTAGCTAAATAGATTTGCAAATTCCTTTTGTTTTAAGAAGACAACATTTTATCTAGCATGTTATTACTATTATTATTAATTTTTTATTACACATTTTCTTACTATACATTACTTTGTTTGTTTCTATATTTAGATTACACACACACACACACACACGCGCGGACACACACACACACACACACACACACACGCGCGCGCGCGGACACACACACACACACACGCGCGCGTGCGGACACACAAACACACACACAAACACACACACACACGGACACACACACACGCGGACACACACACACGCGGACACACACGCGGACACACACACGCACAGGGACACACACACACGCGCGGACACACACACACACACACTTTGATGACTACCAGCAGAGGTGGATGCAGCCAAGGAAAAAGAAATTCTGTAAAGTCGTATATTTGGTGCATAACAAGATAAGTTATTTTTAGTCATACTAGTGAGAAGAATATTGTGATTTGGCCAAATCCAGCCTCCCCCTGATAGCTCATATATGTGAAATAATGGTTACTTTCTGTCAATGTTCAATGGTTTAACATTTATTTTCCATGTTAATTTTAAGTTTCACACAATTACCAGCTACATGTACCATATTTTTCAGCATATAAGACAAACTTTTTCTCCCCCAAAAATTCCCAAACTTACAAATGCCCACTGATACAACCCGCCACAAATTTCAGGGACTCCCTGCATTGTCCCCGTTTGTCCTGTGCAGTCCTTACTTGTCCTGTGCTCTCCCCCTTGTGTCCTAAGCTGTTCCTCATCTGTCCTTAGTATAGCAAAGCCCCACACAAGTTTGCTTAGCCTTCCTGGCTACACCAGCCTACATGGATACGAAGTTAAAGAGAGTTTAAAAGAGTAGTGCCATTTAAAAAAAAATGTATTAAAAAAACGTAACTCGTCTCCCCTTCCAAAGCGTTCTTTAACCCCTTCTGACCTATGCGTGCTGGTATAGCCATAGAAGTAAACCTATGGGGGATTCCACCATACTAAGCTGTACCAGCATAAATAAAATACCAACAAACTTCTATACTTATACACAAAACTCAGTACCATTTTTTTCCCTTCCCTTTTTTTTGTGATATTAGCTATGATTCCTTGTCTAGGCTTTTCCCATATGGCACAAGCTTGTTTTTTTGTTAGTTTGTTTTTTGACAACCTTTATCTTTGTTACATGCTCCCTATCATGCCTGATACCACCATGTCAGCTGACAGCTCTACACTAGAGGAAAAAAAAAAAAACTGGTAATGCCGCTAGTTCAATTTTACCTTTTTCTTAAAACATTTCAGTGTGTCAAAACATTCTGAATAGCAATGATAGCGATGGGAAAATAATTTAGGCAAACTAGTAAATTTGTGAATTGTAAATATTTTGATTTGCATGAATCTAAATACATAAAGACAAATTCCTCCAATCTTCTGAGAATCATAACATTTAAGAAGCACAATTGCCTGCATTAATGAATTATGTGATTCTCTGAAGATCAAAACATTCTGCAGATATCCAAGCAAATAAAAATATGCAAATCAATGATTCTTCTGCCTTGATTTTCATTCATCTCAGATAACAGGTTTTCTGGCAAATGTAAACCATGCCTGCACGAGGCAACACGAGACAATATAATTATCTTTCTTGCTAAGTGTCTATAAAAGTAAAGGAGAGTGCAGCAAATAGCCTATTTTATGACCAAAAATAAATGCCTAGAGCCCTGTTTGGTTTTAATCTGACTCTGCATATTTACTATCACTGATCTCTCCTCTGTTAATATAGCCCAGATCATGATAACTGACATTATATGAGTTGTCATGGGCAACAGATAACTATTCCCTCCAATCATTTAAATCAATCACTGAATTTAACTGAAGTGTTTTTGTATAGTTTTAACAGTTTTTATATAAACCTAATGCAACATAAACTCATATGTGACATGCAAGTTATTCTGAGCCTAATCAACCTAGCTAGGATCATTATTATGAGAATTTTATGAATGGCCATTTGATAACTGTTAATTAGTGACTTGCTCATTTACATATTGCACTATGAAGCCACCAATTAACCCAGCGGAGTCTTCTTACAAAGCAATACCATATTTGTTGCTCCTTTGCAGTGTTGGTTTCATTAGCAGCAGCTCAAGATAAAGAAATGATCTGAATTAATTAAATGCATACTGCTGTCACCCTGTGTTTATTTTGTTCATTAAACAATTTAATTTAATAAATGTATTAATTGCAGCATAAAACATCTATGCTTTATGTATACACATGGAACATGCATATACATACTGTATGTGCCTTCTGACACAAGCTCTGGCAGTAAGACTGTTATTGGACAAGCACTCTTCCTTTAAAAGCATAAATGTTATGCAGTTCTTTGCAAAATCTAATCATGTGCATCAGTCAAACAGCATTCTCCATCCATATTACATGTATAATAATCTTCCAAGCAGAACATATGAATTCACAACTCCCTCACTGTATTTGCTGCATGGTTTGAGGGTGCTTCCCCGATGGAATTATACATACACAATTTTGGTATGGCCAGAGCCAATGGCACAAACAGATAATTGAGATTTCTAGGAGTATGTGTATACTGCTGCAATGGTTTCCAGTACATTTAGTTTACATGTTTAACCTGTATTAAAAGTTAAAGTTACTGCAGACTGACTTGGGAAGGTAGCATTCAATGACATAATTATTTTTACAGCATTCAAATCAACCACTAAGAATAGTTAAGCATAGTGTGAAGGCAGAAGAGTAGCCATACTCATCCTGCTGGGATTTAAATAAGGGAAAAACAAATGCTGTGGTATGTGGTCAATTCACATGCAGACAGCCATCAACCCTCTGCACTCAAATCACATAAGGACAACAAGCTGGACTGCTTAAAGCAATGAGGATGTCAAAATGGAGGAACTACGTTTCTGTATTGGACTGCAGTGATTATTTTGCTAGTTTAGCTCATCATGGTGAGGTTCCCAACTCAGGGCTGGATTTACAACTCAGGTGCCTCAGGTGCCCCAGGACGTTTTGGCGCCCAAAACTCTGCTTCTCAACAGAGGCTACATCCCCAAGTAAAAATATTTTAACTCTAATCCCTGCCTCATGCCATTAACTGTCCTTAGAATCTTACACTCTAATCACTGTCTGATGTTACCCTTAGTAACATGACACAAGGATTAGGGTGTAGGGTCCTGGGGTCTGTGATATCATGCAGGGACTAGACTATAAGACCCTAGGGACAGTTAGTGGCCTCAGGCGGGGATCCCCCAATCAGGCAGGAATTCCCCCAGTCTAGTGGTCCCTGGCAACCTTTTGTATTCATTGCAATGGCTCAACTTTTTGCAGTGTCTTCTGAAGAGGACATGGCACACACTTTACGTATACCTTCTCTTAGGAGCAAGCAGTAGGGGTGTTTGTCTGTCTCCCATATGGATGCATGTCAGATAGGGCTAGGTTGTGATGTTGGGATGTTTGGGATGTGTCTTACGGGATTTGGGATGGGGCAAATCTGGCCTGTTCCTATACTTTATGATCATGCCTCACAAGCCCCAGACTCTGCTCCCCCCTCTGATCTAGTTATATGTATGGTGCTGCAAGCATCATCATTTAGCCTCTCTGCTCTATAAGATACACAACAGCATAATTTTAAAGAAAAACATTTTTTTATTACAGCTGATACAAATCCTGCAATAAATCTGCAGTGTTTCTACTTCCTGCTTTCGTAGAAGTAGACATTGGCCTCAATTCACTAAGATCATGCTGGAGATAAAAAGGCAAGAAAAATTTTACCTCCACACATTGATGGTATTTTCAGTGTTAATTCACTAAAGAAGCTTGCCTTATTAAGGTGTGTAGATATACGTTTTCACAGTGAGAGACTTATCTTATCATTTCTTTCCTCAAGTTAAAGCTAAACAGTTAGCACGTGAAGAGCCATGCGCGTGTCTTTGCGTGCGCAAAGTTTTTGCGCCCGTGTGGTAACTACCGTTTGCGCGCGATAATGCAGACTTTTTGCGCAAAGTCTGCGTTATCACGCGCAAACTGTAGTTACTGCGTGGGCGCAAAGATGCACGCACGGCACTTCGCGTGCTGTTTAGCACGGGCGTGCTAACAATTCGTGCTCTTTAGAAAATCAAGCCCACTGTCTTTAACTTTAGAATTCTGTAGTTATTTTAAGGGTTGAAATGTTAACTTTAGAGTTCTCTCCTTAAAGGGGTTCTGTGGGGGTTGTGGAAGAGAAAAACTGACACTTACCTTGGGCTTCTATCAGCCCCGTGCAGCGGTAATGTCCCACGACGTCCTGCTCCCATCCGCCGTTCCCCGCAGCCAGCACCGGGCTATTATTCGTCTGACATACAGACGAATAATGCGCGTTGCCGTGCCTCCGCTCGCGTCATCTGAGGCTTACTGCACAGGCGCAGTACAACGGAGCCTAAGCTTCCGATGACGCAGGCAGAAGCGAGCGGGTGCGCGGCTACTCTAGCGCAGCCGCAGTTGGATCCCATGCCGCTTAGACCAGGGCCGGCAGCGGAGAACGGCAGATGGGAGGAGATCGGCGTGGGACATTACCGCTGCACGGGGCTGATAGAAGCCCAAGGTAAGTGTCAGTTTTTCTCTTCCACAGCCCCCACAGAACCCCTTTAACTTAAAGACAGAAAAGTTAAAGAGGAACTTCAGTCTAAATAAACATACTGTCATTAAGTTACATAAGTTATGTTAATTAAAATTGATAGGTAGTATAATCTCTTACCCACCCTGTTTTAAAAGATCAGGCAAATGTTTGATTTCATGAGGGCAGACATCTTTTTGGTTGAAAGGAGGTGACAGGGAGCATGAGACACAGTTTCAACTGTCCTGTGTGCTGATCACCCCTCCCAGTTGCTAGGCAACATGAATAACAACATAGGAAATCCCATCATGCTTTGCACAGCATCAGGGAAAAAAAGCCCAGGCAGTTTTCTTTGATGGGTGGAGCTTAGCTAAAAATGCAGCTAAGAATTATGCTTTGGTAAGAAAAACAAAGTTCTGATGCTGTGAAACTGTTAAAGAAACACCAAGCCTTTTTAGTTCTGCTGAGTAGATTTTTAGTCCGGAGGTTCACTTTAAGTTTGCTACATACCATGGTGATAACACTTGAAACAGCCCAGAAACGTTATTAAAGAGAGGAGATAAGCTTTGTGAATTGAGGCCATATTGTTAACATTCTGTGCTTACCAATTACCTGTCTGCCGAGACAGGCAGCTGCAACAGCAGAGGGATCAAATTACAACTTGTGCTTAGTAAAGCTACATACTCACCTTGTGATGCAGGAAGATGGATGCAGCAACATCTCCCTGATGATGAGCGCTCGGCCGGCGGGTATGCACAACTTTACACGTACACAACGGGAATTCAAGCAATTGCGGTCCTTTGTGTGGAAGTCATCAGGGATCTTAAAGATCCAATCCGCCATAACGGTCGTTATTGCTGTGCGATGCTAAGTGATGTTTGCATGATCGTGCAACTGTACCCATGTCGCGAGATGGCAGAAACAACCGTACATCATTTAGAAAAATCGCCAGTCATTGGGAAAATCGTCTGAAAAATCATGAGGTGGGTACAAGCCCTAACAGATGAGGGGGAATTAGACTGTCTTGTGCAAGAGTTCAGGTCCACTTTAAATAATGGATTACTGCTGCTGTGAGTAGAGGAATGAGCTGAGCTAAGCTTGTCTGCTCTGCATTTCCCTGTGCCTTACCTTCTATTGTGCCTGTAAACAGTGTCCATCAATGTTTAGAGAGCAGAGCAGTCACCGCGGAACTGTAAGTTAAGCAATGCCATCACTCACTTCTGCATTGCTGCTTCTGTGTGCTCTGCTCTCCTCTGTAATCCCTCTTCCACACTCCATCCTGACTTCTCCCGCTGCTGCTCTACTTAGGGTTGTGGGTCTGCCGCAGAACATGTGCACTGCATCAGAGGGAGGGAGGAGTAGAGCAGTGCATGGGATTATCGGTGGAGTGCTGCCTTTCCCCCATAAGGCTCTTGAAGACACGTGCCTGCAGTGCCTAATGGTTAATCCAACCCTGTCCCTCTTAAGAATTGGTTGTTACTCTACCGACACCAGTCAGCATGCAAGTAAACACTTAGTACACACTGCTGCGTTGCATTTTTAAAATCAAATGCATTTTTTAATCACAAGGTCTTTTGAAAAATCATGAAAATTGTGAAGACCTGTACACACTGGTGTGATGCGATTTTTCTATTTTCATGAAGGCTTTGGGATTTAAAAATCGCATGTGATTTAAAATGTGCAGTGCAAGCGCAGCAGTGTGTACAGATCCTTTATGTCCTAGAGCCCGAGTTTCAAGCTGAAGCTAAACTTTGGTTCTTAAACGTTACATAAAGGGAACACATGCATGCACATAAATATGTTTCTTTATATAGAGAGACAATATGTATCACTCATGCTATTAAATAAATGCATGCATTGGAGAGCGGAGCACTCGTACTACTGGAGGAATGACCCCATGTGACTTATGTTGCGTCTTCTATGACGCTGTGGACGCCGGCAGAGGGGGCGGCCATGTTCTGATGCCCTGAGCATCTCCTCGCGTGGCAACCATATTTCCCCGCTGATTAGGTGGGAGATTGCTTACGTCTGGGGGAGGGTACTGAGCACTCCGTTTTGCATACTAAGGGATTAGTTCCCCATCAGGTCCGCCGGCCTCTGCCTCTCTCCGATTGGTCGGTCACAGGTGAGCTCATTAACTTGTGTGTTATATAAGGAGATTTGTAATGTCTGTTAGTGTGATGATCCTTGCTTTTGGCTTGAAAAAGGGCTGCATGCCCGAAACAGCGGAGCTGTCGCTGCTGCTTTGACATCATGCTTTTTAACTAATAAAAGAGCTATTTTTCTACTGAAGGCGGTGCTGACTCGATTTTGGACTTTGGATGTATGCTTGGTCTGATGTGCACAGACCATAGGAGTCACAGCACGCCTGCTTTATTCCCCCATTGGTGCTTGCCACACACTGTGGATGTTGGTTGCCTGCACGATTCGGTGAAAGCACAATGGAGGTTGAACAAGAGAGCACAAGTGTGATTTTTCCTTATTCAGAGGATGATGCAGTGCGGATTCTGGCACCGGTGACGGGCAAAAATCAATTTTTAAAGAAACCTGATGAGAAAATTCTTAAGCGTGATCTGGAGGCTTTGCGTAAAACCAAAATCAACCTTGAATTACATGCCTCCACCCTTGCAGAGTACCATCAACAAAAAAAGATACCCAGAGCGGTTAGAGCACAGGTTGCACCTGTAATGTTTCCACGGGATAAAATCTTCTGCGGTGTATGGGAGCGAATTTGGAATCGCGCCTCGTTTGATGCCATGTTACACACAGTGGCCCGCATACAAGAAGAAATCCCTAAAGTGGATCTGAAAATCGAGACGATTGTTAAAGAGCTTAACAGGCTACTTTCACCTGCTACTGGACAGGCATATTTTGATGACCTTGAGACCAAAATGGAGAAATATCGTACAGGAGTGGAGGATACAAAAAGAGCTAAATTCCACCGTGACTTGATGGACTATTCAAGTGGGTATGTTTATACCTGGCAGAGAGAAGGCTATAACCCCAGAAGAAGAGGACGTAATCCTCCGTTTAAAAGGGGTAAGAAGCCAAAACCACAGGGGGATGGAGAGAGTGGCTCCTCAGATTTTTTAGTGACCCCCAGGGACACCACTTCCCAGTCATCACAAGACACAGAAGGAGAGGAGGTAGGAGATACCAGTGGAAAAAACAAAAGCAAAGACAAACCTCTGAAGAACAAGAATCCATCAGGAAAAATGAATCTACGTCAGAAGAACACCAAAGCCAACTAGTTGTCAATCTATCACGTTATACACTTACCGCTGATGAGACGAGAGTATTGAACCATGGACTGGGCTTCTGTCCAACAAAAGGTCCAGATTTCTTCCAATTGGACTTGGACTTGTTTTGCTTTTTTAGATCTATTAAGCTGAAGCAGTTCTTTACGTGTGTACCGAGGTGGCCAGGAACACATACGTCGGAGGAGATAACTGAATTGTCTCTAAAACCGTTGGGATTACGGAATAAAAGTTCTTTCACACCTCCAAGCCATCCAGCAATTGAATTGTTTATCTCTAAAGTCAAGCAGGACCTGAATCAGTTGGAAGAAGATCTTAGTAGACATCCACCAAAGATCATGTCCAATCTTACTAAAGGAGAAAGGGAGGCACTTAAGTCCTTACAAAATAACGAACAGATTATTGTTCGCCCTGCAGATAAGGGAGGAGCAGTGGTGGTGTTGGACAGTGACTATTATCGCCAAGAAATTTTACAACAATTGGCGCAGGATGGCGTATATGAGAAATTAAGTATTGACCCCCTATTTGGGATACCGGGACTGATTAAGCAAGTAGTTGATGAGGCTTTACAGCGTAGAATTATTGATGAGGAATGTGCAAAATTCTTAGTGAAAGATCATCCTGTAACCCCTATGTTATACACCCTTCCTAAAATACATAAGAGTTTGGAGGCGCCACCTGGTAGGCCCATAGTGTCGGGTGTAAATTCAGTGTTTGTCCCTTTGGCACAATTTATTGACAAGATTTTGCAACCGTTAGTCCTTTCATTGGATTCTTATTTGAGAGACACTAAAATGTTTATTGACAAATTGAATGATCTAAGTGCATTGAGTGCAGAGTGTGTCTTGGTTACTCTGGATGTTGAAAGCCTCTACACCTCCATCCCACATGATGGAGGTGTAGAGGCTGTAGAGTGGTTTTTAATGCTACATGCAGACTTGACAAGCGAACAGAGGAAGTTTGTTGTCTCGCTGCTACAGATAGTATTGCGAGAGAATTACTTCTACTATGATGGGGACTTCTATGCGCAGCGTATAGGAACTGCGATGGGTTCGAACGTGGCCCCGTCCTATGCAAATTTATTTATGGGACAATACGAGGAGAGCTTCGTTTATACTAGTCCCTTGTTCCACCAGCATGCTAAATGCTGGTGGAGATTTATCGATGACATATTTTGCATATGGGCGGGGCCACGTTCGTCCCTGGAACAATTTATTGTCCAACTTAAAGATAAGTGTCCCCAGATAGTCTTGACCGCACATGTGGATGCCACGGGTGTCTCTTTCCTTGATACTTGGGTGTACAGGGTGGGTGACAAATTGTTCACTGACCTGTACACTAAACCCACAGATCGAAACTCTATATTAGAGTTTCAGAGTTTTCATCCGCAACATATTAGGAATAACATCCCGACCGGACAGCTAATGCGGGTTGAGAGATTGGTGGCGGATCCCGAAAAACGTGAAGGTAGACTGGAACAGATGAGGGATAAATTTAAGAAGAGGGGGTATCCTAATAATCTATTAGAGAACAAAGCTAGAACTAGAGCCAGGAGTAGATCTAAGGAGCCAAGAATAGCCTTTGTTAGTACTTACAACAGCCAGAGTCAACAGATAACTAGGGTTATTAATAGACACTGGAAGATACTTAGAGAATCTTTCCCTACAGTACAGGAATTCAGGTATCCGCCACTGATG
This sequence comes from Hyperolius riggenbachi, assembly GCF_040937935.1. Taxonomy (NCBI): domain Eukaryota; kingdom Metazoa; phylum Chordata; class Amphibia; order Anura; family Hyperoliidae; genus Hyperolius; species Hyperolius riggenbachi. Next base: position 233,545,291 of record NC_090650.1, read on the forward strand.
TCTTTTCGACGGCCGCCTAGGATTAGAGACAAGGTGGTACACACGTCTGCGGTTGAGAGGGTAGGTGTGCCCAGGAATGGGACATTCCCTTGTTTGCACTGCCACATGTGTGGCTGTGTGACAAAGGGAGATAAGTTCACACATCCATCTAGTGGTAAGAGTTTCCACATTAGAGGGTACTTTAATTGTGAGTCAGCATTTGTAGTTTACCTGATTAAGTGCCCATGTGGTCTAGGTTACGTGGGCAAAACCACACAGCCACTTCGAGACCGCATTTCATCGCACAAATCTGCGATCAGAGGTGAGAGCTCTGATCATGCAGTGGCATGCCACTTTAAAGATTGCAGACATACTGTCTCGCAACTCAGAGTCCAGGTTATCGATAATGTCCCTTTCAGTGTTAAGAGGGGAGACCGCCATAAATTATTGTTGAGAAAGGAGGCGATGTGGATTAGGAGATTGGGAACTTTTGGCAGAGGGGGGCTTAATAAGGAATATGAGCTGTCGGGGTGTATTTAGAGTTGCATTGTATTTTTTTTCTTTGTAGGAGATATTTGCATATTAATCTTGTGTGATTTTTTATCTATTTATAGATTCTTTGGACCGACGAGGAGGAGCTTGGCGGAGACTGGCAAGTTTAAATTATCCAGGGCTAGCGATGGATTGCTGTGCGGGGGGAGACTGGGGGCGTCATGGCTAGGCCGCTCTATTGGCCATACAGGTACCGTCCTTTGTTTGGGGTTACCATGGGGATATTGTTTACATGTGGGAGTCACATGATAGCGAGGGCGGATCGCCCAGACGTAGTCAGTGACGTCCCTTTCCACTAAGGCGAGCTGCTTCCGCATTGGAGAGCGGAGCGCTCGTACTACTGGAGGAATGACCCCATGTGACTTATGTTGCGTCTTCTATGACGCTGTGGACGCCGGCAGAGGGGGCGGCCATGTTCTGATGCCCTGAGCATCTCCTCGCGTGGCAACCATATTTTCCCGCTGATTAGGTGGGAGATTGCTTATGTCTGGGGGAGGGTACTGAGCACTCCGTTTTGCATACTAAGGGATTAGTTCCCCATCAGGTCCGCCGGCCTCTGCCTCTCTCCGATTGGTCGGTCACAGGTGAGCTCATTAACTTGTGTGTTATATAAGGAGATTTGTAATGTCTGTTAGTGTGATGATCCTTGCTTTTGGCTTGAAAAAGGGCTGCATGCCCGAAACAGCGGAGCTGTCGCTGCTGCTTTGACATCATGCTTTTTAACTAATAAAAGAGCTATTTTTCTACTGAAGGTGGTGCTGACTCAATTTTGGACATTAAATAAATGCTGGCATAGGTACAAGAGAGCTGACTTGGGTAATTAGAGTAGGGACTAATTCTGAGGAGGGAACCTCATCAATCATCACAAGGTCTAGTAGAAAATTATTGCAGACATTTTGACAACCGATTTGCATTTATAACTATATGTCATATTCTAGGTTCTTCAAAGTAGCCACCTTTTGCTTTGATTACTGCTATGCACACTCTTGGCATTCTCTTGATGAGCTTCAAGAGGTAGTCTTGCCTTATGAATGCGGTTGGGACTATCAGTTGTGTTGTGGAGAAGTCAGGTGGATATAAAGCTGATAGTCCTACTGAATAGACTGTTAGAATTTGTATTATGGCAAGAAAAAACCAGCCAAGTAAAGAAAAATGATTGGTCATGATTACTTGAATGAAGGTCAGTTAGTCCGAAAAATTGGGAAAACTTTGAAAATGTCCCCAAGTGCAGTCTCAAAAACCATCAAACGCTACAAAGAAACTGGCTCCCGTGCGGACCGCCCCAGGAAAGGAAGACCAAGAGTCACCTCTGCTGCGGAGGATCAGTTCATCCGAGTCACCAGCCTCAGAAATCGCAGGTTAAAAGCAGCTCAGATTAGAGACCAGGTCAATGCCACGCAGAGTTCTAGCAGCAGACAAATCTCTAGAACAACTGTTAAGAGGAGACTGTGTGAATCAGGCATTCATGGTAGAATATCTGCTAGGAAACCACTGCTAAGGACAGGCGACAAGCAGAAGAGACTTGTTTGGGCTAAAGAACACAAGGAATGGACATTAGACCAGTGGAAATCTGTGCTTTGGTCTGAGGAGTCCAAATTTGAGATTTTTGGTTCCAACCACCATGTCTTTGTGCGACGCAGAAAAGGTGAACGGATGGTCTCTACATGCCTGGTTCCCACCGTGAACCACGGAGGAGGAGGTGTGATGGTGTGGGGGTGCTTTGCTGGTGACACTGTTGGGGATTTATTCAAAATTGAAGGCATACTGAACCAGCATGGCTACCACAGCATCTTGCAGCGGCATGCTATTCCATCCAGTTTGCGTTTAGTTGGGCCATCATTTTTTTTTCAACAGAACAATGACCCAAAACACACCTCCAGGCTGTGTAAGGGCTATTTGACCAGGAAGGAGAGTGATGAGGTGCTGCGCCAGATGACCTGGCCTCCACAGTCACCAGACCTGAACCCAATCGAGATGGTGTGGGGTGAGCTAGACCGCAGAGTGAAGGCAAAAAGGCCAACAAGTGCGCGCCCGCCGCACGCCCCTTTAGCCCCATCCTCCCTCAGCTCTTCTCAGTCTCTGCGTCCCTCCCTGCACATGCGCAGTAGCACAAAACATGGGACAAACACACACACACAGGAAGTGCAGGGATGGGACGCAGAGACAAAGGGGTTTTATTATAGAGGATGTATATATGTTATGGTGGTTAATGAGTGTTTGAACACCATCCAGATCACCCTCCGGCACATTGAATTTGCTTCCTTCAGCCCATGGCATGAAGTTATTAAAACTATAATGGGTGAAAACTGAAACAAAAATGTATTTTTTTCAACTTTTTTTTCTTCTGTTTGCAATTACAGTAAAATGCATAGCAAATACAATTATTATTGGGAAAAATACTGTGCAATGAAAATCTAGTTTGTCTAGACAAAGGTCATAAGTAGCAATACATTTATCGCTGATTAAATGGGTACATTGGCAAAATGTCAAAACTGGTCTGCTCTATAAGGTAAAAACAATGTCTAGATGTGAATTGGTGGGAGCAGAGATGGATTAAGATGTAATGGAGCCCTAGGCAATGTAGTAGATTTGGGGCCCCTTGTGGTCCTTTTGGTAAGCTGAAGTGGAGACATGTCAGAGAAGGTGGCTGGTGGGCCCCATGACACCCACTATGCCCCAATCACCTGCCTATGTTGCCTGGTGGATGATCCTGTTCTGGGTGGGAGCAGTCACATGTAAGATGTACATTTACCCTAATGTAAAATGAACTGAAAATTACTTTTTTTTTCTTTTACTTTCACTGCGGGCACTTATGGTAGGTAAATTTTTTTTTACACTAGAAATCGCAAACACCATTGCAAACGCAATCACAGTTCACATACCTTTTTTTTTTTTTCCAATTTCATACAAGCTGAAACACCCCCCAAAAATTGCAGTTGATTAGCATGGGTGGAAGGTAGCTGTCATGATTCTTAATGCACTGAGGGATACCTTGCATTTGAAAAAATTGCATCCAATTGGTGTAAAATAGCCCTAAAGGACAACTATCAGTAGAAACAAAATCATGCTAGTTACAGAAAATAAGTAATATTCCTTATGCACTGTATCTCAACTCTCTCTGGTTGCTTTGTTTACTTATGTTCTCTAATGCCTCTTTCAAATGTGCAGGGACATTACTAGGGTCCTGGAAGATCCGGTGCACCTCTGGGCACCAGGCTAGCGACAATTAGCGGTGAGCTGCGGTAAAAATGGGCATGGTCACAAAATTATAAAGCGGCCTTGGTTATGGGGGGAGTCAAATGCAATCCACATACATAAGGCAGCACCATCCCCCCCCCCCCCAAAAAAAAACAACCTCCCATTAAGGGAGATTTCCTTCATGGATGTGCTGCAGTGACATGGTACAAAATCTCTGAGGAAAACCATGAAGAATCAAAGTGGACCTGAACGCTTGCAAAGGACAGAAGGAAAACAGAGAGAAATGCACCTTGTATGTATTTACAGAGTTTAGCCTGTCTCACTCCTCTCATCCGTGTAATCACAAGTTGTAATTTGATCTCTCAGTAGTTGCTCATTTGAAAACACAGGATATTACCAGTATTACTGCTTCCATGAAAGCAGGAAGTAGACAGACTGCGGATTTATTGCAGGATTTGTGTATCAGCTGTAACAAAGAAATGTTTTTCTGTAAAGGTTATTATGCTTTTGAATATCTTTTGGAGCAGAGAGGAAGTTCTAAGTAGAGTTGTCCCGAATGGTTCGACCGCGAACGTGCTCACGCAAACATCGGTGCTCACGTCCAAACGCAAACTTTATGGTGAGTTCGACCCACCCCTATACTACTCCATTGGGCTAAACTTTGACCCTCTAGATCACAGTCAGCAGACACATGGCAGCCAATCAGGCTGCACTCCCTCCTGGAGCCCCCCCCCCATATAAAAGGCAGCAGCGTCGGCCATGCCATGTTCTCACTCAGTCTGCTACTGTGTTAGTGAGAGAAGGGAGAGGCAGTGCTGCAGGGATTGGGAAAGCTTAGTTAGGCTCTTGTTAGCTTGCTCCTTGCTAATACTTATTGCTAAAAAGCACCCCAACAGCTTTTTTGAGAGCTAATGTTCTTGTGATGTGTTTTTTAATTTTTTTGTGTGTGGCCCACTGACTTTCATATACAGCCCTGTCTGTCGCAGCTGGCCCTTGGCAATTGCTATACTGTGCCAGGCCCAGCACATTCAGTGGCTACCTTTTCACTGCACCTGTGTGTGTGACAGCTGCACATTTGTAATACCAGTCCATGCATACCTTTCACTGCACCTGTGTAACAGCATGCAGTTTTATATACCAGTAAGTCACTGCATACCTGTTCACTGTACCTGTGTGTGTGACAGCTGCACATTTGTAATACCAGTCACTGCATACCTTTCACTGCACCTGTGTAACAGTACGCAGTTATGTATACTAGTCACTGCATACCTGTTCACTGTACCTGTGTGTGTGTGACAGCTGCACATTTGTAATACGAGTCACTGCATACCTTTCACTGCACCTGTGTAACCGCACACAGTTTTATATAGCAGTCACTGTATAGCTTTCACTGCATCTGTGTTACCGCACGCTGTTTTATATACCAGTCCATGCATACCTTTCACATTGTTGTACCAGCAGTCACCTTTTCACTGCACCGGTGTGACCACACATTGTTGTACTAGCAGTCACTGCAACCTTTTCACTGCACCTGTGTAACCGCACACTTTTGTACCAGCATTTACCTTTTCACTGCTCCTGTGTGACCGCACATTGTTGTACCAGTCAGTGAATAGCTTTCACTTCATCACCCCCAATATGGACAAAACAAGAGACAAAGGCAGGCCACCCAGCAGGTCTGTTCGAGGTCGAGGTGGCATGATTTCGTGTGGCCCTGGACCAAAGTACAGTGTTCAGAAGGCACGTGCCATCAACTCCCATGATTGCCAGGACGTACTTGACTATTTAACATAGAATGCCTCATCTTCCTCAACTTCCGCAGGGAACCGTGACATATCTTCCTCCGCAGCCACCACTGCTACTACTAGCACCACATCCGCCCCATTTGACGCTTCGCAGAAGTTATTTGGTGGGGAATTAAGTGATTCACAGCCATTCTTGTTACAAGATGACAATGCTAAGCATGTTACACCACCACCTCATATGTCTGAGTTAGGCACCAGTATGGACATAAGGTGTGAGGATGATGAAGTACCTGTTGTTGGTGCAGTTTTGGAGATGTCTGATACAAGCGAAGCTGTGGAGGATGATTATGATGATGATGATGATACTGCCATGGATGTCACGTGGGATCCTAATGGACATGATGACCAGGGGGACAGTTCAGAGGGGGAGTCAGAGAGGCATAGGATGAGACGAGTTGCTAAAAGAAGCAGAGGGAGCTTGTCATCAGAAACAGCTCGTGGCGGTGTCTGGTGGCATGTATCGCCACCTATGGACAGCCAGCCAACATGCTCTTCAAGGTCAGCTGGTGACGCCACCACCAAAGCGTCATCATTCCAGGGCTCAGTGGTGTGGAGTTTTTTTTGCGTGTCTGCCTCAGATGAGAGCAATGCCATCTGTACTATCTGCAATCAAAGATTGAGTCTTGGAAAGAGCAAGACCCATGTAGGTACAACTGCCTTAAGAAGGCACATGATGAAAAAGCACAAGCACCAATGGGAAGACCACCTGAGGAAAGGCAGCAAACAAATGCAAAGCCACCCTCCGCCTCCTCTTCCTCCTTCAGGTGCAGCATCTTCTTCAGCCGCTTTATCCCTTGCACCTTCACAGCCACTCTCCTCCACTCCGCCTCTCACCTTGAGTGCTTCCTGCTCCTCTGCCCACAGCAGCAGCCAGGTTTATGTCCAAGAAGGAAATCTTTGAGCAGTGGAAGCCAATGTCTGCCAGTCACCCCTTTGCCCGGTGTCTGACAGCTGGCTTGGCGGAATTGTTATCTCTCCAGCTGTTACCATACCGGCTGGTGGACTCTGAGGTCTTCCGAAAATTTGTGGCGAATGGGACACCACAGTGGAAAATACCAGGCTGCAATTACTTTTCTCAAAAGGCGATACCCAAACTGTACAGTGATGAAGAAAGGCAAGTGGTGTCATCTCTGGCACACAGCGTTGGGTCAAGGGTCCATCTGACCACGGATGCCTGGTCTGCCAAGCACCGTCAGGGCAGGTACATTACTTATACGGCACATTGGGTCAACCTGGTGACCTCTGGCAAGCAGGGAGTACGTGGCTGTGTAGTGGACCTAGTTGTGACACCTCCACGGCTTGCAGGCAGGCCTGCTGCCACCTCCTCTCCTTCTCCTCCTACTTCCCCTGCTACATCCTCTCCAACTACACACCCCCAGCTCCTCAGGGCCTATGCTGCATGCCAGGTACGACGGTGTCATGCCATCTTGGACATGTCTTGCCTCAAAGCCAAGAGTCACACTGGAGCAGCTCTCCTGGCTGCTCTGAACAAACAGGTGGATCAGTGGCTGACCCCGCACCAACTGGAGATCGGCATCGTGGTGTGTGACAACGGCAGCAATCTCATTTCGGCTTTGAGTTTGGGAAAGTTGACACATGTGCCCTGCATGGCACATGTGCTCAATCTTATAATCCAAAGATTTGTGTCTAAGTACCCAGGCTTACAGGAGGTCCTGAAGCAGTCCAGGAAGGTGTTTGGGCTTTTCAGGCAGTCCTACACAGCCATGCCGCGCTTGGCCGATATTCAGCGGAGAAACAACTTGCCGGTGAGGCACTTGTTTTGCAATAGCTCGACTCACTGGAATACAACGCTCCTCATGTTTGACCACCAGCTACAACAGGAGAAAGCCGTCAAACAGTATCTGTACAACTACAGTGAAAGGACATGCTCTGGGGAGCTGGGGATGTTATGGCCGAAGTACTGGACACTCATGCATAATGCATGCAGGCTCATACGTTCATTTGAGGAGGAGCGTGCCGTGCGTAGAGCGGTGGATCAAGCTGTAGCGGAGTGTGACCAGGAACAGGAGGAGGAAGAGTTTTTGGAAACATCACCTGCGGCATCATCAACACCTGTGGCATCATAGAGGAGGGGGGAGGAAGAGGAGGAGTCGTCAGGGAAAGAAGAGTTAGATGAGGAAGATGTTTTTTTTGAGGAGGAGGCAGAAGAACAACTGCAGCAGACATTGCAGGGGGCTTGTGCTGCTCACCTTTCCCGTGGTGTTGCTTGTGGTTGGGGGGAGGTGGAGAACTTACCTTACATCACTGAGGAAGAGCAAGACGAGATAGCTAGTACGGCGGCATCCGACTTTGTGCAGATGACGTCTTTCATGCTGTCCAGCCTGTTGAGGGACCCCCGTATAAAAACATTCAAGGGGAATGACCTGTACTGGGTGGCAACACTACTAGACCCTCGGTATAAGCACAAAGTGGCAGAGATGTTACCAAATACCCACAAGGCTGACAGAATGCAACACTTGAAACACCATTTGGCAAGTATGCTTTACAGTGCGTTTAAGGGTGATGTCACAGCACAACGGAATAAAGGTGCCACTGCCAGTAATCTTCCTCCTCCTCCCATGTCCATGCAGGCAAGGACAGGATGCTCTAGCGATCTCATGGTGATGTCAGACATGCGGACATTCTTTAGTCCAACGCCTCGCCTTAGCCACTTCGTATCCACCCTCCACCAACGCCTCAACCGGCAGGTAGTCGATTACCTGGCCTTAAGTGTGGATGTAGACACTCTGAGCAGCGATGAACCCCTGGACTACTGGGTGTGTAGGCTTGACCTGTGGCCAGAGCTGTCACAATTTGCCATCCAACTTCTGGCTTTACCCTGCCTCAAGTGTCCTGTCAGAAGGAACCTTCAGCACAGCTGGAGGCATTGTCACTGAGAAGAGAAGTCGCCTAGGTCACAAAAGTGTTCAGTACCTCACCTTTATCAAAATGAATGGGGAATGGATCCCATAGGGTTACTGCCTGCCTGAAGACTAAGTCAGTCCCCACACACAGCATCTCTGCCTGCACGCCGTGTGACTGCCTGCCCCAAGACTAAGTTGGTCCCCATACAGCATCTCTGCCATCAGGCAGCTTGACTGCCTTCTCCGCCACCACCGACAGAGTCCAGGACTCTAGGTGGATTCCTGAATTTGTAAGACCACTGCTAGCAGCGGCCGCTAACAAAAACAATAATATTTTTTCTGGTGCGTGTACATGCCTGCCTAATTTTTCTGGCTGCACTGCAGCTGCAACAAAGCAAAAGGCATGTACTGTACATGTGTCAATTCCCCTTCATGATCGTTACCTTGCCGCGGTGAAGGGGCTTGCTTATCACAATGAAGCAATGACCAGACCTATATGAGTGTGTTGGGGGGCACACCCAAGATAATAAGGTCGTTGCTTCATTGTGGACAGACCAAATTCGATCAGCTGGACAGTCACTGTTGTTCTGTCATTGAGCTACCTCAGCCCGACCATATGGGTTTGAAAACCGCCATCGCCTGCTCTCTTGCCATGGTGCACACCAGTCCAGCATGGCTGTCACTACACAAACAGCTGTTTGTGGTGCGTTACACAGTGAGTTTAGTCTGCCAGTGTGAAGCAGTACACTAATTACACTACCTGATTGATGTATACACATGCAAGATGTTTTAAAGCACTTTAGGCCTCCAATTTAGCAATGCAGTGTGATTTCTGCCCTTAAACCCTGCTGTGCGTAAAATCTAGATTTTTTCCCCGGGGACTTTTGGCTTGTATCCCACTCCGCCATGCCCCCCTCCAGGTGTTAGACCCCTTGAAACATCTTTTCCATCACTTTTGTGGCCACAATTAGTGTTTGTAGTTTTGGAAGTTCGCCTGCCCATTGAAGTCTATGGCAGTTTGCAATGTTTGCCGGTTCGCAAACTTTTTTTGCATGTACGCATTCGAGGTTCGAGAACCTAAAATCAGAGGTTCAAGACAACTCTAGTTCTGAGTTCAGGTCTGCTTTTAGGCAGATCTGAAGGCAAACGCTTGAGAGTGGGGCAGGGAGGAAAAGAGAGCAAGAAAAGAAAGACAGGAGAGAGTGGTAGAAAGGAGAAAGAGAGGAATAAAGGAGAGAGTGCAAGAGAAGGAAGGGAAGGAGAGAAAGAGAGGGAGATTGTGGGAGGATGGAAAGGGGATGGTAGGCAAATAGAGATTGGAGGAAAGCAGAAAATGTAAAGGGGAGAGTGACTGTGTGGCAGAAAGGAGGAATAGAGAGTGAGGGAGAGTAAGAAAGGAGAAAGTAAAAGATGGGATGAAAGGAGATAGAGACACACAGAGATATGAAAAAGAGAGAGGCCAGGAAAAGAGAGAGGGTAGGAAATATTAAGAGAATGGAGAACAAAAAGACAGAGAGGATTGGGGGAGAGAGTATAGTGGTGGGGAGGCCGGTGAGAGAAAGTTAGCAGCAGCAGCAACATGAATTCAGTTTTAGTCAGCTGTCCTGTGCAGCAGGGTCAAGTCAGGCACACAGGCACAGACAGCCTGCACTACGGAAAAAAAACAAGGGAAAGAGGACAAGAGGAGGAAGGATGAGGCATAAGGGGATAGGAGAGAGATGGATATAGCAATCACATGGGGTGTCCACAGGACAAGGAGCATCTAGTTGGCTGCAACACCTGGAAATCAACTTATCTAAATAGGCATCAGGACTCCTGCTGTCACATCCGTCTCCATTCTCCATGTATGGGCAGTCATCCGTGACTGCTCTACACAGGCTGCAATACGGACAGTATGTGGTATCGCAGGCTGCAGCAGTCACTGGACGTGATGAAATCCGATGCTCTCTGCAGTGTCTGAAGAAGACAACTCTGTAGCCGGTCCTGATGCCTAAGAACACTCGCCAGTATATGCTATCTAATTCCTGAAAGCAGACCCCGGACCCCTGGCAAGCTGTAAACTCACTCTTTAACAGTCTGGCCTGGGAAGTCGCAGAATGCTGCTTAGGAATTTCAAAAGCAGCCAGGAAGAAAGGGGGCATGGTGGTGCGTCCAATGTATCCAACGCATGCGCTGTGTGCTACTCGCTGACTTCCATGCTGTTTTCGCAGTGTGAGCTGTGGCAGACTGTGCAGACTGAGCTAGAGAGAAGTGCCAGCACAATGGTAATGGATGCCGGTGCCGCATGAGATAAAGAATGCATGAGATGGTCACCAATCTGATGGGCACTACATGCCCTGACATACGGTCAGAGCCCCGAATCTTTAGCCCTAACGACACCACTGCAAATGTGTATCAGAAAAGACAAATAGGGGAGGGAGGCAGGAGAAGGGCGGAATCTACTGTGCATGATTACTAATGGACTGTAGCCTGTATTGTATGAGGGGAGTGAGTTGCCACTTATCACTGAATATCTCACACATCAGCAAGAGATGTATGAGAGTGCCCTGGCTAAATGCAAAATACTTCACAGGAATCATGGACTCAAGACGCCAAAGCAGCTTCATCTGTACTCCCATATGACGTCGACAAGCCGGGACACGGTGCTGAGGTCAGAAGGAGCAGAGATACCGGCCAGAGCGGTGGAGAGCGCAGATTATCGTGGGAACGGCAGGGAGGTGAGTGGATCCTCTTCCTTCCCCCCCTACCGCCGCAGCTGTCAAAGTGATCACTACGATCCGCCGACGATCATAGTGATAACGCGATCAGAAGCCATGCGAGATGGCTGCTGATCACTGAGGGGAGATGTCAGCTGTCATATGACAGCTTAATCTCCCCTCTCCGGTGAGCACAATCGCTCAGGACGGTTCATTAGCGTCGACGTTGAATCAACGTCCAGTCAGGGAGGCAGCACCATCTGCTGGACGTAGACTCAACCTACGTCGGTCCTCAAAAGGTTAAATAAAATCAAGTAGAAAATGAACATATTTATTTTAAAAAATTCTTTAAAAAAATTGGTAAGTAACAAATGTTTTAATGATGCAGAAAAAGTGGGATCAGCGCATCACCAGGCCGCCTCTGAATGGCCTCAGCTCAGAGATGCGCTGAGCCCCCCCAGAAACTACAAACGCACCTTGAACCCAAACAGAGGCTCTGCATATACACCAAAGAAAAACTAACAAGTGGGAGCAGCTGACCAGAATTAAATCAAACATAGCAAAGAAATGAACAGCGCTACTTAAAAACAGATGAATGCTTACCTGCAAAAAAGTGCAGACCCCACTCATGGGATACAAATACACAATGAGCACACATACAACCTGTCTACCACTTGGAGGATGTTAGTTTCCACTAACAGCTTGCATGCAATTTGTTAGGTACTCGTCCCTCCCACTGTCGAAGAAGTCTTTCCTCCATGGGAGGGAACCTAACACTAACTAAATCCTACCTATGCATAGCCTGGGCGCGCTACCAGTAAAATTAAGAATTGCGCAGAAAAAGTGGGATCAGCGCATCACTAGGCCGCCTCTGAATGGCCTCAGCTCAGAGACTTGGAGGATGTTAGTTTCCACTAACAGCTTGCATGCAATTTGTTAGGTACTCGTCCCTCCCACTGTCGAAGAAGTCTTTCCTCCATGGGAGGGGACCTAACACTAACTAAATCCTACCTATGCATAGCCTGGGCGCGCTACCAGTAAAATTAAGAATTGCGCAGAAAAAGTGGGATCAGCGCATCACCAGGCCGCCTCTGAATGGCCTCAGCTCCAAGTGGTAGCCAGGTTGTATGTGTGCTCATTGTGTATTTGTATCCCATGAGTGGGGTCTGCACTTTTTTGCAGGTAAGCATTCATCTGTTTTTAAGTAGCGCTGTTCATTTCTTTGCTATGTTTGATTTAATTCTGGTCAGCTGCTCCCACTTGTTAGTTTTTCTTTGGTGTATATGCAGAGCCTCTGTTTGGGTTCAAGGTGCGTTTGTAGTTTCTTGGGGGGCTCAGCGCATCTCTGAGCTGAGGCCATTCAGAGGCGGCCTGGTGATGCGCTGATCCCACTTTTTCTGCGCAATTCTTAATTTTACTGGTAGAGCACCCAGGCTATGCATAGGTAGGATTTAGTTAGTGTTAGGTCCCCCCCATGGAGGAAAGACTTCTTCCACAGTGGGAGGGACGAGTACCTAACAAATTGCATGCAAGCTGTTAGTGGAAACTAACATCCTCCAAGTGGTAGACAGGTTGTATGTGTGCTCATTGTGTATTTGTATCCCATGAGTGGGGTCTGCACTTTTTTGCAGGTAAGCATTCATCTGTTTTTAAGTAGCGCTGTTCATTTCTTTGCTATGTTTGATTTAATTCTGGTCAGCTGCTCCCACTTGTTAGTTTTTCTTTGGTGTATATGCAGAGCCTCTGTTTGGGTTCAAGGTGCGTTTGTAGTTTCTGGGGGGGCTCAGCGCTAGTGTTGGGCGAACATCTAGATGTTCGGGTTCGGGCCGAACAGGCCGAACATGGCCGCGATGTTCGGGTGTTCGACCCGAACTCCGAACATAATGGAAGTCAATGGGGACCCGAACTTTTGTGGTTTGTAAAGCCTCCTTACATGCTACATACCCCAAATTTACAGGGTATGTGCACCTTGGGAGTGGGTACAAGAGGAAAAAAAAAATTTGCAAAAAGAGCTTATAGTTTTTGAGAAAATCGATTTTAAAGTTTCAAAGGGAAAACTGTCTTTTAAATGCGGGAAATGTCTGTTTTCTTTGCACAGGTAACATGTTTTTTGTCGGCATGCAGTCATAAATGTAATACATATAAGAGGTTCCAGGAAAAGGGACCGGTAACGCTAACCCAGCAGCAGCACACGTGATGGAACAGGAGGAGGCGCAGGAGGAGAAGGCCACGCTTTGTGAGACACAACAACCCCGGCCTTGCATGAGGGCAAGAAGCGTGCGGATAGCATGCTTTGTACCGCCATGCAGTCATAAATGTAATAAAGATAAGAGGTTCCATAAACAGGGACCGGCAACGCTAACCCAGCAGCAGCAGCAGCAGCAGCAGACGTGATGGAACAGGAGCAGGTGCAGGAGGAGAAGGCCACGCTTTGTGAGACACAACAACCCAGGCCTTGCATGAGGGCAAGAAGCGTGCGGATAGCATGCTTTGTACCGCCATGCAGTCATAAATGTAATAAAGATAAGAGGTTCCATAAACAGGGAGCGGCAACGCTAACCCAGCAGCAGCAGCAGACGTGATGGAACAGGAGCAGGCGCAGGAGGAGAAGGCCACGCTTTTTGAGACGCAACCCAGGCCTTGCATGAGGACAAAAAGCGTGCGGATATAGCAATGCTTTTTGCCGCCATGCAGTCATAAATGTAATACAGATGAGAGGTTCAATAAACAGGGACTGGAAATGCTAACCCAGCAGCAGCAGACGTGATGGAACAGGACTAGGAGCAGGCGCAGGAGGAGAAGGCCAAGCTTTTTGAGACACAACAACACAGGCCTTGCATGAGGACAAAAAGCGTGCGGATATAGCAATGCTTTTTGCCGCCATGCAGTCATAAGTGTAATACAGATGAGAGGTTCAATAAACAGGGACCGGAAACGCTAAACCATCCCAGATGTTCATTGGTCATGTTACTTGGTTGGGGTCCTGGAGTGTTGCGTAGTCGTTTCCAATCCAGGATTGATTCATTTTAATTTGAGTCAGACGGTCTGCATTTTCTGTGGAGAGGCGGATACGCCGATCTGTGACGATGCCTCCGGCAGCACTGAAACAGCGTTCCGACATAACGCTGGCTGCCGGGCAAGCCAGCACCTCTATTGCGTACATTGCCAGTTCGTGCCAGGTGTCTAGCTTCGATACCCAATAGTTGAAGGGTGCAGATGGATTGTTAGACACAGCTACGTCATCTGACATGTAGTCCTTGACCATCTTCTCCAGGCGATCGGTGTTGGAGGTGGATCTGCACGCTTGCTGTTCTGTGGGCTGCTGCTGCATGGGTGTCAGAAAATTTTCCCACTCCAAGGACACTGCCGATACCATTCCCTTTTGGGTACTAGCTGCGGCTTGCGTTGTTTGCTGCCCTCCTGGTCGTCCTGGGTTTGCGGAAGTCAGTCTGTCTGCGTACAACTGGCTAGAGGAGGGGGAGGATGTCAATCTCCTCTCTAAAGTCTCCACAAGGGCCTGCTGGTATTCTTCCATTTTGACCTGTCTGACTCTTTCTTCAAGCAGTTTTGGAACATTGTGTTTGTACCGTGGATCCAGAAGGGTATAAACCCAGTAATTGGTGTTGTCCAGAATGCGCACAATGCGTGGGTCACGTTCAATGCAGTCTAGCATGAATTGAGCCATGTGTGCCAGAGTCCTACCAGAATCCTCATCATCCTCTTGTGAGCGTTGTGATAGTTGTTGTGATGCATCATAGTCGTCACCTTCCTCCTGGTCTGCTTCTGCTGACCATTCGCGTTGAATTGTGGAAGTCCAACGTGCACCGCTCTGGCCCTCGTCAGTGGTGGCATGAAATTCCTGCTCCAACTCCAGCTGTTCCTCCTCCTCTTCTTCGTCATAGCTGCTGGGGCCAGCGTTCCCTGAGGCGGATGGCCTGATGTTGGTACCATCACGCTGATCGTTTTCTCCTTCAGATTCCCCCAGTTGCATCATGACAGCTGTTTCCTTGATTTTTAACATCGACCTCTTCAGTAAACACAGCAGTGGTATGGTAATGCTGACTGAAGAGTTGTCACTGCTCACAAGCAACGTGGATTGCTCAAAATTTTGGAGGACTTGGCAGAGGTCCAACATGTTGGCCCAATCGGATCCACAGAAGCTTGGCAGCTGGCCGGATGCGCCTCGGTACTGCGCCGTCATGTACTGGACCACTGCACTCTTCTGCTCGCAAAAGCGGGCTAGCATGTGCAGCGTAGAATTCCAGCGCGTAGGGACATCACACAGCAAGCGATGGTGGGGGAGATTGAAGCGCTCCTGCATCTTGGCGAGTGCCCCCGAAGCAGTACTGGAAGTTCTACAATGTTTGGCCACTCGACGCACCTTCAACAGAAGATCGGCCACGCCTGGGTATGTCCTCAGGAACCGCTGAACTACTAGGTTCATCACGTGCGCCAGGCAAGGGATGTGTGTCAGCTTAGCCAACCTTAAAGCGCGAATGAGATTACTCCCATTATCACACACAACCATGCCCGGTTTCAGGTCCAGCGGTGCCAGCCACAAATCCGTCTGTTCCTTTATTCCCTTCCAAATTTCCTCCCCTGTGTGCTGCTTATCCCCAAGGCAGATTAGCTTCAGCAACGCTTGCTGACGCATGCCAACAGCTGTGCTGCACTGCTTCCACGATCCTACTGCTGCTGGGTTAGCGTTTCCGGATGAGGTACAGCTTTGAGATGCGTTGGAGGAGAAGGAGTCAGAGAGGTAGGTGCTGCTGTTATCCAGTGGGAGGGACGGCGGTGCAGCTGTTTGTGGCGTGGGCAACACCCGTGCCGTAGCAGGTGAGGAATCGCTGCCAGGCTCCACAAGGTTCACCCAGTGCGCGGTAAGGGAGATGTATCGACCCTGGCCGAACGCACTCGTCCAGGTGTCAGTGGTGAGGTGAACCTTGCAGGCAACGGCATTCTTCAAGCTTCGGGTTATTTTGCTGACCACGTGCTCATGCAACTCAGGCACTGCAGAGCGTGCAAAGTGGTAGCGGCTGGGAACCACGTAACGTGGGATGGCCACTGACATCATGCCCTTGAAGCTGTTTGTCTCCACCAATCGATATGGCAGCATTTCGCAGGCCAGAAGCTTGGCTATGCTGGCTGTTACTGCCACGGCCCGGGGGTCATTTGCTGGCAATTTCCTCTTGCGCTCAAACATCTCCGACACAGACAACTGAACCGTAGCGCTGCACACGGAAGGGCTGTTGGTTGTTGTGTTTGAAGAACACTGGGAGACCTCAAGAGCACTACTCCGGAAAGTGACAGTGTCAGCGTCGTCTGATGTTTGTGAATGTTGTGAACCACGCAATGGCTGGGCTACTGCTGCTGCTGAGGCGGGTCTGGTGAACCCAAGGGAGGCAGTGTTGTTTCTGGTACCCTGTCCTGACGCGTTTGCCCAAAGAGTGGGATGTTTGGATAGCATGTGACGGCTCATGCTGGTGGTGGAGAGGTTGTTAATACTTTTCCCCCTGCTCAGGCGGGTCTTGCACACCTTGCAAATCGCCATGGTAACATCCTCAGTGCAGTCTTCAAAGAAAGCCCAGACTTTGGAGCACCTGCCTCCTTGCTGGCGATTTCTGTTTGCTCCTCTTTTGCCTCTCACTTGAACTTCCACGCTTGTGGTGCCTGAAATTGCGCGCCGCCTACCTTGTGGCACAAGGCGAGCTCGTGCAGCAGTGGGTTCTTCAACAGACTCATCTGTGCTGCTGCTACGACGGCGATGTTCTCGTTCACAAACAAAATCTGGGTCTCTGTCCACATTGTCCATACCCTCCTCTTCCATCTCCTCAAACTCGTCATATGTCATTGTGGGCCGCCGCCGTGGAGTAGAGCTCCCCACAACAACCTCTGCGCAGCACACTCCAACGTCGTCTTCCAGATCTTGTCGGCCGACCTCCTGCAATTGCAACCCCTCCTGCCCAAATTGCTCTGGGATTTGGGTTTCCGAGTCCTCTTCGGACTCGCCTTGTATTTCAGTGCGCGGTGCATTTCCCACAGTTAACGGTTGTGAATCCAGGCACAACATTTCTGGCTGTTCCTCCATTGACCTTTGAAAGGTGGAAGTTTGTTGGGCTGGGAATAGCTCCTGCGAATACCCCATTGTGTCCTGAGGTAATTCATCGGACTGGTTATCTGGCAGTTGTGTGCGTGGTGTCGCTGCCGGTTGTGTCAGCTTTGTGCCCACTGGCTCCTTGTAACTGGCTGAGGACTCGGACCTCGTGCGTGATGTGCTGGTGCTGCTTAACCCACTGCTGGACGCTTGAGAGGTCATCCAAGTAATTATCTGGTCCTGTTCTTTTGGATTTGTGAGGGTTGTTGTCCTGGACAACATGGGCGGTATTGAGTGGGTTTTCTTGGGTGCTCCCCTGTGGCCTGTACGTGAACCGTCAGGGGAAACACCTCTTCCCTTGCCCCTCCCTCTTTCACCGGATTTCTTCCTCATTTCACTTATCCTTACAGTACACGCTGACTGGCAGCAGTACAGTGGCAGTACAGAAATGCTATACAGTACCACTATTCCCAGCAGCGACACAGAGCACAATGCTATACAGTGACGGGTGAGCGGTGTACCACTATTCCCAGCAGCGACACAGAGCACAATGCTATACAGTGGCGGGTGAGCGGTGTACCACTATTCCCAGCAGACACAGAACAGTACACAGAATGCTATATAGTGTGGCTGAACGAGCGGTGTACCACTATTCCCAGCAGACACAGAACAGTACACAGAATGCTATATAGTGTGGCTGAACGAGCGGTGTACTACTGTTCCCAGCAGACACAGAACAGTACACAGAATGCTATATAGTGTGGCTGAACGAGCGGTGTACTACTGTTCCCAGCAGACACAGAACAGTACACAGAATGCTATATAGTGTGGCTGAGCGAGCGGTGTACCACTATTCCCAGCAGACACAGAACAGTACACAGAATGCTATATAGTGTGGCTGAACGAGCGTTGTACCACTATTCCCAGCAGACACAGAACAGTACACAGAATGCTATATAGTGTGGCTGAACGAGCGGTGTACCACTATTCCCAGCAGACACAGAACAGTACACAGAATGCTATATAGTGTGGCTGAACGAGCGGTGTACTACTGTTCCCAGCAGACACAGAACAGTACACAGAATGCTATATAGTGTGGCTGAACGAGCGGTGTACTACTGTTCCCAGCAGACACAGAACAGTACACAGAATGCTATATAGTGTGGCTGAACGAGCGGTGTACTACTGTTCCCAGCAGACACAGAACAGTACACAGAATGCTATATAGTGTGGCTGAAAGAGCGGTGTACTACTGTTCCCAGCAGACACAGAACAGTACACAGAATGCTATATAGTGTGGCTGAACGAGCGGTGTACCACTATCCCCAGCAGACACAGAACAGTACACAGAATGCTATATAGTGTGGCTGAACGAGCGGTGTACTACTGTTCCCAGCAGACACAGAACAGTACACAGAATGCTATATAGTGTGGCTGAACGAGCGGTGTACTACTGTTCCCAGCAGACACAGAACAGTACACAGAATGCTATATAGTGTGGCTGAACGAGCGGTGTACTACTGTTCCCAGCAGACACAGAACAGTACACAGAATGCTATATAGTGTGGCTGAACGAGCGGTGTACCACTATTCCCAGCAGACACAGAACAGTACACAGAATGCTATATAGTGTGGCTGAACGAGCGGTGTACTACTGTTCCCAGCAGTGACACACAATGACTGGGGGGGACCCTGGCTAGCGTGGCTGGAGCGCGAACTACCCTGCCTGCCTACCCAAAGCTAAACCCACAGACAAATGGCGGAGATATGACGTGGTTCGGGTATTTATTTACCCGAACCACGTGACCGTTCGGCCAATCAGAGCGCGTTCGGGTCCGAACCACGTGACCCGTTCGGCCAATCACAGCGCTAGCCGAACGTTCGGGGAACGTTCGGCCATGCGCTCTTAGTTCGGCCATGTGGCCGAACGGTTTGGCCGAGCACCGTCAGGTGTTCGGCCGAACTCGAACATCACCCGAACAGGGTGATGTTCTGCAGAACCCGAACAGTGGCGAACACTGTTCGCCCAACACTACTCAGCGCATCTCTGAGCTGAGGCCATTCAGAGGCGGCCTGGTGATGCGCTGATCCCACTTTTTCTGCGCAATTCTTAATTTTACTGGTAGCGCGCCCAGGCTATGCATAGGTAGGAT
This sequence comes from Hyperolius riggenbachi, assembly GCF_040937935.1. Lineage (NCBI taxonomy): Eukaryota > Metazoa > Chordata > Amphibia > Anura > Hyperoliidae > Hyperolius > Hyperolius riggenbachi. The sequence continues at coordinate 233,564,632 of NC_090650.1, forward strand.
TTAGTTAGTGTTAGGTCCCCTCCCATGGAGGAAAGACTTCTTCGACAGTGGGAGGGACGAGTACCTAACAAATTGCATGCAAGCTGCTAGTGGAAACTAACATCCTCCAAGTGGTAGACAGGTTGTATGTGTGTTCATTTCTTTGAAATGTTTTAATGATAGTTGTCCTTTAACTGAAATAGTCTTATAGATATTTGAAATCAGTGAACTCCTGCAGTGCATATGCTTGAATGAAGATGCTATTGCTACATTGGTATATAACTGCACATATTTTTATTGTAACTATGCTCATACCATACATTTTGAACATTTGCTGTCCATTTGGGAAATAACTCGCTGACATTTAGCAGAACCCTTAAAACGCAGATGTGCCTAATGTTGGTGTTTTCATTTAGCTACTGTGTAGTTTCTCATCTGTAACAGGTTCAATTGCACCTTACAGTTATATGTAAATGCACACAGCATTTTCAAACCGAAGCAGTGATATATAGGCATGGCCGAGAACCGCGATTTCGTGTTCGCGAACGTGTTTGTGAATTTTGTCTGTCCTGTTCAACCTGACTTCAGGGGGAAGGGTCAACAAATGGGAAAGTATAAATTCGGCACAAAGGACTGCATTCATAAGCACGCGAGTAGTGCATGCTCGCCAGGAACCTGTGAACCGGTGAACATGTTCTGTCATCCCTAATGATAAACTTCAGATGGACAGTATCAATGGTTCAGATATAAGCAGTGATAAGTGGATAATTGTGCACAATTAGGGATGTATTACAGAGCAGGCTAATCCACAAGTGAGGAATATTTGCTGTTGATAAAAATGTACCCCCGATGAACCAGCCTGGCAATCAACTGAGAAGTAGGGATGCTCATTCAGATTTCGCAGATTTGAAATTTCCGAGTTCCCTTTGGAAATTCAAATTTCCGACCGGAACTCAGAAATCGGAAAATGGAACTCGGAAATCGGATTTCTGCAAAAATACTGCATTACTGCAATTCGGTAATTTTAGCCCAATTACAGAACTCGAAATCAATGGACCCATCAGAGAATGCAGAAACAACTCGGAAGTATTTGGCCAATCAGAGAATGCAAAAAAATGACAAAAAGACTGTACTCTGAAATTCGAACTCAGAAATCGGATTTCTGTAGAAATACTGCATTACAACAATTTGCTAATTTTAGCCCAACCACAGAACTCGGAAACAGTGGACCAATCAGAGGATGCAGAGTCTATTTGAAAGTATTTGGCCAATCAGAGAATGCAAAAAATGACCCAAAAAAATACTTGGAAAGCCGAATTCGAAAATCGGAAACCGATCAGAAATCCGTGAAATCGGTAATCGCCAATGGCGCAAATGGGTATTTCTGCAGAATCGGAAATTGACATGACCATCCCTTCTGAGAAGAGGTTCTCTGGACCCCTTGCCAATTAATCTATGTGACTATTATTCTTATCTGCCTTGTGTACATGTAAAAAAAGGCTCCCAGTAAAATTGGTTCTGAATATAGCCGCTAAAGAATATTGGTAAAGTTACAAGTATTCTACTAGTTAATTCTAGTTAATTACAATATTTTTCTATGACCTAACCTAACCCGTGACAGGGAGCCTGGGAAAGGCAGCAGGGAGACTGTACTTTGATTTAATGGAGGAGACCTGCAGCACTGGAAGCATGTAGCAAGTGTAATATTACCTGCTTCAAATGCTGCTGGTTTCCCATGTGTATCACAGAACACTCTTTCTGCTGTGATTCACAGTCTCCCTATCACATTACCGAAGCGAGTCATGTGATCGGGAGCTTGGCTAAGGGTAGCAGAGAGTACTGCTGCATGGACATTCCCAGCTCAAGTAGCAGTTAAATATAATGCCCCCCCAAAGCCCCCTGGCCCCCCTTAAATTGTAGGGGTTGCAGGGGCTATTGTTATGCCTGTGCATAACAACAGGATGACATGTAGAGAGCAGGAGACTGAGATCTCAAAATCTAGAAGGAGATTGATTTAGCAATCTAACCATCACAAAAGGAAAGTGGGCTAGAGGGTGTTTGCACTCATTGTATGAGGATCTGTGAACATACTCTATCTGCTAATGGTCCTTTTAGATTCACATTTCAGTGGGGGAATTTTATGCATTTTGGAACACAATGTATCCTTATTAAATGTAAAATTCTAAATCTGCACATATCTCACAAGGGTTTCACAAAACAATTTAAGGTGATTTTTTTCTGGTATCTCAAAGATTGGAGCTGGGTTTCTTGTTATCAGGAAAACCGCAACAATGTGGTAAATCTGAGAACGTAAACTTTTGTCTTTATCCAGATAGAAAGTAAGCGTGAAAGGTTTCAAAACAACTGATTAGAGTTTATTTCCCAGTTCCTTTTATTGTTCACTTTGCTTAGCTGTGTATTTTAAAGCGGATCCAAGATGAAAAACTAACTATAACAAGTATCTTGTTTAGATATTTTATCTAAAGTTTAGATAGTTTACACAGCATCTCTAGCTGCAAAAGTTTAAAAAGTTTATGATTATTTATTCCTGTGATACAATGAGGGCAGCCATGTTATGTTTGTCACATTGTCGCAGGCTAAGATGCTATCAGCTTGCCTGTGTGTAAATTCAGCCCCCTCTCCTCCTCCCTCCTCCCCTCTGCCTCTGAAATCAATGGCTAGTAACACCTCCCCCTCCTCCTGCCCAGACTGAGCTCCTGTAAGCCCTTGCTACTGTCTGAAAATGCCAAGGCTCTCTGAACGCCTGTGGGCGTGGCTTGATTAGTTTATAGGGAATTAGAGTATCAAAACAAAAACAAAAAGTATTTGGCTTGAGGAATGCCCTATAAATTATATGAAAGGAAGACAATTATGCAATGAGTAAAAGTGTATCTCGGATCCACTTAGTGTGTGACATCACACACACCATGCGGGTATAGGGCTTATGGAAGAGCGGCGGATTCAGAAGATGGACTGGCACTGCATCACAGGACAGGTAATGTATTAAAGCAAACATGGACACATGGACACATGGACATTTATACACTAGAGAACAGCGGCGAGGCGGCGTATGTGGCAGACACGGCGGCCTTGGATAATTCCATGCTGAAATCGATCTGGAATCAGCCTGCGGTGCATGGGCAGCTGACAGATCTTTCTACAATAAAATTCAGTCAGAAATAGATTTGTCTCTTGGTCAAATCTGCCCATCATCCCCTGATGTATGGGCACTTTTAGAGCGGCATTAGATGAAGGAAAATTTGAAAGAGAAGTCATTGTAAAGCAGCACTGTGTGTGTGTGTGTGTGTGTGTGTGTGTGTGTGTGTGTGTGTGTGTGTGTGTGTGTGTGTGTGTGGTGGTGTGTGTGTGTGTGTGTGTGTGTGTGTGTGTGTGTGTGTGTGTGTGTGTGTGTGTGTGTGTGTGTGTGTGTGTGTGTGTGTGTGTGTGTGTGTGTGTGTGTGTGTGTGTGTGTGTGTGGTGTGTGTGTGTGTGGTGTGTGTGTGTGTGTGTGTGTGTGTGTGTGTTCCTTAACCTCTTGATGACTGCAGTGTTAAACCCCCTAGTGACCAGGCAATTTTATGTCAAATGGGCCACTGCAGCTTTATGGCCAAGCTTCAGGGCCGCACAACACAGCACACAAGTGATCCCCCCCCTTTCTCCCCACCAACAGAGCTCTCTGTTGGTGGGATCTGATCGCTCCCCCAGTGTTTGATTGTTTTTTAATCAATATTTATATGTTTGTTTTTTTATTAAAAATATGTATTTTTTATTTTTATTACCGTATGCCCGCCCTCTCTCCCCCTGCCAGCCAATACCTGTGATAGGCTTTCATAGGCTTCAGCCTATGACAGCTGATCACTGCTGAGGCAATGGAGGGGACAGCCGTGTCACAGATCGCAGCACTGTACAAGTAAATAGACGGCGGTTTCACCGTCTAACAGTCTCCCGAGAAGCAGTCGCCGCTTGGAGACTGAAGGAGGGGCGAGTTCCGCCCGCCTCCCCTACCCCCCCCGAGCTGGAGATGCGCGCACAGCCTGCGTGCGATCTCCTGCAAACTGCTGCCCCAAGACTTTACACCAATCGGCATTAGGCGGTCCTGGGGCTGCCGATCAGCGTGACACGGTCGGCAAGCAGTTAAAAAGGGAATGTCCGAGCTGCATAAAAAAAGGACATCTACTTACCTGGGGCTTCTTCCAGCCCCTGCAGCAGCTATGTCCCTTGGGGCAGCTTAGCTCTCAGCCTCTGGCTCCTGAGCCCTGACGGGGTTGTCCTCTACTGTGCCTGCGTGAGCGCCGTGCTCGCTCTGGCGCAGTAGAGGACAACCTGGCAAAGTCAGCCTCTGCACCGTCAGGGGCCGGGAGCCAGCGATTGAGAGGCACAATATGGTATTTCTTTTACCATAAGTAAGAAGGAAAATCTCCATCCCAGCACTGACTCCATCAGTATACTGCTTACTTATGACCTGTGTCTTAACCTGGTAGTCATAATGATATATCTTTATGCTGTTGTTTTGCACATTTACTTCTTCACTTTACATCTTGAAAAAGAGATACTAGCTGTATCAATGCATTGCATTAACAAGCAGAGATTGAAAAAAGATTTAATTTTTTTTTCTCCTAGGTAGTACCCACTTTCTGAATACTTAGACAAGGCAATGGTTTAAGATGAACCATGTGGGATATGATTTAGTTCACTGGGGTTTTATTGGCCAGCCAATGCTATGTTTAACTAACTACAGTCATTACTGACATCTTGCGAACTGTAAGCTCTACCACAGTTTATCTGTGCTGTAGTTGCTTCATGAACCAATATCCCTCCATAGCGTAAAACCATTCACAATTTTATTAAGTATTAAAAATGGCCACTCACATATTAAGATCTTGACTTTCAAGCATAGAGTTTGCAGGGCTCTCCCCCTTAATGTTGATTGCCTGACCGACTTAGGACTGCTCCTCTATGACATCCATGCCTTCTCAACATCTTAAATCCACATTCGTCCCACCCTTTTAGTTTAGACAGAATATGTCTCATCAGGGGCCTTAGCTCTAACTTGCTGTATGCTTATCCGCAAACAATTGCTAGAAAATTGTATGTTAAAGTCTGTGGGCCAGATTTATCAAGAGTGTCTGAGACAAAATATTAGTAGGTTTTTAGAAATCTGTGCAGAACTGTCTGAGACATCCTAAGAAATCACTAGCTAGTGCAGATTCCTTCTTAAACTGTAATGAATAGAAGGAGTTAGGAAGGCAGTGCAGTGTGTGAAGGAAATTGCTGTTGCTGGGGTAACCAACACACCTGCTGTCAGCAAGCTCTGAGTGAGGGGGGAGGAGCCCTTCACAAATCACATCTAGCCTGCATTATCTGAAGAACTGCTAATGAGCACTTCTTAATCTGCAGCAGTTAAGGAATGGATTTGCACTTTTTTTAACTGTACTGTAGCTCTAGAAATCCACCCGAAACTGCCACTATTACATAGGCTTTGGGAAGTTTCTTACTATCATGCAGAATTGTTCTTCTGCTAGTTAGAACAGTTTTAGAAGAAAAAACTGTCGGTAATGCGTTGATAGATCTACCCCTGTGTATTTCCAAATGTATGCCCAGAAACATTTGTTTCCACTCCACACAGCCAGAGCTCCGCATTCTGGCTATCCTAGCCTGCATGGAGGACAAAGGGTTAAAGAGGCTTGGTAGGGGGGACCCCACATAATTTTTTATATTTCCCACACTCTGAACATATAAAAAAATACATTTGCATACTTCAAACATTTTCTGCAATTTTACTGCATTAACTTTGCTACTTTTTTCCTGTAACTTTAACATCAATTTTCTCAAAAACTTTAAGGTCTTTTTGAAAAATCTAGTAGGTTTTGGGAGCTTTGCTATTAACCGCTAAAGTTGGCGGCAGTTAAAAAATTTTCCACACTCAGAACAAGAATTTTAAAATTGATTTTCTCAAAAACTAGAAGGTCTTTTCGATTTTTTCCCCTTTTGTTCTTACCATCCTCCTTAACATACCCTGCAAATTTGGTGTTTCTAGCATGTACGAGGCTTTGCTTTTAACCGCTGAAGTCAGCAGCCAGTCACGTTAATGCAAACACACATTTTTTACAAACAAATTTGCGTTTAAATGCGAATGGTGAACAGTCCAAGTTTTCCAGGGACTGTCAGCCGCAAACTGTTCGGGCCATCTCTATTTGTAACATTATACTGAGAACTACACAGTAAAGAGTTAGTTTATGATATAAATAAGTAATATTGAGTGCCCAAATCTTAGCTGATCAAACACACTTCTGCTTTCATTGTTTGTATCTTATACGATTTGCAAGTATTGTTTAAATATACTTCCCTAAAGCCTTTATAAGGAAGTGAGTTTATGTAGCTGGAATCACTGCAGAATAGCCAATTACTGTCATGTTTTCTTGAAATATTCAAGCAGCTCTGCCTAGAAGAGCTGAAAACTGTGGATTGTGGAGTCAGAGCAGTCAGACTGTTGTTCATGAACACAGTAATTATGTGGTGCGACTTCACTAGTAATTAACCATTAAACTTTAAAGACATTTGTACAGTGGCTACACATTATTTACTGTAATGACAACTTTAAAAAAAAGAGCTTTCTTATTGTTTCTAAAACACTTTATGCTTATTTGTCTTAGCAGAATAGTAAGTACAATATAGTTTACATTTCCACAGGTATGTCTGTAATTGGCAGCTCTATGGACAGAGATAAATTCCAGGAAAATCTTAGAGTAAAAATCATACTTTCAACCATTACCATATTCAGTAAAAAAAGAAGCACATTTTTAAAAGTACTGGATTTACTTGACTTCAATTTCAATTAATTCTCCTCCCAGTCTGCCCACACACTGGGATTAAAAGAGCTGTGCTTTGAGCCAATCAAACTGTGTTGCAGAGAGCCTGGAGTCTTCAGCTACTACATACACATGCTAGACTGGTGTCATCTGTCATTATTGAGCTCACATCTCTTTCTATGGAGAAAGGAGGAGGGACAATGACAGCACAGTCAATTGGGTACCTTCCGGTGGGTGGGGCAAGCTGGGAACATTGCACTCAGTTGTTGCTGTCATTTAATGGAAATAGAGTAACAACCTCCAAGAATTTACATATTAAATATAAAATATGCATCTATCTATCTATCTATCTATCTATCTATCTATCTATCTATCTATCTATCTATCTATCTGTTTAGCTTAGCTTCAGGAGTGGAAGAATAATAACTGGCTTAAACATAATGCTGACAAAACTGAGGTTCTTGTTATCGAAGGTCAGGGCTCAACAGCAAAGCAGCCCCAGTCTCAACCAACACCGCTAAGTATAGGGAGCTCAGACCTGAACAACTCAGACTGTGTGCACAGCCTGGGAGTACTGATTGATGGGAAATTAAGCTTCAGGAATCAAATCTCAGCTGTTGTGAAACATTCCTTTTTTCACTTAAGGAATATTGCAAGGATTAAACACCTCATTCCTTCAGAGGATCTTCCAACCCTAGTTCATGCCTTCATCACATCAAGGCTGGACTACTGCAATGTTCTCTATACAGGCCTTCTAAAGAAAGACCTACGCCGCCTGCAATTAGTACAGAATGCCACCGCAAGGCTGTTAATGAGCCAACCCCGCTATTGCCACAGAACACCAACCCTGTGTTCACTCCACTGGCTACCGATAAAATTGAGAATTTTGTTTAAGATTGGCTTACTGACATTCAAATCTTGCACAATCTGGGTCCTGCATAACTGAAGGACTTGTTGCAACTGCATCACCCCCCTCACAATCTTAGATCAAAGGGATGTAACACTTTGGTCACCCCCAGAGTCCACCTCAAAACCTTTGCAGACAGAGCCTTTCTGACAGCCCCATCCATGGAAGCATTTAAGTCTAAATTGAAAACCCACCACTTAAGTCTGGCATTTATAAACACCTGACTATCTCCTCTGTAACACAGTCCAGCCTGCAACCCTGGGTTGCACTTTGCACTTTAAGTCCTATGGGAAAAAGTGCTTTACAAATGTTATTGTATTGTGTTGTATCTCACCTAGTATATAGGAAAAAACAAAAGTCATGTACCTCCAAAAAGTGGAAGTTAAAGGGACACTTAAGTCAAACAAAAAAATGAGTTTTACTCATCTGGGGCTTCCAATAGCCCCCTGCAGCTGTCCGGTGCCCTCGCCGTCTCCCTCCGATCCTCCTGGCCCCGCCGGCAGCCACTTCCTGTTTCGGTGACAGGAGCTGACAGGCTGGGGACGCGAGTGATTCTTCGCGTTCCCAGACACATTAGCACCCTCTATGCTGCTATATGGTATATGATATATGCTATAGCAGCATAGATGGCGCTATTGGGACCAGGAACGCGAAGAATCACTCGCGTCCCCAGCCTGTCAGCTCCTGTCACCGAAACAGGAAGTGGCTGCCGGAGGGGCCAGGAGGATCGGAGGGAGACGGCGAGGGCACCGGACAGCTGCAGGGGGCTATTGGAAGCCCCAGGTGAGTAAAACTCATTTTTTTTGTTTGACTTAAGTGTCCCTTTAATGACTGATAATTTAGTGGTTTCTGGTGGTCAAGAGATATAATGCAAATTACAAAATGTTTATAACATGTAAAATATATTTTTGTTTAATCTATATGTATTCACCATATCCATATGTTGATGAAAAATCTAGACAAATGAATACAAACATAAATAAAAGCATAGCTTTTAGCAATTTTAGGCATATGCTTATCGAAGTACAGGTACTGGTCTTTCTTGAAAATACTGAAAGAAATCAATAAACAGAAAAGTGGATGGGAATGAAAAAGGGAAAATACAGGAACTAGTTAAATATGTTAATACACATCAATTATAAACTATTCATGTCATGGATACAATAGAGGATGCATTTAAAGAAAATAAAAGGTACAGTGAAATAAATAAGAGACTACAAGGCACATACCATGAATTGTGTAAACGTATGGTAATCGACAATGAAAAATGGGTTCTCCAAATTCAGAAGCTCAGTTTGGTGACTGTAGTAATATAAACACACATTAAACATAAACATCTTACTGGTGGTAGGAACAGTCATGTAAAAATATCCCTTGCTGCTGGTCTGGGCTGACTTTGCTCTATGGGAGAAAAGCGCTTTACAAATGTTTTGTTGTTGTTTTGACTAAAATAGTGAGATGATTGTGATATTGCTTGAAGAACTGGGATTATGCATGCATGGTTACAGCACAAACATGTTTTCCGTCCCCAAGAATAATAAATAACATGCATAATAATATGTATTCAGACTGTGAGGACAGTGGTATAGGGCTGCTATGGGAGCCGCAGCCACAAGGGGGCCCTCAGTCCTGGCTTTATTTTCCTTTTTCCATTTTTTGTTGTTTCCACTCATGTGGCCCAACCACAACCACTAGCATACCTGGCCCCAAGCCCCTCTTTTCTCTGATTGCAGAGAGACAGGCAGGTGGAAGGGATTATTTCTTCACCTGCCCCCTCCCTGTTCATTACCAGTACCCTGTTCCCAGCCAACAGTTTGTTTTTAGTTCTGCCCAGCTGCTGGAAACATGATATGGTGTGATATGGTGCTTGTTGTGGCTCTACCCCCACCCCCTCCATCTACACATCAGGAAGATAAAAGAGGGGGGGTTAGAGTGCTCTAGAGGATTGGGCCAACCTGCCAGACCACTGGAGAAGGAAAAGGGACAGCCAACCAGGGAGGGGACAGCAGCAACACACCGTGCCACTTCCAGGCTGGACACTTTGTGACTTTTGCCTTGCGAAAGGGGTGCAACTTTGTGACCCCGGTATTTGCATGGTGATTTGAGTGGCTTAAAATTGCTGTCTGGAGTGTCTACCGTCTTTGGCTACAAAGCATGCAGGTTTTGCAGTAGGAGGTGTGCTAGTGCTTAAAGGACAACTGTAGTGAGAGGTATATGGAGGCTGCCATATTTATTTCCTTTTAAGCAATACCAGTTATCTGGCAGCCCTGCTGATCCTCTGCATCTAATGTCTCGTTTAGCCATAGATCCTGAACAAGCATGCAGCAAATCAAGTGTTTCTGACATTAATGTCGGAACTGACAAGATTAGCTGCATGCTGGTTTCTGGTGTTATTCAGACACTGCTGCATCCACATAGATCAGCAGGGCTGCCAGGCAACTAGTATTGCTTAAAAGGAAATCAATATGGCAGCCCCCATATATCTCTCAATACAGTTGTCCTTTGACTACTTTGGCCTTTTGGTTGTATAATATACGTCCAAAAGGTCACGTTGTTGCCATCTTGTGGCCAAATAGTAAAACTACATCTACATTTAAAAAAAAATAAATAAACACATATTTATATTAAAAAATTACTATTTACATCCCACCCTCCCAAAAATACCCAAACATTACAATAAAAAAAAGGAAATATTTACCTAAGGGTCTAAACTTTTTAAATATCCATGTAAAAATGAAATATTTCTATTTTTTTATTATAAGCTTGTAAATAGTGATGGATGAAAGATTGTCGCCATACATTGTGATAGGGGCATAATTTAAATGGTGTAATACCCAGGACTATTAGGAAAATACAATACATGGGGTTTAATTATGGAGGCATGTATTATTTTAAAAGTATAATGGCCGAAAACGGAGAAATAATGCATGTTTTCCATTGTTTCTTATTTTTCCTGTTAAAATGCATTTACAGTAAAGTAGCTCTTAGCAAAACGAACCACCCAAAGAAACCCTAATTGGTGGCGTAAAAAACAATATATAGATCAGTTCATTGTGATAATTAGTGATAAAGTTATAGGCAAATGAATGGGAGGTGAAAATTGCTTGGATGCATAAAGTGAAACACGACTGAGGGCTGAAGTGGTTAAACTGATTTTACCATCAGTGCCCAGATTACCTGCTATGGAAATGCACTACTGTGTAGGAGGAACAATGTTAGTTATGTAACATTCAACAAAGTGAAACACTCATGGATTTGAAAATATGACTTTTGTAAGATCTGGTGGCTGCTCATGGCGGTGGGATGCCGAGACCCACGCTGAGGTGCAAGCCTCTAGGTCTCGGCCCGTCTCTGACATCACTGCAACGAGGCAGACCCGCTCTCAGTACGCGCTCCACCACTGTAAACATTAACCACGTGTGTGCATTGCATGTCAGCATCGCTGCTGACACGCTCTCTGTTGATTGGTTACTTTGGATGCCTTTACTTTCTGATTGGTTAGTCCTAGTATAAATGAAAGGTGAGCTCCCTCTGTCATCGCCCGTGATAGCCTATGCTGGGCTAGTTGCTGAGACTGCGCTCACACCAAGTTGCTTGTCTTGCTGCCGACTTGTGTCTGTCTCTTGACTAAGCTTCTTTCAGATTGCCTTACTGTTACCGACCCGACCTGAATCTGACCCCGCTTCTCTATTGGATTACCTGTTGCCGACTCAGCTTGTACCCTGATTCCCCTGACTGCCGCCTGGACCGACCCCTGCTTGTTAAAAGGACTTCCATGAACTCTGCCTGGACTGACTCCAGCCTGTTTGACCACGCATCTGTCTAGTGATTATACTTCAGCCACTACCTGCTATCTTGCCATCATCTGGATTGCCTCAGCCTAAAGGCCTCAGGTGACTATTAAGTATACTGTGTTTGCATTGTCCATTGCTGTGTTTGGTGATTGCTGTCTGCCAGTTTGTATGCTACATCTGCCTGCAGGGTATTGTAGTTTGTATTAGGCAGGAGTTTACGCAGGCATCAGGGCTGGGCTATAGGTCAGTCATATGGGCATACAGCCTGACTCATAGCAGGTGACCAGACAAGCCTGACAACTTTGTTTTCTTTGATCACACTTGCCACACATGTGACTTCATTTCTTATACTTTATTCAAGGCCATTAGGGGGTTTAAAAGAAGGCTAACGTTTTGACTTCCAGGGGGCCTGGTGGCAGAATTGTCATTGACAAGCTTATACCTACCACTTGGTACATAAGTAATGAAGAATTTAATATTTATTTACTTTTTAAGCACGTTATACAAAAGAGAAGCTAAAAGACAGATTATAAATAACTTAAGAATCTCCCCTGGGTGAGTACATGTTGCTTTATAATACCGCTGAGATTTATGATGACAATTTCTATTTTGTATTGAATTAATTTTATAAAGAAGGAATTCGTTAAACTGTTTGTTTCTTGATTAACTAATATACAGCCGCTTGGATATCACACTAAAAATGTTTCATCTTGTAATTTTGTTTCTGATTCAACCAAGGCATGGAATAGTTGAAGAAAAGGTAGAAATGGGGGATTTAGCAGATGTAGGACCTGTTGCTGCAAGAAAATAAGAATGCTATGGGACTGAAGCATTAAGAGATTCACACTATTTGAAGAAAATTAATACATGTTATTTAGCATGACTGTGAAAAAGTATATCATAAATAAGGACATTACAATTGAATGACAAGGATGTCAAATCTACATAGACTATTCGACACACACCTATGAGACAGCACGGTGGTGTAGTAATTACCAATGTCGCCTTGCAGCGCTGGGTCCCCGGTTGTTCTCCCAGTCAGGGCACTATCTGCTTGGCGTTTGCATGTTTGCCCTGTGGCTGTGTGGGTTTCATTCGGGCACTCCAGTTTCCTCCCACATCCTAAAAACATATGGATAAGTTAATTGGCTTCCCCTAAAATTGGCCATTAACTATGATACATACATAGACATACACAGCCATGGTAGGGATTAGATTATGAGACTGCTGACTGCTTGTCAGTCAAGTGACAAGACAATATACTCTGTACAGTGCTGCAAAAAATGTAGACGCTATATAAATACTGAATAATACTGAAAAGCTGAGTAAGGTCATGCCATTATTTCTATTGTAACTTTATAGTCTTATTCAACTTATTTTGTTTATTTAAAGGGCAACTATCAAAAAAGCTGTCATTCTGTAAAATCCACATACCTATAGAGCTATTAGCCAGTAACAATAAAGGCATTTCAGAAGTCTCTTAAAACAGCCTAGGTGAAGGAAATGCCTTGTGTATCAGAGCCCTGCTTCTTGCGTTGACGTTAATGCCAGGACTGTACCATGTAGCTAGGTGCCACTTCCCTGTCATTATTCACAGAGGAATGATTTACTGTTTGCTTCTGCCCTGCACCCACACACTGCTTTCTCACAGATCATATGAGAACAGCTGAGACATTTTTCAACTACCAAGAAAGCATCCAAACAGAAGGACCCTTACTTTATTCCTGTCTTGAATGCTTACATCCACCATTTAGAATGAGCCCTTCCTGGCTGTAATCTTCTGGCTGTTTACTTTAGCACTGTTTAAAGCAGAGACACAAGAACAAGGCACACAAAGCTGCAGGTGATGAGTTATTTACACACTATTTTGATGTTGTATCTAAGCTTTCTGTCTTTCTGAAGACATTTCAGTCACAGGATTACAGTCAGTAATGACTGTTTCTGTATGCTGGATGCACTGGATATAGTGATGCCCACAGTAAAAACTGCTGTCTGTAAATGTCATATTTTCTTTACACAAGACATGAAAGGATGAGAAAAAGCCTTTGTATTGCTATTTGCTAGTAATTGCTAACGTAATGTGAACATTACCTTCAATGGCAGACAGCAGCTTTGAGACCATAGGGTTGATTCATTATCTGTAACGCAGGCAAACAGCACAAGTAAATTGCTATTACTTGAGCTAATAAATCAGTGCAACTTCCTGAAATCTCCATGCACGCTATACACGCTAGTGACAGCATAGAATGCATTACCTAGCTACGGCCGATGCCTTCACTTGCCGCTCTGTAATGAGGTATTGCTATCACAATACTTCACTAGTGCTGCGGCCACGCTCCCCATGCGGCAAGTGAAGGCATCGACCGTTGCTAGGTACCGCACGCTACGCTGCCACTAGCGCGTGTAGCATACATCAAGATGTCAGGAAGTCACACTGATTTTATTAGAGTGAGTAACAGCAGTTTACTTGCGCTATTTGCCTGCATTACAGGTAAATGAATACGCCCTAAAATGACTCTTCTCCCTTTATTTTGAGCTGGATCATACATAAGGCAACTTTGACGGGTGCCTAATGCTAGAGATGGCCCGAACAGTTCGCTGGCGGGCAGTATCCGGTGAACTTCCGCTGCTCACGTTCTCTGTGAACATATGGCGTGTTCGACCCACCCCCTATACATCATAATGAAGCCAAACCTTGACTCCTTACCTCACAGTCAGCAGACACATGGCAGCCAAATATGCTAGCGTCCCCTCCTGGAACTCCCACCACCCCTTTTCAAAAGCAGTTGCAGTGGCCATATTGCATTCATTCTCTGCTGGCTGCTGACTGTTAGAGCAGGGTCAGACTTGCTGCAGATAGGTAGAGAAAGCATTAGCTAGGCCTGTGTTCTTGTTCCTCACTTGCTGCGAAAGCACCCCAAACAGCCCCTTTGAGGGCTATCACACCGGTCTTCTGTGGGGTTTTTTGTGTGTGACACTCCACAGCCCACTGACACCCAGAACTGTGTGCACACTACTGTTGTTGCTACATTAAGTTGCATGCACAGTACCACTCCATTGCATTATTATTTCACTGTATTTGGATAGTACTATTGCATTTCTCTGTGTGTGACACTCCACAGCCCACTGACACCCAGAGCTGTGCATAATGTGATTCCTGCCCTTTAGGGATTAAAATCCGACTCTGCGTCAACTCCGTAATTTTTGGTGAGACTTTTGGCATAGATCCCTCTCTGGCATGCCACAGTCCAGGTGTTAGACCCCTTGAAACAACTTTTCCATCACTTTTGTGTCCAGAAACAGTCTTTGTAGTCTTTAAAATTCGCCTGCCCATTGAAGTCTATGGCGGTTCACTGGGTTCGCCTGTTCGCAAACATTTTCAAAAGTTCACTTTCGCTGTCCGCAAACAGAAAATTCTATGTGCACAACATCTCTACTTAAGGACCATAGGCCCCCACTCCTAGTGACCTAGTGACCAGGCTATTTTTTACAAAATGGTGCTCTGCAGCTTTAATGGCTTGCTGCAGAGCACTACATATTAGCATATATTAGTGACCCCCCCCCCCTCTTTTCAGCCCACCAACATAGATTTCTGTTGGTGGGTAGGGATGGTCAGAAATGCCAATTTCCAATTCCGCTCAAAATCCGCTTTCCACCATTGTCGATTATCGCTACCGCTTCCACTTTCCGCTACTGATTTCCGCATTCCGACGCGGATTTTCGCGGGAAAATTCCGCCGACTTTAGCATCGATTTTCTCAAAAACTATGAGGTCTTTTTGAATTTTTTTTCCCTCCTGATATGCGCATTTTCCGCATATTACATTACAGTTAAAGCTGCCGAATTTAATGGTTAATAGCGAAGCCCCCATAGGGCTTCAAAAAGACTTTATAGTTTTTGAGAAAATCGATGTTCAAGTCGGCGGAATTTTCAGTGAAAATTTCCGCGATTTCCGCGAAAATCTGCATACCGCACGTTTATTACAGATTTCTGCATTCCGATGCAGAAATGTGATTTCCGATTGGAAATTCGGAATTTTGGAAAAAATTTTAGATTTTTTTTTTCACCTTGTCAATGCCTTTTAAGCCACCAGCAAGCAACAAAACACTTAGGGCCATATGCAATTCTTTTTTTACACCTGAGTTTTCTCCTGGGTGATATTGTTAAATGTATTAATAAAATGCCTTTTAAAGAGACTCTGTACTAAAAAAAAAGTTCTCTGGGGGTACTTGCCTCATGAGGGGGAAGCCTCAAGGTCCCAATGAGGCTTCCCTCATCCCTGTAGCTGCAGGCAATCCAGTGCTGACTCCCCCGAAGCGTCCCGCAATCCTCGCTCAACAAGTCTGACAAAGCTTGATATATTTACCTTCCCTGGTTTCAGCGGTTGGCCCTGTTGTGGCTCTTAGCATGGAAATAGACGGAAACAGCTGATCTCTGTTGGGTCCGCTCTACTACGCAGGCACACAAGACTTTCGCCTGCGAAGTAGAGCGGATCGATAGCGTTCAGCTATTTCTGCCTATCTCCGAGTGGAGAGCCGATACTGCGCCAGCGCTGGAGCCAGGAAGGTAAATATTTACATCCCCGCTGTTCAAAGGGGCACAGCAAGGCCGTTGTGGAACACAGGAGGATGGGGGAAGCCTTAATAGGATCCGGAGGCTTCCCCCACCCAAGGTGAGCACCCCCCAGGGGAATTTTTTTTTAATTACAGGTTTTCTTTGAGCCACCAGCAAGCAAGAAAATGTATGAAATAGTTTTGATTGTACCTTTTCACCTACATTTTTGGTACTTTTTCAATTGCAAAGTGATGAAAAGTTGTTTTAAGAAGAAGATGAAAATGTATCTCCTAGGAGAAAACTCATGAGAAAAAGAGAATTGCATATGGCCCTGAGTCACTTTAATTGCAGTTGAGGAGCATGATAAGAGAACAAATGACCAACAGCACTTGGTGGTACTAGCATGCATGGAGCAGTGCTGTAGCCTGCAACCCATCCAGTAGCATCATCTCCTCCTTACCTTCTCCATAATCATTTTCCTCATGGCCATTTATGGGCCCATGTGCAATTCCCTTTTTCTCCCAAGTTTACCTCTAGGTGATATTTTCACACCTTGTCATAAAATGCCTTACAAAACCCCAGCAAGCAAAAAAAAAATACTAATAATTTTGCTAGTACTTTTTCACCAACTTTTTGGTACTTTTTGTAAAATGCTTAAAATTAAAAATTATTTTAAAGACAATGGCCCATATGCAATTCACTTTTTTTCCTGAGTTTTCTCCTAAGTAATATTTTTACAGCTTGTCATAAAATACCTTTTAAGTCACCGGCAAGCATGAGAATACTCAAAATTAATTTGATAGTACTTTTTCACCAATTTTTGGGTACTTTTTCAGTTGTAAAATGTTGAATTTATTTTACAGAGAATATGAAAATTATCTCCTAGGAGATAACTCAGGTGAAAAAAATTATTTTCATATGGGCCTCAGTGTGCAATGATTAATCTATGACAATATAACAATATAGTGGCTCTAAATGTATTATAGAAAAAGAAACAGCTTTTCCGGCTAAACACTAGCACTTAGATGGAGGTCCAATGTGTCCGCCTTCTTATTTCTTATGACAGGTTTATTTTAATGTGTTTTATTTTTAACATCATACACAATTTCCTTTACAATCATGCATGCATAATTATTATGATTTTTTTAAGTGTTTGTTTTGTAGCTAAACATTACTTTTATTGTTATTCTTCAATATCTCCCCTTTTAAAGGCATCAAAATGACTGCTCCAAGCATTAGCTGTCATTCTGAATGGTGAGTAATTTTAAATATTTCTACTTACTAATTCCACTTGATCATCTCCTGACAAAAGGGATATTACACTGAATTGACAGGCCTGACATATATCCATGGTTTGCCTGACAGATGATGACAAATGGTGCTATTTTATGCTTGAATTGTTGATGGGAAAAATGTTGCCAAAAGTTAGATGTCATGTTGCTTTATTCTTGTAATGAGTGGTTTACAGTAAATGAGTAGTTCAAAAATGCAAACACACAACATTCTCGGTTCAGTCATATTGAATTTACATATTCAACAGTTTTATCCGCAAAGCATATACACAGTATAAAATAAATATCATCATTCCTGAAGGCAGGTTCATCCTATCAGGTAAATAAAATGCTTCAATATCTATTCCAGAAGTAAGTGAGACATAAATTAAAGAATAACTAGCTGTATTAATTTGATCGCTATTATTTTATATTTTAACACAACAAGCCCAAATCAATTGTGTGTTACACATAGAATTTTAAATTAATCAACAAATGAGAAACGTATTATTTCATTTTAAAAAACATGTCTGGATTACATGTAAGGCAGACATGGATATATTCTGCTGAAAGAACATACGTACATAGTTACCTTTATTTTTCGATAAACATTATGGGCCATATTCACTTTTTCTCCTGAGTTTTCTCCTAGGAGATAATTTTTCTTCTGCGATTTAAAATAACTTGTTAGCACTTTGCAATGGAAAAAGTAACAAAAGGTAGGTGAAAAATACTGCAAAAATTATTTTGAGTATTCGTTTGCTTGCTGGTGGCATTTTTTTTAATACAAGTTGTGAAAATATCACCTAGGAGAAAATGTGGGTGAAAAACTGAATTGCATATGGCCCTATGTGTTTAAAGTTCAAAAACAAAAAAGTCAGTATAGCAGACCCTACTACTCAATACAAAAGGAAGTAGTTGGAAGCTAAAGGGATAATTGTGCTATTTTAGCTGCAGTCTAAATTTTTAATGCTACTTGAGTATTTTGTCATTCAAAAACAATAAGTAGCAATGTCAGTGCATAGCTCACCTATTGTATATGCACCTGTATCCACAAGGGAAGCAATGCCCAGTGACCTCAACTGACCACAGTACAATAGAAAAAGGGATATATTGAGCAACTCAACACAGATGTATCAAAAATTAAACAGAGAAAACATGTAAAACATGTAAACATGTAAAAACAGCTAGTGAAGTGCTCCACTTCGAACATACACCCACTATCAGTCCCACTGACAATCATACATCATCTAAACTATTCCTTTCAAGGAAAATAAATCTCTTTAGCTTTGCAGATAAATGTAATTCAGGTATCAGAGACGGAGACACACATTGAACATGTGGCTAATGAGTGCAAGGCTACCAATGACAGCATTCTGTCAATGTAAATTATGTTCTCATGGAACTACAAAGAGTTATTATTAGACAAGACAAATAAAATTTGTATTGTAATACTCAAAAGGAAAAAAAAACATGAATGTCTGGCACTGTAGCTTTAATGCAAGCAGCAGGTGTACATTGAATGGAAATCACAGTAAATGCACAGAGGCATGTGTTCACGTGAAAAAATGAAGTACTTATCGTGCTCTGCTGGAGTGGGGAGGCAGTTGTGGGCGCCAGAGGGTGCACGGCCTTACTACCATTTCGCAATGGGGTGAGTCTTGCTTCCTTGGAGGCTAACGTGCACAAAGTGCTGGGCGGAAAAAGCTATTAAAATAGTCTGCTTCCGATAAAAGTTTCAGCCTATCTGTCCTGTTCGGCGGGGAGCCAATGAGAGTTTGAAGCGTAGTGTGCACCATAGGAGGCGGCGCACGTACGTCACCGCGCCTGGTGCACGCCTACACCTCAATGGAAGGAGAGTGTCGCCACGGCAACCCGATCCACCTCCAAGCCGCCCAAGAGGCGGCAGCAAACCGCTGTCAGCCAATCGGTGGGAAGGGGGCGGATTCATCGCGCTCATGGTAAACAAAAAATACTGAACACGGCAGCGTCTCCCCTCGCATAGCAACGCAGGTCAAGGAAAAAATGCCTACTTGCTCGCGGTGCAAGCAAGGGGGGACCGCTTAAAGCCCAGGGGATCTTTATCATCACGTATTTCCTGATGAGTTACCAGGAAAAGGCTTATTAGCTAACTCGTGATGTGACAGTTCTCAATCCGTGTAAACATAGATGGCCCCAGGTCGAGGGAAGAAGGTTTGGAAGTTTGAAAGAATTTATAGAACAAGCTACGGAGCTTAAGGCACGTTTGCTCTCAAGAGGGTATGATGCGGAAAAATTAGAACTAACCATGAATGAAGCCATGAGCAAGGACAGATCAGAATTGATTAGAAGGAAGATTTGTCATCCAGAAGGCAGAAACAGAAAGTCGGGGGTCTTTACCTTCGACTTCTCACCCATGGAGAAAGAAATTAAAAAAGCTATTACAAAAAACTGGCCTATCCTACTCCAGGACCCTGTCCTCAAGGAATGTTTGCCACCTAAACCCCTGGTTGCCTTCAAAAGAGCACCCACAATTGGGGATCTATAGTGATTTCCGTGAAAATCCATGTCAGACATGGTTGGACAGCATAGCTTCCGTAGGTAATCACCGCTGTGGAGTATGCAAGGCATGCCGACATATGAAGACTGGCAAATCATATAGATTGTGGCCCATTCAATTTAAGGTCCCATTCTTTGCAACCTGCAGGACAAGCTATGTTGTCTATGCACTATGGTGTCCTTGCCAACGTTTTTACATTGACAAAACAACCAGGATGGTCAAGGACAGAATCATGGAACATGTCCGTCTGTTACCCAAGGGCAAGGGCTGTCCAAAAGTAGTGGAGCACATGATGGCTGCCCACGGCTCTGACCCCAGCTTGTCCTTTGCCTGCGTGGATTATTGTCATCTTCCACGCAGAGGTGGTAACAGAAAGAAATTGCTTCTCAAGCTAGAAGCAAAGTGGATTTTCAGGACTGATGCTATGGGTCCTTTGGGCTTGAACGATTATGTTGATTTAACCTGTTTTCTTGATCCCTGATCAATCCCCACCTTCTCGGTCTTCTTATCTCCTGCTGCCTTTCGCCCTAGTACACATCTGGCCACACAGATTGCTAATATTCATTTTTAGCATTATAGCTTTTTGAATTGATGTACCTTTAAATATTTATTCATTTTTTAATTGTGGCCAAATTGTGTACTATTTGGGTGTTTCTTTACACTCTTTAGTGTCTCCTGGGTCCTTGGGGCCGTTTCCAGTCTCCTCCCACCTCTATGCTCTCTCTGGGCCTCTATTCCTAGGACTAGTGCTCCGCTCACTGTCCTTCCCGTCACTCTCCTCCCTTCCCCATCTTTCCTCATTTTTTCACTTTCATCCCCTCCCCTCCCCGGTTTTCCTTCCTTCACCTCTCCTCACTCCTTGTTTTTTCTCCTTCTTCCCTCGACCTGGGGCCATCTATGTTTACACGGATTGAGAACTGCCACATCACGAGTTAGCTAATAAGCCTTTTCCTGGTAATTCACCAGGAAATACGTGATGATAAAGATGGCCTGGGCTTTAAGCGGTCCCCCCTTGCTTGCACCGCTAGCGAGTAGGCATTTTTGCCTTGATCTGCGTTGCTATGCGAGGGGAGACGCTGCCGTGTTCAGTATTCTTTGTTTACCATGGGCGCGATGTATCCGCCCCCTTCCCGCCGATTGGCTGACAGTGGTTTGCTGCCACCTCTTGAAAGTGGATCGGGTTGCCATGGCGACACTCTCCTTCCATTGAGGTGTAGGCGTGCGCCATGCGCTGTGACGTACGCGCGCCGCCTCTTATGGTGCACACTACGCTTTAAACTCTGATTGGCCCCCCGCCGAACAGGACAGATAGGCGGTGACTTTTATCGGAAGCGGACTATTTTAATGGCTTCTTCCGCCCAGCACTTTGTGCACGTTAGCCTCCGAGGAAGCAAGGCTCACCCTATTGCGAAACGGTCGTAAGGCCCTGCACCCTCTGGCGCCCACAACTGCCTCCCCACTCCAGCAGAGCACGATAAGTACTTCATTTTTTCACGTGAACACATGCCTCTGTGCATTTACTGTGATTTTCATTCAATGTACACCTGCTGCTTGCATTAAAGCTACAGTGCCAGACACTCATGTTCTTTTTTTATTTTTGAGTATTACAATATAATGTCTACCTTTGTCTTGAGCACGTAGCTCCTGCTGGAGTTTTATACCTGCAATTGGCCATTTCAACAGTACCCACAGTTCTGTCTGAGTGCCTGCCATCCCCTCTCTCTCAGGCTGCAAAATGTATATTGCGACAGACTCAAAGAGCTTGAGCTGTAGCCATTAGGGCACACTCAGTAGGCAGTAGCAGTGTAAGGGAGTCTAACCCAAGGACTCTTTGCTGAATAGGTGCTGGTGTACTGAACAGGGAGAGCCAAGATTCAAAGCCAGGTCTCCTGTATCAGAGGCATGGCCCTTGATGATCCAGCCACTGGTAGATATTGTCATTATTACCAGAGTACACATGGGCTTTATTACTATGTATTATCAACCCTATACAAGACAAGCACAGTGAACTGATATACAGTCTGGGGATGAGCTTGCATTTTCACCAAACTATAATTAAACTTTCTTGTAAATGTGTTCTCCCATGCCCATTGACTTCAATACTTTTAGTGCAAAAATAATTTTGCAAGCATGCCCATAAATTTTCACACATATCCTTAGCAATGTTAATTGTGCTTTTTTTTGCCCAATGAGTTCAAAGCGTTTGACAAAAAATAAAAAGTGTTTTCTCATGTCTGTATACTTTTGCAAATATTCTTATATTTATTATATATACAAATGGGACATTTTCAAAAATATTATATACTAATATACAGGACATTAGTGAGGAAGAGTGGCAAGAATTATGGTAAGTGTTTAAATTAGTGTCCTTCAAATACAAAATGAAAGGATGACCTAGCAATGCATTCTACATTGTGCATGATTTTCTAACTGCTCCTCTTGTATCTTCCTCTTGTATCTATATTTGCTCTGAGCAGAAGCACAGTCCAAAATGTAAATGAGAGGCAAATGGAAGGTCATTTTAGGCAATTGATGTTGGGGAGTTCCTAGATTCGGGGATTTTGATTACAAATAAATATTTTTTTGTACTGTATGATTAGATGGGGTCTTAGTGATTTAAACCTGTTGACTATACATTCCCCCACTATATAAGGATAAAACCATAAAAAATACTGACAAGAATTATACACACAGAATTAAAGGGAAAAAAAAGAAAAATCTTAGATATATAGTGATGAATGTTAAGAACAGTCAGAGTCAACCCACAGACCAGCACCAAAGACCTACAACAGCATCTTGCTGCAGATGGAGTCACTGTGCATCGTTCAACCATTCAGTGCACTTTACACAAGGAGATGCTGAATGGGAGAGTGATGCAGAGGAAGCCTTTTCTCTGCCCACAGCACAAACAGAGCCACTTGACGTATGCTAAAGCACATTTGGACAAGCCAGCTTCATTTTGGAATAAGGTGCTGTGGAGTGATGAAACTAAAATTGAGTTATTTGGGCATAACAAGGGGCATTATGCATGGAGGAAAAACAACACAGAATTCCAAGAAAAAACACCTGCTACCTACAGTAAAATATGGTGGTGATTCCATCATGCTGTGGAGCTGTGTGGCCAGTGCAGGGACTGGGAATCTTGTCAAAGTTGAGGGGTGCATGGATTCCACTCAGTATCATCAGATTCTGGTCTTGGAGACCAATGTCCAGGAATCAGTGTCAAAGCTGAAGCTGGGCCAGGGTTGGATCTTTCAACAAGATAAAGACCCTAAACACTGCTCAAAATCCACTAAGACATTCATGCAGAGGAACAAGTATAACGTTCTGGAATGGCCATCTCAGTCCCCAGACCTGAATATAATTGAAAATCTGTGGTGGGAGTTAAAGAGAGCTGTCCATGCTCGGAAGCCATCAAACCTGAATGAACTACAGATGTTTTGTATA
Source organism: Hyperolius riggenbachi (assembly GCF_040937935.1). NCBI lineage: Eukaryota > Metazoa > Chordata > Amphibia > Anura > Hyperoliidae > Hyperolius > Hyperolius riggenbachi. The sequence goes on from NC_090650.1 coordinate 233,587,931, forward strand.
GAACATTGATCCAAAATAATGTAAGAGTGAACAGAGGCGCCAGGAGGATAAAAGGTTCTAAAAGGCTTAAAATCCCTCAGGAAGTGGTGGTGGACTCGCCTTCCCGAAGCAGACAAGATACCGTCAGTTTTATGACAACAGGTTTATTAATATACTCCAAAACAAACAGTGCAACGCGTTTCACGGGTATGTTCCCGCTTCCTCAGGCAATAAACAGATAGGAGTACACTGTAAAGACAGAGACAGATAGCGTGTCCTTAGACCGATGTATATGTGTGCTGATGGTTTTTGGTGTATAGTTATGTTAATGTGAATAATGGGTAAACAATGCTGTGGCTAGAGGTATATTGGGAGAGGGGGTGAGGGGCTGTGCGGGGATTGTTATAAGAGTAAAAAGCGTAGTGAAAAAAGGGGGGGGGGAAGAGAGAAGGAAAGAAAAAAATGGGGGAACTATAGGTGGGGGAGGGTTAGTAAGAAAATAAGGGTGGCAAAACACAATGCAATCAGATGTAGTAAAATGCAGTAAAACAGACTCACCGGTATAGTCTCAAGGTCACGAATAGCGCCTCTGTACCGGTGAGTCTGAAGATCAAGGTTTATATACCTAAGAGTATATGGGTGGACCAATTACATGGTTCATAAGGGGTGGGGGCTGTGTGATGGGCAGGTAATGTGTTTCTATGGGTGGGGAGGAGGCAAGATGGGGGGGCGTGTTTGTGGGCCAATAGGAGCAGGGGACAGGTTATGTAACCTATATTGGGCCAATAGGAGCAGGGGACAGGTTATGTAACCTATGTTGGGCCAATAGCAAGAGGGGATGTGGTTGTATAAGTTCGGGGAACAGAAAATAAACAAATGTGTGCAAAGTGTGTCTATTCAGAGGCTGAATAGAGTAGTGGTCAAGGGCTCTGCCTCTGGCACAGGAGACCAGGGTTTGAATCCTGGCCAGGGTCAGTACCTATTTAGTAAGGAGTTTAAGGAAAGACTCCCTAATATTGCTGGGTCGCCTCATGAGCACGTCCCCAAGAGGTTATTTTTTATAGACTGCTTAGGGAAAGAAAGTATAAATAACAAATATTCATTCTAACAGACATAAAGTGCATATTGGTGCATAATTGCACCCTAAAAGACTGTAGGCATAAAAGACATAATTAATCGTTGACATACAATGATATAATAAAAGTATACATATAAAAAAAGAATATAATAATATATTAATAATAATAATGATATAAAAGGTATAATGAAAGACATATGAAATCGTTGTAAAAGTATGTACAAGTATAAAAAAAAAAAAAAAGGTGTATAAGATGAAGTTTAATTTAAAAGAGAGGACCATTAAAAGAAACTAATATTGGATGAGTATTAATGAATTTTTTCCAGTTGTTCGTTGAGACCTTCTGGAGCTAGGGTTCTCAACATCTGTATCCGGAACATCTCATGTTTTTTTAGCAGGTCAAAGGAATTAAAACAGTTTTGTGGTATGGTTTCAATGAGGGTTATCCGGAATAGGTCTGGATTACTATTGTGTACCGTAGTGAAGTGTCGTGATACACTGTGCAGTGGGTATTTATTGAGGATGTTGCGTTTATGTTGACCGATTCTGCATCTTGCCAATTGGGTGGTTCTGCCCACATACTGAAGTTGGCAGGGGCAGGTGATGATGTAAATGACAAATTTAGATTCACAGGTGATGGTGTTCTTTATTGGATAGGTCAATTCTGTAATTTTAGATTGAAAAGTGTTGGTAGGGGTAATAAACTTGCAGGCTTGCCATCTTGAGTGGTTGCAGGCCGAGCAACCTGGTGAGTCGGTTGATGGACTGGGGTTGATGTAGTGGGTGTCGGAGCGTAAACGACTGGGGGCCAGAATATTGCGAAGGTTAGGTGCTCGTCGGTAAGTGATGGCTGGTGCGGTGGGAATGATGGATCGGAGGTGTGGATCCTGTAGGGGGATTTCCCATCTATTATTGAGGATTTTTCGTATATTCTGGTGTTGCGCACTGTATTTTGTAATGAATCTTGGTACGGGTTCTGTGGTCTTGGTATTAATCGTATTCGGGGGATTTTTTATTGTTTTGGCTTTATGACTAGCATCTTTAAGCAGTTTCTTGGGGTATTTACGATCGAGAAATTTTTGGGTTAGGATATTGGACTGGCTGTGGTAATCTTGGGTATCGGTGCAGTTTCTGTAAATTCTTCTATATTGACTGTAAGGTGTATTTTTGGTCCAAGGGCGGTGGTGGAAACTGTGGTAGTGGATGTAATTGTTGGCATCAACGGGTTTGAAATAGGTTTTGGTTTTGATTTGACCTTTGTCTATGAATAATGTTAGGTCTAGAAATTCTATGGAGGTGGGGTCATAGTGTGATGTGAATTGTAGACCTGCTCGGTTGGCGTTGAGGAAATCTATGAAACTGGGGATGGTGGTTATGTCTCCTTTCCAAATGAAAATCAAATCATCTATGTAACGTTTGTAGAAGAGAATGTTGAGGGAGAATGGATTGTCTGGAATAATTTTGAGTTGTTCAAGATAACCCATGGCCAAATTTGCGTAGGAGGGGGAGAACGAACTTCCCATCGAGACTCCACTCGTCTGACGATAGATATGGTCTTGGAAGGTGAAAATGTTGTTATTGAGACCATAAGGACTTAAGGAGACATAACCACCATCCCCAGTTTCATAGATTTCCTCAACGCCAACCGAGCAGGTCTACAATTCACATCACACTATGACCCCACCTCCATAGAATTTCTAGACCTAACATTATTCATAGACAAAGGTCAAATCAAAACCAAAACCTATTTCAAACCCGTTGATGCCAACAATTACATCCACTACCACAGTTTCCACCACCGCCCTTGGACCAAAAATACACCTTACAGTCAATATAGAAGAATTTACAGAAGCTGCACCGATACCCAAGATTACCACAGCCAGTCCAATATCCTAACCCAAAAATTTCTCGATTGTAAATACCCCAAGGAACTGATTAAAGATGCTAGTCAAAAAGCCGAAACAATAAAAAATCCCCCGAATACGATTAATACCAAGACCACAGAACCCGTACCAAGATTCATTACAAAATACAGTGCGCAACACCAGAATATACGAAAAATCCTCAATAATAGATGGGAAATCCTCCTACAGGATCCACAACTCCGATCCATCATTCCCACCGCACCAGCCTTCACTTACCGACGAGCACCTAACCTTCACAACATTCTGGCCCCCAGTCGTTTACGCTCCGACACCCACTACATCAACCCCAGTCCATCAACCGACTCACCAGGTTGCTCGGCCTGCAACCACTCAAGATGCCAAGCCTGCAAGTTTATTACCCCTACCAACACTTTTCAATCTAAAATTACAGAATTGACCTATCCAATAAAGAACACCATCACCTGTGAATCTAAATTTGTCATTTACATCATCACCTGCCCCTGCCAACTTCAGTATGTGGGCAGAACCACCCAATTGGCAAGATGCAGAATCGGTCAACATAAACGCAACATCCTCAATAAATACCCACTGCACAGCGTATCACGGCACTTCACTACGGTACACAATAGTAATCCAGACCTATTCCGGATAACCCTCATTGAAACCATACCACAAAACTGTTTGAATTCCTTTGACCTGCTAAAAAAACGTGAGATGTTCTGGATACAGATGTTGAGAACCCTAGCTCCAGAAGGTCTCAACTAGAGTTGGGCCGAACCTCCGATTTTCGGTTCGCGAACCGGGTTCGCGAACTTTCGCGAAAGGTTCGGTTCGCGTTAAAGTTCGCGAACCGCAATAGACTTCAATGGGGATGCGAACTTTGAAAAAAAAAATTAATTATGCTGGCCACAAAAGTGATGGAAAAGATGTTTCAAGGGGTCTAACACCTGGAGGGGGGGATGGCGGAGTGGGATACATGCCAAAAGTCCCCGGGAAAAATCTGGATTTGACGCAAAGCAGCGTTTTAAGGGCAGAAATCACATTGAATGTTAAATGACAGGCCTAAAGTGCTTTCAAACATCTTGCATGTGTATACATCAATCAGGTAGTGTAATTAAGGTACTGCTTCACACTGACGCACCAAACTCATCGTGTAACGCACCGCAAACAGCTGTTTGTGTAGTGACGGCCGTGCTGGACTGGTGCGCACCATGGCGAGAGTGCAGGTTTTGGTGGCTTTACAGCCCATATGGTCAGTCACCTGGCTGATGTAGCTGAATGACAGAACAGTGACTGTCCAGCTGATCAAATTTGGTCTGACCACAATGAGGCAACGACCTTATTATCGTGGGTGTGCCCCCCGAGACACTCATCTAGGCGCCGGTCATTGCTCCATTGTGATACGCAAGCCCCTTCACCACGGCAAGGTAATGATCACGAAGGGGAATGGGCGCATGTTCATGCCTTTTTTTTTGTTGTTGCAGCTGCCCGCAGTGCAGCCAGAAAAATTAGGCAGTCATGTACACGCACCCGAAAAATTATTACAGCGGCCGCTGCTAGCAGCGGCCTAAAAAATTCAGCAATCCGCCTGGAGTCCCGGACCCTGTTGGTGGTGGCGGAGAAGGTAGTGAAGCGGCCTGCAGGCAGACATGCTGTGTGGAGGGACTGGGAGCGACTTAGTCTTCTTGGGGCAGGCCAGGCAGCCAGTCACACGGCGTGCAGGCAGAGATGCTGTATGTGCGGGGACTGACTTAGTCTTGGGGCGGGCAGCAGCCCTCCGGGATCCATGCCTCATTCATTTTTATAAAGGTGAGGTACTTAACACTTTTGTGACTTAGGCGACTTCTCTTCTCTGTGACAATGCCTCCAGCTGCGCTGAAGGTCCTTTCTGAGAGGACGCTTGCGGCAGGGCAGGAGAGAAGTTGGATGGCAAATTGGGACAGCTCTGGCCACAGGTCAAGCCTGCGCACCCAGTAGTTCAAGGGTTCCTCATCGCTGTTCACAGCAGTGTCTACATCCACACTTAAGGCCAGGTAGTCGGCTACCTGCCGTTCCAGGCGTTGGTGGAGGGTGGATCCGGAAGGGCTACGGCGAGGCGTTGGACTAAAGAACGTCCGCATGTCCGACATCACCATGAGATCGCTGGAGCGTCCTGTCTTTGACTGCGTGGACACGGGAGGAGGATTAGTGGCAGTGGTACCTTGCTGGCGTTGTGCCGTCACATCACCCTTAAAGGCATTGTAAAGCATAGTTGACAGCTGGTTCTGCATGTGCTGCATCCTTTCCACCTTCCGGTGAGTTGGTAACAGGTCCGCCACTTTGTGCCTGTACCGAGGGTCTAGTAGTGTGGCCACCCAGTACAGCTCATTCCCCTTGAGGTTTTTTATACGGGGGTCCCTCAACAGGCAGGACAGCATAAAAGACGACATCTGCACAAAGTCGGATCCAGTACCCTCCATCTCCTCTTGCTCTTCCTCAGTGACGTCAGGTAAGTCAACCTCCTCCCCCCAGCCGCGAACAATACCACGGGAAGGTTGCGCAGCACAAGCCCCCTGCGACGCCTGCTGCGGTTGTTCTCCTGCCGCTGTCCCCTCCTCCTCCTCCTCCTCCCCCAAAGAAACACCTTGCTCATCATCCTCTGAGTCTGACTCATCTTCTGCACATGACCTCTCTTCTTCCTCCTCCTCCCCCCTCTGTGCTGCCGCAGGTGTTGAGGAAACAGCTGGGTCTGATGAAAATTGGTCCCATGCCTGTTCCTGCCGTAACGGTTCCTGGTCACGCTCATTCGCAGCTTCATCCGCCACTCTACGCACAGCACGCTCCAAGAAGTACGCGTAGGGAATTAAGTCGCTGATGGTGCCCTCACTGCGGCTCACCAGGTTGGTCACCTCCTCAAACGGCCGCATGAGCCTGCATGCATTTTTCATCATTGTCTAGTTGTCGGGCCAGAACATCCCCATCTTCCCAGACTGTTTCGTTCTACTCCAGTTGTAGAGGTACTGGGTGACGGCTTTCTTCTGTTCTAGCAGGCGGGAGAACATGAGGAGGGTCGAGTTCCAGCGAGTGGGGCTATCGCAAATGAGGCGTCTCACCGGCATGTTGTTTTTACGCTGAATTTCTGCAAATCGTGCCATGGCTGTGTAAGAGCGCCTCAAATGCCCACAGAACTTCCTGGCCTGCTTCAGGACATCCGCTAAGCCAGGGTACTTTGCCACAAATCTTTGAACCACCAGATTCATGACATGTGCCATGCAGGGTATGTGTGTCAGCTTCCCCATATGCAAAGCGGCAAGCAGATTGCTGCCGTTGTCGCACACCACGTTGCCTATCTCCAGGTGGTGCGGGGTCAGCCACTCATCCACCTGTTTCTTAAGAGCAGCCAGGAGAGCTGCTCCAGTGTGACTCTCCGCTTTGAGACAAGCCATGTCTAAGATGGCGTGACACCGTCGTACCTGGCATGCAGCATAGGCCCTGCGGAGCTGGGGCTGTGTAGCTGGAGAGGAGAACTGCCACTCAGCCAAGGAGGAGGAGGAGGACAGCGAAGAGCATGTAGCAGGAGGAGAGGAGGTGGCAGGAGGCCTGCCTGCAAGCCGTGGAGGTGTCACAATTTGGTCCGCCGCTTTCTGCTTGCCATCGTTCACCACCAGGTTCACCCAATGGGCTGTGTAGGTAATGTAGCGGCCCTGCCCGTGCTTGGCAGACCAGGCATCCGTGGTCAGGTGTACCCTTGACCCAACGCTCTTCGCAAGAGATGACACCACTTGCCTCTCAACTTCACGGTGCAGTTGGGGTATGGCCTTTCTGGAAAAATAAGTGCGGCCTGGCATCTTCCACTGCGGTGTTCCGATGGCCACAAATTTACGGAAGGCCTCAGAGTCCACCAGCCGGTATGGTAACAGCTGGCGAGCTAACAGTTCCGCCACGCCAGCTGTCAGACGCCGGGCAAGGGGGTGACTGGCCAAAAGTGGCTTCTTCCGCTCAAACATTTCCTTCACGGACACCTGACTGCTGCTGTGGGCAGAGGAGCAGGAACCGCTCAAGGGCAGAGGCGGAGTGGAGGAGGGTGCCTGTGAAGGTGCAAGGGAGAGAGCGGCATAAGCAGATGATGCACCTGAAGGAGGAAGAGGAGAAGGAGGGTGACTTTGCTTTTGTGTGCTGCTGCTGCTTTTGCTCAGGTGGCCATCCCATTGCTGTTTGTGCCTTTTCTGCAGGTGCCTTCGTAAGGCACTTGTCCCTACGTGAGTGTTGGCCTTTCCACGGCTCAATTTTTGTTGGCAGAGCGAACAGATGGCTTTGGTCCGATCTGAGGCACACACATTAAAAAATTTCCACACCGCTGAGCCACCCTGGGATGTGGGCACCTCAGCAGCTGATGCTGAAGGGCAAGTTGGCTGGCTGTACATAGGTGGCGAATCTGGCGATACATGGTGCCGGACTCTGCCACCAGCTGTTTCTGACGAAGAGCTGCCCCAGCTTCTTTCAGCAACTTCTATCCTCCTACTACTCTCTGACTCCCCCTCTGAACTGTCCCCCTCTTCATCTCCTCTATTGGGAACATACAGAGGATCCCTATCATCGTCATCATCGTAATCATCCTGCCCAGCTTCGCTTGCCTCAGAAAAATCCAAATGTGTAGGTCCTTCATCCTCCTTACACGTTACATCCATAGTGTTGTCGCGTAACGCAGACATATGAGCTGGTGAAAATTCATCTGGCTGTAACAATGGCTGTGCATCAGTGATTTCACCACCACTAAATAATTCTTGCGAAGTGTCAAATGCAGCGGAAGTGGTGCTAGTAGTAGCGCTGGTGGCTGAGCAAGATGAGGTGTTCTGTGTCGCTAAATACTCAACCACGTCCTGACAATCTTGGGAGGTGATGGGACGTGCCTTCTTCCGAGCACTGTACTGTGGGCCAGGTCCACACGAAATTACATTTACACGACCTCGCGCAGACCTGCCGGGTGGCCTTCCTCTGCCTCTGCCACTACCTCTTCCTCTTCCTCTACCTGTTTTGTCCATATCGGGTATGCACGGAGTGGTATATCACACTGCGTGCACTCACGTAGGTAGGTGGGTTCACTTAACTGCACAGGTATGCGCACTGATGCGGTGGGTTCACTGAACAGTACAGGTATACAGTGGCGGGTTCACTGAACACAACAGGTATGCAGTGGCGTGTTCACTAAACAGGTATACAGTGGCAGGTCCACTGAACAGAACAGGTATACAGTGGCAGGTCCACTGAACAGAACAGGTATACAGTGGCGGGTCCACTGAACAGAACAGGTATACAGTGGCGGGTTCACAGAACAGGTATGCAGTGGCAGGTTCACTGAACACAACAGGTATGCAGTGGCGTGTTCACTAAACAGGTATACAGTGGCAGGTCCACTGAACAGAACAGGTATACAGTGGCGGGTTCACAGAACAGGTATACAGTGGCGGGTCCACTGAACAGAACAGGTATACAGTGGCGGGTTCACAGAACAGGTATACAGTGGCGGGTCCACTGAACAGAACAGGTATACAGTGGCGGGTTCACAGAACAGGTATACAGTGGCGGGTCCACTGAACAGAACAGGTATACAGTGGCGGGTTCACAGAACAGGTATACAGTGGCAGGATCACTGAACAGGTATGCAGTGGCAGGATCACAGTACAGGTATGCAGTGGGCTGAGGGCTCACTGAACAGAACAGGTATGCTGTGGCAGGATCACTGAACAGCTATGCAGTGGCGGGATCACAGTACAGGTATGCAGTGGGCTGAGGGCTCACTGAACAGAACAGGTATGCTGTGGCAGGATCACTGAACAGGTATGCAGTGGCAGTATCACAGTACAGGTATGCAGTGGGCTGAGGGCTCACTGAACAGAACAGGTATGCTGTGGCAGGATCACTGAACAGGTATGCAGTGGCAGGATCACAGTACAGGTATGCAGTGGGCTGAGGGCTCACTGAACAGAACAGGTATGCTGTGGCAGGATCACTGAACAGGTATGCAGTGGCAGTATCACAGTACAGGTATGCAGTGGGCTGAGGGCTCACTGAACAGAACAGGTATGCTGTGGCAGGATCACTGAACAGGTATGCAGTGGCAGGATCACAGTACAGGTATGCAGTGGGCTGAGGGCTCACTGAACAGAACAGGTATGCTGTGGCAGGATCACTGAACAGCTATGCAGTGGCAGGATCACAGTACAGGTATGCAGTGGGCTGAGGGCTCACTGAACAGAACAGGTATGCTGTGGCAGGATCACTGAACAGGTATGCAGTGGCAGGATCACAGTACAGGTATGCAGTGGGCTGGGGGCTCACTGAACAGAACAGGTATGCTGTGGCAGGATCACTGAACAGCTATGCAGTGGCAGGATCACAGTACAGGTATGCAGTGGGCTGAGGGCTCACTGAACAGAACAGGTATGCTGTGGCAGGATCACTGAACAGGTATGCAGTGGCAGGATCACAGTACAGGTATGCAGTGGGCTGAGGGCTCACTGAACAGAACAGGTATGCTGTGGCAGGATCACTGAACAGCTATGCAGTGGCAGGATCACAGTACAGGTATGCAGTGGGCTGAGGGCTCACTGAACAGAACAGGTATGCTGTGGCAGGATCACTGAACAGGTATGCAGTGGCAGTATCACAGTACAGGTATGCAGTGGGCTGAGGGCTCACTGAACAGAACAGGTATGCTGTGGCAGGATCACTGAACAGGTATGCAGTGGCAGGATCACAGTACAGGTATGCAGTGGGCTGAGGGCTCACTGAACAGAACAGGTATGCTGTGGCAGGATCACTGAACAGCTATGCAGTGGCAGGATCACAGTACAGGTATGCAGTGGGCTGAGGGCTCACTGAACAGAACAGGTATGCTGTGGCAGGATCACTGAACAGGTATGCAGTGGCAGGATCACAGTACAGGTATGCAGTGGGCTGAGGGCTCACTGAACAGAACAGGTATGCTGTGGCAGGATCACTGAACAGGTATGCAGTGGCAGGATCACAGTACAGGTATGCAGTGGGCTGGGGGCTCACTGAACAGAACAGGTATGCTGTGGCAGGATCACTGAACAGCTATGCAGTGGCAGGATCACAGTACAGGTATGCAGTGGGCTGAGGGCTCACTGAACAGAACAGGTATGCTGTGGCAGGATCACTGAACAGGTATGCAGTGGCAGGATCACAGTACAGGTATGCAGTGGGCTGAGGGCTCACTGAACAGAACAGGTATGCTGTGGCAGGATCACTGAACAGCTATGCAGTGGCAGGATCACAGTACAGGTATGCAGTGGGCTGAGGGCTCACTGAACAGAACAGGTATGCTGTGGCAGGATCACTGAACAGCTATGCAGTGGCAGGATCACAGTACAGGTATGCAGTGGGCTGAGGGCTCACTGAACAGAACAGGTATGCAGCCAGGAAGAAGTTAAGCCTAACTAATCTTTCCCTGAGAGACAGTCTGCAGCAGCTCGCCCTACTCTGACTAATGCAGGCACACGAGTGGCCGTAATGGCCGCCGCTGCCTGCCTTATATAAGGGGGGGTGGGGCTCCAGGGGCTAGTGTAGCCTAATTGGCTACACTGGGCCTGCTGACTGTGATGTAGAGGGTCAAAGTTGACCCTCAGGTGCATTATGGGGCGAACCGAACTTCTTCCGCAAAAGGTTCGCGTGCGGTACCCGCACGCGAACCACCTAAGTTCGCGCGAACCCCGTTCGCCGGCGAACCGTTCGGCCCAACTCTAGTCTCAACGAACAACTGGAAAAAATTCATTAATACTCATCCAATATTAGTTTCTTTTAATGGTCCTCTCTTTTAAATTAAACTTCATCTTATACACTTTTTTTTTTTTTTTTTTTTTTTTTTTATACTTGTACATACTTTTACAACGATTTCATATGTCTTTTATTATACCTTTTATATCATTATTTTTTTATATGTAGACTTTTATTATATCATTGTATGTCAACGATTAATTATGACTTTTGTGCCTACAGTCTTTTAGGGCGCAATTATGCACCAATATGCACTTTATGTCTGTTAGAATGAATATTTGTTATCTATACTTTCTTTCCCCAAGCAGTCTATATAAAAAATAACCTCTTGGGGACGTGCTCATGAGGCAACCCAACAATATTAGGGAGTCTTTCCTTAAACTCTTTAGTAAATAGGTACTGACCCTGGCCAGGATTTGAACCCTGGTCTCCTGTGCCAGAGGCAGAGCCCTTGACCACTACTCTATTCAGCCTCTGAATAGACACACTTTGCACACATTTGTTTATTTTCTGTTCCCCGAACTTATACAACCACATCCCCTCTTGCTATTGGCCCAACATAGGTTACATAACCTGTCCCCTGCTCCTATTGGCCCACAAACACGCCCCCCATCTTGCCTCCTCCCCACCCACAGAAACACATTACCTGCCCATCACACAGCCCCCACCCCTTATGAACCATGTAATTGGTCCACCCATATACTCTTAGGTATATAAACCTTGATCTTCAGACTCACCGGTACAGAGGCGCTATTCGTGACCTTGAGACTATACTGGTGAGTCTGTTTTACTGCATTTTACTACAACTGATTGCATTGTGTTTTGCCACCCTTATTTTCTCACTAACCCTCCCCCCACCTATAGTTCCCCCCCCCATTTTTTTTCCTTATCTCTTCCCCCCCCCCTTTTTTCACTACGATTTTTACTCTTATAACAATCCCCGCACAGCCCCTCACCCCCTCTCCCAATATACCTCTAACCACAGCATTGTTTACCCATTATTCACGTTAACATAACTATACACCAAAAACCATCAGCACACATATACATCGGTCTAAGGACACGCTATCTGTCTCTGTCTTTACAGTGTACTCCTATCTGTTTATTGCCTGAGGAAGCGGGAACATACCCGTGAAACGCGTTGCACTGTTTGTTTTGGAGTATATTAATAAACCTGTTGTCATAAAACTGACGGTATCTTGTCTGCTTCGGGAAGGCGAGTCCACCACCACCTCCTGAGGGATTTTAAGCCTTTTAGAACCTTTTATCCTGCAGGCGCCTCTGTTCACTCTTACATTATCAATATCCACCTCTGGTGGAGGGGTGTTGCCCCCTATTTCCTTATCTACAGAGAACGACTTTTAATCCTGAGTGAGGACAGGTCTAATCTCCTCACCTGACTATACAGTGGTTACCTAGGAGGTAACCCACGTTTGTGAGTATATACATTATATACTGTTCATTTCCAACCCTTTGTTTTGCATACTACACTATATTGGGCTCTCGGTATTTCTTTTGTCTTTATCATTGATCCAAAATACCTTCAACCAGAATCCAGACTCTCATTGGAACCTACAGGAAGTGTTTAGAGGCTGTAATTTCTGCAAAAGGAGGATCTACTAAATATTGATTTCATTTCTTTTTTGTGGTGCCTAAATTTATGCACCTGCCTAATTTTGTTTAAACAATTATTGCACATTTTCTGTAAATCCAATAAACTTCATTTCACTTCTCAAATATTACTGTGTGTCTCCTATATGATATATTTAACTGACATTTTTTGTTGTAACAACCAACAATTTATACAGGAAAATCATGATGATTAACAAGGTTGCCCAAACTTTCGCACCCCACGGTATCAGCCTCTATAGTCCAGGTATGCTTTAATCAAATATTAAACCACTTCCCCTCACCCGGAGCATGTATCTACATCCCTGCAAAATTCCTCTACAGCTTTCAGGGATGTAGATACTCGTCCCTTGCCACTGCACACTCCTGCTCGATCCCACTCCTGCTCCCGTGCTCATTAAAGCCGCCGATCATTAGAGGGGAGATCAATGAATAGGAACGCAGTTCTCATTCATTAATCTAAGTCCTGTGTCAATGATCACCAGCATCAATGAGATACCTGCGGTCATTGTAACAAACTGAATTACACATGCAAGCATTACTTCCTGTTCGCATACTATTAGTAGAAGAAAATGTGGGAGGACATCTTGCAGCCAAATAGTAAAATTACACCTACATACATTTATTTCAATAAAAAGACCTACATATAATTTAAAATGAACTCCTTACCTCCCACACTCTCCCATAAATATCCACATAAAACGTTTGCATAAAAAAAAGTAAAAAAAAACAAAAATTAAAAAACAAACATAAATAGTTACCTTAGGGACTGAACATTTTAATATGTATGTCAATGGGTATATTACTGTTATTTTTTAATTAATGGGCTTGTAATTAGTGATGGACGCAAAACTGAAACAAATGCACCTTTATTTCCAAATAAAATATTGGTGCCATACATTGTTCTAGGGAAAGATTTTAATTGTTGCAATAACAGGGACAAATGTGAAAATGAAATGAATGGGTTTTATATACAGTACAACATTTTATTTTTAAACTATAATGACCAAAAATTGAGAAATTATGATTTTTTTTCGTTTTTTTTTCGTATTATTCCCTTTAAAATACAGTTAGTATAAATTATTCTTAGCAAATAAAGTACCACCCAAAGAAAGCCTAATTGGTGGCAAAAAACACACAAGCTATAAATCATTTCAGTGTAATAAGTACTGATAAAGTTATGGGCAGATGAATGTTGAAGTGCTGAAATGTTTCTGAAGTGCTGAAATGTGAATATTGCTCTGGTTTTTAACCCTCCTGGCGGTCTATTAACCTTCTGCCGACCGCGTCACACCAATGGGCGTGACCGCGGCGGCAGCCCCAGGACCGCCCAACTCCAATTGGCGTAAAGTCCTGGGGCTCTGTTTTGCAGGAGATCGTGCGCAGGCTGCCTTCAGTCTCCGAGCGGCTATTGCCGCTCGTGAGACTGTTAGACGGCGTGAGTGCCGTCTATTTACAAGGTGCAGCGCTGCGATCAGCAGCAGCGCTGCACTGGGGACGGCCGTGTGACACGGCTGTCCCCCTGGGGGACAAGAGAGCGATCGGTTGTCATAGGCAGAAGCCTATGACAGCCGATCGCCATAATTGGCTGGCTGGGCTGAGGGAGGGAGGGAGGGATACGATTTAAAGCAACAGTTTTTTTTTATTAAAAAAAACAAACAAAAATATTTGTAAAAAAAAAAATAAACATGGGGGAGCGATCAGACCCCACCAACAGAGAGCTCTGTTGGTGGGGAGAAAAGGGGGTAATCACTTGTGTGCTGTGTTGTGCGGCCCTGCAGCTTGGCCTTAAAGCTGCAGTGGCCAATTTTGCTAAAAATGGCCTGGTCACTAGGGGGGTTTAGCACTGCTGTCCTCAAGTAGTTAAAAACTGCCAGGGGGCAGCGCAGCGATCTCCGATCAGGAAATTCCGTTCAAAGAACGGGATTTCCTGGAGGGCTTCCCCTGTCACCATGGCGATGGGCGGGATAACGTCACCGATGTCATCGACATTGTGATGTCATTGGGAGTCCCGATCCACCCCTCAGCGATGCCTGGCACTGATTGGCCAGGCAGCGCACGGGGTCTGGGGCGGCACAGCGCGCTGAGCGGCGGCTAATCGGCGCCGAGCGATGGCGATCGGAGTGCACACGCAGCTAGCAAAGTGCTAGCTGCGTGTTGCAAAAAAGATTTATGCAAATCAGCCCAGCAGGGCCTGAGAAATCCTCCTGTTACCGCTAGGAAGGTTTTTAAGGGGATGACCTCTTGGAGTTGAAGTGGTTGAAGATTTGGGGCGATTGGGATAATTCACATGAATATATGGATTAGAATTGTCTTTTTCAGTGACATACCATAAATACATACAGTATATATAACCTCTGTGCTCTATGCAGAGTATTGCGCACAGCGGGAGCTTTTACTCACCTCCTGGGGGATCCAGATGTCAGTAGCCGCTCTCCTTCCTGTCCTCCGAGGCTCTGAATTACTCTAGTGGGATCGCCATCAGTGATCTCACTACTGAGTTACAGCGCCACTTGGAGGATGGAGGGAAAATTGCAGCGCTGGAGCCCAGGCAGGTAAATGCTGGGGCTGCTGCTTGCTTTCTGGTAGCATGTTTTTTTCCTGATTTTAGGGTCTTAAACATGCAGAAAAGACCCTAAAGCCCAGAAATAATTATGCCACCAGGAAGGTTAATAGATTAGTACTGGTGTTGGATATGAATATCAATCTCCTGTTTTGTGTTGTTTATTATGCCTGCAATAAGATGGGAAGTTTGCAAGCTTCGCATATACCGACAACAGATTGCACATTACAGGCTTGCAAAGAATTGGAAATTCAACTTCAGTCAGTTTTGGAAAATCACTATTGGCTGCAATGCAACAGAGTAGCCAATCAGCTTGAGGTGACCCAAACCACTAAGAAGGAATAGGGAGATAAAAGAGACCGAAAAGGCCTCCTACTAATAAGCAACGCTTGGTGAAATTTGCCTTTTTAAAACAGAAGGAAACTTGCAATAATTCAGCTATAAGTGAGCATTTGTGGTTACCCACAATGCACCACTACTGAATATGCAAATGATCTATTTTCTCCTTTGTAAGCCAGGCCAGCATCCAGAACCGCTGGTGTATAGCAAGCCTATAGCTTTAAATATTACACAGCCACATCAACCCCACATGTAGACAGCCTGTTTCAACAGTCTGAAACAGGCTGTCTACATGTGGGGTTGATGTGGCTGTGTAATATTTAAAGCTATAGGCTTGCTCTACACCAGCGGTTCTGGATGCTGGCCTGGCTTACAGGGATGAAAAGAGATAATTTGTATATTCAGTAGTGGTGCATTGTGGGTAACCACCAATGCTCACTTATAGCTGAATTATTGCAAGTTTCCTTCTGTTTTAAGAAGGCAAATTTCACCAAGGGCTGCAATGCAAATATACTTTAAAGTGTACACGAGCCAAACCTCAAGTCAAGAGTCAAATATATACCTAAGAAGAAGGAAGTCTCTGAATCCTTCCCACACCATCCTCTAGTTTACTGTTGGGGAGCACAGACCAATCAAAGGATTACGACAAGCTATTGTTGGATTTCAAACTTGCAAGCCAGCTACTCTTCAAGCATGAGCATTGGCGTACTGCACCTGTCAGTGGTGCTCATCCGAGCTAGGATATCCGAGATACTCGGATATCCTAACTCTTTTTTCACTATTCGAGCTCGAATACCGAGCTTGTATAGTATTAGCTATCCGGGCTGTGCTATCCGAGCGCACTCGGATAGCAAGCAGCTATCCGGAGATATCCTAGCTATCCGAGCTTGGATAGCGTCACCAGCTCGGATAGCGTCACGTCAGACGTCACCTCGAGTCCTCACAAGCGAATCAGCGGGCTCCCAGCCCTCTGACTGCAGCCAATCACAGAGGGGGAGCCTGGCCAAGCCCCCCTCTATAAATAGCGAGCGCCATGTTGCCTCACTCGTCCTGCTTGCGACTTACTGACTGACTGTACTGAGAGATTGCTCCAGTGCTTTTTGTCTGTGTGCAAGTGCATTTATTGTGTTCTAAACCAAGCGTTTTTACACTCCAACACTTGATATTCAACTGTATTGCTTTGTATTGTAGATAGATTGTATTTTAGGCAGTTTAGTTTGTGTGATTAGGGACTAGGGAGAGAGACTGTCACTGGTGCAGCTGCAGCTGCAGCCAGCAGCTAGGCCCTGTGCCTAGGCAAGGCAGCCTGCCCTGCTCTGTGCTCTAGTCTCTAGTTACCTGTGCTCTCACCTGTCCTACTCTACTGTACTACTTCTGTGTTAGATAGATTTGTACTATTTTGTAGTTAGCAAGGCCCAGCTTTACTGCTATATACCTGTCCTGTATCTGCTCTCTGTAATCTAGTCACACCTGTTCTATTATTTAGCTAGATTCTTCTATTGCTTAGTTACTACTGTACTCTAGTCTGTGTATAGGGACCGTCCGTCACAGCGTTACCTAGGGTCTTTGTGTGCGCAGTGCACGTCTGCGCTGTCCGCACCCTCTCATTAGTGCTACACCCGTCCTATTTGTTTATATTACGTCTATTGTGTATTCGCTGACTTGTACTGTACTGTAGTCTGTGTATAGGGACACCGTCAGTCAGCGTCAGCTAGGGTCTTTGTGTGCTCAGTGCACGTCTGCGCTGTCCGCACCCTCACGTTAGTGCTACACCCGTCCTATTTGTTTATATTACTTCTATTGTGTATTCGCTGACTTGTACTGTACTGTAGTCTGTGTATAGGGACACCGTCAGTCAGCGTCAGCTAGGGTCTTTGTGTGCGCAGTGCACGTCTGCGCTGTCCGCACCCTCTCGTTAGTGCTACACCCGTCCTATTTGTTTATATTACTTCTATTGTGTATTCGCTGACTTGTACTGTACTGTAGTCTGTGTATAGGGACACTGTCAGTCAGGGTCAGCTAGGGTCTTTGTGTGCGCACTGCGCACTCTCTCGTTAGCGCTACACCGATCTCTGCTGTAGAGTACACCTGTCCGTCACCTCACACACCCACCACCACCACCAGTACCACCCCATTAAAGTACCCCACTTGTCCCACCTGCCTATACATAACTTTTTTTTTTCATTTGTATAATATTAAAAATATACGATGTCTGGCACTGGCAGCCGCGGTTTGGGCAGGGGCAGCAAGGGCATCGGCAAGAGAGGAGGTCGTGGGCATGGCAGCCGCGCCACCACCACCACCATGCACAGTTCTGCGTCTGCACCAGTGGCTATTCCGCCATTAGCCACTGGCCGTGGACGCCTTGGCCGCCCAACAGCTGGGAGTCACGCTGCAGAGACACAGCAGCAGCAGCAGCGTGTGGCGCAGATGTTCCTCCCACCGACAGGTCGTAGCCGTCCTATTGAGGAGAAGGACACAGACACTGTGGTGGAACTGAAGGTGGATGAGCAGGCCACCATTAGCTCTGGAAAGGAGTCCTCCACCCCCGCCACCACTCCTGTTTGCAAGAGCAGCAGCAGCCACCCAGCACTGCCTGGAGGGGAGGAGGAGGAGTGCAGTTCTCCAGCCCCAGCGGGCAACACCAGCACCCTGTCACTCAGCAGCACCTTCTTGTTATCCCCAAGCACAGTGGGGCTATGGAGTGCTGTTGCGGCAGAATTGGAGGAGGAAGAAATGTTGATGGGCACTTTGGGGGATGATGCTTTGTACAGTCAGACAGTGGTGACTGTCCCTCAGCCCATGCATGCAGAAGAGGAGTTTGTGGGGTCATCCCAGCAGGACATGTTTGCGGAGGGGGAGGATGATGATGACAGGGTGAAGGACAGAGACTGGGTGCCAGTTCCTGAGGATGTCATCAGCTCTGAGGAGGAGGAGGATGCATTTGTGGGCCTTGCTAGAAGGATCAGCATCGCATGCATAGGCAGGATCAGAAGTGGGCGTGGTATGCAGGCCACACAGGGTGCTGATCCGGAGACGGAGAGTTCTGCCAGTGCCACTAGCTGCGCCAAGAACCCCCCCCAACCACCACAGGGAGACCAGCGGCAGCAGCACCTTCCAGCCGAAGGGGCAACTTCACTTCCCCAATTTGGAGTTTTTTTACCCTTTCACCCTGCCATATGTGGAGTGCAAGTATGCCACCTGCAACCGGTGCCGCCAGCAGCTCAGCAGAGGGAAGGAGCCCTCTGCGTTCGGCACCACCTCTCTGGTCAACCATCTGGCAGGGAAACACTTCCATTAGCATGAGGAGTTCATAAAGTTGAAAGAAGCTGGCAGTGGCAGACCCGCCTCCACTGCGAAGCCGTCGGCAGCAGCCACCCTCCCTCCTCCACCTCCTCCAGCAGCACCAGCAGGAGTGCGTCAGCAATGCACTGCTCCTCCTCCCTCTGCAACTCCTGCCGCCGACACTGAGGCCTGTTCTGGCAGCCAGTCCTCAGTGGCCTCCTCTGCTCCCTCCAGTGATTCCCATGCCAGCAAAAGGCGTTGCCAGACCCTGCTCAGCGACACCTTCTAGGGGGTGGTCAGGGTTCTGCCTCCCAGCAGCCGTCGCGTGCGTCAGCTGAACGGCTTGCTGGCACGGGCCATGTGCTCCCAACTCCTGCCTTATTCCCTTGTGCAGGAGGGGAGCGACATGTGTGCACTCCTGATGTGTGCAGCCCCCGATTGGCCAATCCCCAGCCGACATTATTTTGCACGCACGGCCATCCCTGCACTTCACCGCTCTGTGATGGCCAATGTCGGGAGAGGGCTGGATCACGCGGTGGGTCAACGGGTCCACGTCACCATGGACTCGTGGAGCAGCCGGTTTGGGACAGGCCGCTATCTGTCCTTCACCGCGCATTGGGTCAGCTTGATGGAAGGGGGTGAGGAGGGGGGAGCAGCATCGGGCACTGTCAGAGCAGCAGCAGCAACAACGCAGTGGGTGGTGCTACCATGCAGGGTCAGCGGAATTGCAGCAGGTTCCTCTGATCCAATTCCATCCTCCGGCACACCAGCCCAAACCCCCCGCCTCAGCAGCAGCGTGAAGCCCCGCCACTGCCAAACGCTGCTGGAATTGGTCAGCCTGGGGAAGACCAAACTGACGGCGAACCATGTCCTGGCCAAACTCCGAGAACAGGAGAGGAATTGGCTGACCCCCAGAGGCCTCAGAGTCGGAGAGGTGGTGTCCGACAATGGGGAAAACCTGGTTGCTGCAATCAGCAGGGGAGACCTGACCCACATCCCCTGCCTGGCACACGTCCTGAACCTGGTATTCCAAAATTTCCTGCGGACCTACCAGGGGATGGACCGACTCCTTGAGGCGGCAAGGAAGGTTGTGCGTCATTTCTGGCACTCGCCTGCAGCCGTAGCGAGCCTGGAAGAGGTGCAGAAGGAGCTGCACCTGCCACAGCACCGGCTCATGATCGATGTTCCAACTCACTGGAACTCCACCCTGGCGATGTTGGAGCATCTGGTTGAACAGAGGCAGGCTGTCAGCCAGTACCTTGCACGAGCAACAGTTGCCTCCATCACTGCAACTGGGCGTGCCACCACCAACCTCCCGTCCATCATCTCCACGGAGGACTGGGGGCACATGCAGCAGGTGTGCTCAGTCCTGGCACCCTTCCTGCAGGCCACCAACATGGTAAGCAGGGACCATGCAATGGTGTGCGAGTGGGTCCCCTTGGTGTGTGTGCTGGACAGGGCCCTGTATGCACTGCTGGAAGAGGGAGCGGCAGCCTTGGACCAGCAGGAGCTGCAGGCAGCTTCACAGGCCACCTCTGAGGAGGAGGGCTTGGAGTTGGTGGAGGTCCCTGACCTTGCTGCTGATGAGGGGGAGCAGCAGAGCACAGCTGGACTGGTGCGGGCGTGGAGAGAGGATGAGGTGGAGGAGGCAGAGGAAGAGGAGGACAGCACTGTCGACTCTGGGGCTGCCGATGATGTGCCAGCAGACGTGGCCAGACTCTTCCCAATGGCAGCGCACATGCTGAGGTGCCTGCGCAAGGACCCAAGGGTCATCCAGATGAAGCAGAGGGAGGACATCTGGATCTGCATGATGCTGGACCCACATCTGAAGGGGAAGCTCAGCCAGTTCCTGCTTGCAGGAGGAGACCGTGCGCAACAAATGAGGGAATTGCAGCTGTCCCTTGTTGAGCGCTTAGAGGAAGCCTTCCCTCAGACATCCACCCCCACTGTCCAGCCAGCACAGAGGCAGCAGCAGGTGCCTGCATCCACCAGTAGCAAGCGCACGCGCACCACAGACTTGCTGTCTCTGACCAACGAGCTCTACATGAGTGTAGAGCTGCCAAGGACTAGAGAGGAGGTGCCTGCAGCAGCATCCTTCTCCAGTCACAGGCAGCGCTTGACCCGCATGGTGGCTGACTAAATGGGGTCCTTTAGCGGGCTTGACAGCATTGCCCCTGTTGATCCCATGGAGTATTGGGTCAAGCACCTGCCGATCTGGAGCGAGCTTGCGCAGTACGCCCTGGAAGTGCTCTCCTGCCCCCCTTCCAGCGTGCTGTCAGAGCGTTGCTTCAGTGCAGCCGGTGGAGTCGTCACTGAGAAGCAATCTCGTCTGTCTCACAAGTCTGTGGACAGACTGACGTTTCTCAAAATGAACCAGGCTTGGGTGGAAGGCGAATTCCTGGCCCCTGTTGTCGGCGAGAGGGGGACATGAAGTGGCGCACACACACGTTACACCTGCTGCTGCTGTATTTCTTCCTGCTGTCTGTGTCTCCACTGCCAGGGAACACATTACAAGGTGCTGCTGCCGATGCACCACCAGCTATTATGCTCAAAAATAGCTGCCTGCATTATTTGGAAAAAAATAAATAAATTTGTAATTATTTTAGAGGTGTCCGGGTTAAAAACTGTGCTGTCCCAATTGTGTATTGGACACAATGTGGGCTTCACGACCGCTGTCTGGAACCTCATGCTGTTTATTTACGACCCTGGAACTACCGCTAGGACCCAGGGCCTATTATGTCTCACTGCCTGCCCTCCTGCCTGCTGCCAAATGCCAGTCTGCCACACACACATTAAACCTGCTGCTGCTGTATTTCTTCCTGCTGTCTGTGTCTCCACTGCCAGGGAACACATTAAAAGGTGCTGCTGCCCATGCGCCACCAGCTATTACGCTCAAAAATAGCTGCCTGCATTATTTTGAAAAAAAAATTGTAATTAATTTAGAGGTGCCCGGGTTGAAAACTGTGCTGTCCCAATTGTGTATTGGACACAATGTGGGCTTCACGATCGCTGTCTGGAACCTCATGCTGTTTATTTACGGCCCTGGAACCACCGCTAGGACCCAGCGCCTATTATGTCTCGCTGCCTGCCCTCCTGCCTGCTGCCAAATGACAGTCTGCCACACACACATTAAACCTGCTGCTGCTGTATTTCTTCCTGCTGTCTGTGTCTCCACTGCCAGGGAACACATTAAAAGGTGCTGCTGCCCATGCGCCACCAGCAATTACGCTCAAAAATAGCTGCCTGCATTATTTTGAAAAAAAAAAATTGTAATTAATTTAGAGGTGTCCGGGTTGAAAACTGTGCTGTCCCAATTGTGTATTGGACACAATGTGGGCTTCACGACCGCTGTCTGGAACCTCATGCTGTTTATTTACGGCCCTGGTACCACCGCTAGGAACCAGGGCCTATTATGTCAGTCACATCACACTGCCTGACACACACTACTCCTCCTCCTGTAGCTGCATTGAGCTTCTGCTGTCTGTGTGCTGCTACCACTGTCAGGGAGAACAGAAGAAGAACTATTTTCTGCTGCCAGCCTGCCACCTGCCCACCCACTCTCCTACCAATTATTACCACACTACAACTTGCAACTACTTCCTCCTCCTGCTGATGTCTGTGTTTTACCACCGCCAGGGTACACAGAAAAAGGCGCTGTGGCTTGCAATGTGCCACTACCTACCTATTATGCCATCAACACAAATATAACTATAGTGTTATTAAAATAAAATATTTCCACAAATGAAGCAAAAAAAAATATTACAAAAGAAAGGAAAACCAAGACACATAATATAATGATAGAGAAGAAGAGGAAGAAGAAGAAGAAAGAAGAACAAGATATAGAAGAAGAAGATATAGAAGAAGAAGATGAAGAAGATATAGAAGAAAAAGAAGAAGAAGAAGAAGATATAGAAGAAGAAGAAGAAGAAGATATAGAAGAAGAAGAAGAAGATATAGAAGAAGAAGAAGAAGATATAGAAGAAGAAGAAGAAGATATAGAAGAAGAAGGTATAGAAGAAGAAGAAGCAGAAGATATAGAAGAAGAAAAAGATAATTGAAGAAGATACAAGAAGTAGAAGATGAAGAAGATTCGAGTAGAAGAAGATATAGAATATATAGAAGAAGAAGAAGAAGAAGATATAGAAGAAGAAGATATAGAAGAAGAAGATGAAGACGACGTAAATGAAGACTTCCAACTTACAACCATTTTGAACACACCTTCTCATGCAAACACTTTTCATGAAGTTAATTTACTATTTTTGATACTTTTTTTGTAACTACTACATCACCACATACCGTATTTGTCGCCGTATAAGACGCACTTTTTCTCCCCCAAAAATGGGGAGAAAAAGTCCCTGCGTCTTATACGGCAAAGGCAGGGAATACCCAACTTCCGAATGCCCGCCGATACGAACCGCCGACCCGCCGACATGTTGGGGATTCCCTGCCTTTTTGTCCGCTTCCCCCTTGCGCCTCCTGGTCCCCCGTGCTGCAGAGCATAGATAGCCGCAACTTACCTAATCAATGCTCCCGCGGTGACGTAAGACCTCCGCGCTACCCCCCGCTAGCCTCCTCTCCCTCCCCCTCGTCTTTCCTGGCCCCCCCTGTGGTGGAATGTATGGCGGCAGCTTACCTTCCAAGCGCCCGCGCTGGATGCAGACATCGGTCTCCACGCTACCTCTCGCTCTTGTGTTTGTCCGGCTTGTATTGATGACGCGTCATCAATACAAGCCGGACAAACACAAGAGCGAGAGGTAGCGTGGAGACCGATGTCTGCATCCAGCGCGGGCGCTTGGAAAGTAAGCTGCCGCCATACATTCCACCACAGGGGGGGCCAGGAAAGACGAGGGGGAGGGAGAGGAGGCTAGCGGGGGGTAGCGCGGAGGTCTTACGTCGCCGCGGGAGCATTGATTAGGTAAGTTGCGGCTATCTATGCTCTGCAGCACGGGGGACCAGGAGATGCATGGGGGGGGCATATCAGATGCATGGGGGGCATATTGGATGGATGGGGGGCATATTAGACACATTGGGGGCATATTGGACACAAGGGGAGACACACAGGGAGACACACAGGGAGACACACAGGGAGACACACTGGACAGACACACAGGACAGACACACAGGACAGACACACTGGACACATGGGGCAGACACGCTGGACACATGGGGCAGACACGCTGGACACATGGGGCAGACACGCTGGACACATGGGGCAGACACGCTGGACACATGGGGCAGACACGCTGGACACATGGGGCAGACACGCTGGACACATGGAGCAGACATGCTGGACACATGGGGCAGACACGCTGGACACATGGGGCAGACACGCTGGACACATGGGGCAGACACGCTGGACACATGGGGCAGACACGCTGGACACATGGGGCAGACACGCTGGACACACATGGGGCAGACATGGGTTACACAGGAGCACACATCAGGACACATGGGGATACACTAGGACACCATTTGGGCTAGAACATGTACAAGACGCTCCTGGAACATGGACGCACCAGGTTTAGTATGTATATTTTTTTTCCCTGGTTTTTGCCCTCTAAACCTGGGTGCGTCTTATATTCCGGAGCGTCTTATACGGCGCGAAATACGGTAATCATTTGATGTTTTTCTTCATAAAAAAGGTGGTTTCATGCATCATTAACCTCCAATACAAGTTTTAAAAGCTATTTAAGGCCAGCTCGAATATTTTACTCGAATACAGACTCGGATAGTGACGTTGGATATCCGAGGTCGAATCGGATATTCGATTAACTCGAATATCGAACTTCGAGTGAATTCGGATAGTTTACTATCCGAATTCGACCAAACTCGAATAGGATAATGAGGTATCCGATCAACACTGGCACCTGTGCTAGCAAGTTGGAGCTGCTATTGCATGAGAGGCTCCATGCTATTTCGCAGGCACAGCCTTGCTCACCCAGGTGCAGGTGTCCTTAGATAAGTATTTGACTTTCGACTCAAGGTTCACCTTAGTTTCTCTTTAACCAGTTCACGCCAAGTGGTTTTTACTCTAACGGACCAAAGCAAATTTCACCTGTCAGTGCTCCTCCCTTTTATTCCCTAATTACTTTATTACTACTTATCACAACAAAATGATCTATACTTCATTTTTTTCGACAACAATTTGGCTTTCTGTGGGTAGTACATTTTGCTAAGAATTTGTTTTTATTCTAAATGTGTTTTAATGGGAAAAGTAAGAAAATAATGGAAAAAAATCATTATTTCTCAGTTTTCGGCCATTATAGTTTTAAAATTAAACGTTCTCCTGTGGTTAAAACTGATACATTTTGTTTGCCCAGTTGTCCCGATTATTAAACCGTGTAAATTATGTCCCTATAAACAATGTATGGCGAGAATATATTATCTGGAAATATAGGTGCTATTTTTCTGTTTTGTCCGGTCCATAATTACAAGCCCTTATGTAGTAAAGTTATAGCAATATTTCCTAATAAAATATAAAAAAATTACTATTTATGTATTTATTTTTTTTACAAGTGTTTTTTTTTTGGGGGGGGGGGGGCTTCGGAAGTATAAATTATTTATTTTATTAATATTGTGTATAAGTGTATGTGTATGTATGTGCCTGTATGTGTAATTATACTTTTTGGCCACAAGATGGCAGTAGGGAACACATACCCATTTAACAGGAAGTGTTCACTTTTTCTTTTTTACATTTGGTTACACTGTGAAAGCTTCCTGTTTTATGAATGGACGCAGCTGCTGTTCGAGGTCACGTCCATTCATTCCAGGCATTGCGATTGGGTAGAGGACCGCTCTATCCTCTTCTTCAATCACGGAACGCGGTGATCCGATGGTAAACTGCGGCGTGAGCGGCGAGCACACGTGCGGATCGGTGGCGGGAGCGAGCGACTTATTAAAACGTCCTGTTGCCATTAACGGGGTAAAACAGGACGTTTTAATAAGTCAGACTGCCATTAATAGGTTAAAATAACATCAATTTACACAAAAGTGTGAAACATTGATATTTATTTGGGCCAAAATTCAGTAAGAATAGCATTTTACTTTAATATACATCATAAATTTCAATATATTGAAATTAATAACTCATCTGTATTCTAGTGTGTTATAGTGAGCTTGGTAATGTGATCTATCTATGGAATGCATCTGTGCCCATTTCCCTCTATCACACAGAGTGTATTTTACAAACTCTTACAGCAAGAATATCTCGATTTGTCTATAAATTGTGAGAGCCTAGTAGATAATGTTTCAAAGAGCTGTCATCTCTACACTTGGCAGGTTGTTCAGTGCAATTACACATCTCTAAACACGATTCATAAACAGTTTAAGAGACTCCTAAAGGACTTGAATGTTTCATTTGAATTTATTGATCATATCTTCCTTAAAGGAACCCTTCAAACTGGGTTATTTTCTGCATGGGTTATTATTGAAAATGTAAACCACATGTCACATATACTGTGTGTTTTACAAGAAAACAGCCAGTACAGCAACTTTTTATGTGAAGACTTTTAACTGTTTTATTGGTAGACAGTATATATCATGTTCTTGCCATATTTAGAGTTGAAGTGCAGAACAGGTCTACTTAGATCTGAGTACTTAACTAGAGATGGACCGAACCTCCGATTTTTGGTTCGTGAAAGTGTGGTTCGTGCGAACTTTCGCGAACCGCAATAGACTTCAATGGGGAGGCGAACTTTGAAAACTAGAAACACTTATGCTGGCCAGAAAAGTTATGGAAAAGATGTTTCAAGGGGTCTAACACCGGAAGGGTGGCAGGGCGGAGTGAGATAAACAGCAAAAGTCCTGGGGAAAAATCTGGATTTAACGCAAAGCAGCATTTTAAGGGCAGAAATCACATTGCATGCTAAATTGCAGGCCTAAAGTGCTTTAAAACATCTTGCATGTGTATACATCAATCAGGGAGTGTAATTAGAGTACTGCTTCACACTGACACACCAAACTCACTGTGTAACGCACAGCAAACAGCTGTTTGTGTTGTGACGGCCATGCTGGACTGGTGCGCACCATGGCGAGAGTGCAGGTTGTGGCGGTTTTCAAGCCCATATGGTCACCGGGCTGTGGTAGCTCAATGATAGAACAATAGTGACTGTCCAGCTGATCAAATTTGGTCTGTCCAAAATGAAGCAACGACCTTATTATCTTGGGTGTGCCCCCCCCCCTAGACACTCATATAGCCATCGGTCATTGCTTCATTGTGATATGCAAGCCCCTTCACCGCAGCAAGGTAATGATCACGAAAGGGAATTGGCACATGTACATGCCTTTAGTTTTGTTGTTGCAGCTGCAACTGCAGCCAGAAAAATTAGGCAGACATGTACACGCACCAGAAAAATTATTATAGTGGCCGCTGCTAGCAGCAGCCTTAAAAATTCAGGAATCGTCCTGGACCCTGTTGGTGGTGGCGGAGAAGGCTGTCAAGCGGCCTGCAGGCAGAGATGCTGTGTGGGGAGCGACTTAGTCTTGGGGCAGGCAGTCACACGGCATGCAGGCATAGATGCTGTGTGTGGGGACGGACCTAATCTTGGGGCAGGCAGTAGGCCTCCGGGATCCATGTCTCATTCATTTTGATAAAGGTGAGGTACTGAACACTTTTGTGACTTAGGCGACTTCTCTTCTCAGTGACAATGCCTCCAGCTGCGCTGAAGGTCCTTTCTGACAGGACGCTTGAGGCAGGGCAAGGCAAAAGTTGGATGGCAAATTGGGACAGCTCTGGCCACAGGTCAAGCCTGCGCACCCAGTAGTCCAAGGGTTCACTGCTGCTCCCAGTGTCTACATCCACACTTAAGGCCAGGTAGTCGGCTACCTGCCGGTCCAGGCGTTGGTGGAGGGTGGATGCGGAAGCGCTAAGGTGAGGTGTTGGACTAAAGAATGTCCGCATATCCAACATCACCATGAGATCGCTGGAGCGTCCTGTCCTTGCCTGCGTGGACACGGGAGAAGGATTACTGTACCACTGTACCTTTATTTGTGCTGTGACATCACCCTTAAATGCATTGTAAAGCATAGTTTCCAGCTTGTTCTGCAAGTGCTGCATCCTTTCTGCCTTCAGGTGAGTTGGTAACATGTCCGCCACTTTGCGCCTATATCGAGGGTCTAGTAGCGTGGCCACCCAGTACAGCTCATTCCCCTTGAGTTTTTTATACGGGGGTCCCTCAACAGGCTGGACAGCATGAAAGATTTCATCTGCACAAAGTTGGATCCAGACGTACTATCCATCTCCTCTTGCTCTTCCTCAGTGACGTCAGGTAAGTCCTCCTCCTCCCCCCAGCCGCGAACAATACCCTGGGAACGTTGAGCAGCACAAGCCCCCTGCGACGCTTGCTGCGGTTGTTCTTCTGCCGCCACCTTCTCCTCCTCCAAAGAAACACCTTCTTCATCATCCAAGTCTTACTCCTCTTCCCCACACGACTCTTCCTCCACCTCCCCCCTCTGTGCTGCCACAGGTGTTGAGGAAACATCTGGTTCTGATGAGAATTGATCCCACAACACTTCCTCCCATAACTGTTCCTCTTCACGCTCCTCCACAGCTTGATCCACCACTCTATGCACAACACGCTCCAGGAAGTAAGAGTACGGGATCAAGTCGCTGATGGTGCCTTCACTGCGACTCACCAGGTTGGTTACCGCCTCAAACGGACGCATGAGCCTGCATGCATTTCACATCAGTGTCCAGTTGTTGGGCCAGAACATCCCCATCTCCCCAGATTGTGTCCTTCTACTGAAATTGTAAAGGTACTGGGTGATGGCTTTCTCCTGTTCTAGCAGGCGAGCGAACATAAGGAGGGTCGAATTCCAGCGGGCTATCCCAAATGAGGCATCTCACCGACAACTTGTTTCTCCGCTGAATCTCGGCAAAGTGTGCCATGGCCATGTAAGACTGCCTGAAATGCCCACACAACTTCCTGGCCTGCTTCAGGACATCCTCTAAGCATGGGTACTTTGACACAAATCTTTGAATGACTAGATTCAGCACATGTGCCATGCAGGGTACATGTGTCAGCTTTCCCAAATTCAACACGGAAAGGAGCTGCCGTTGTCACACACCATGTTGCCGATCTCCAGCTGGTGCGGGGTCAGCCACTGATCCACCTGCTTGTTAAGAGCAGCCAGGAGAGCTGGTCCAGGGTGACTCTCTGCTTTGAGGCAAGACATGTCTAAAATGGCAAGACACAGTTGTACCTGGCATGCAGCATAGGCCCTGGGGAGCTGGGTCTGTGTAGCTGGAGAGGAGATCACAGCACTAGTAGAGATGAACTGCCACTCAGCCAAGGAGGAGGAGGATGATGACAGAGAAGAGGATGTAGCAGGAGGAGAGGAGGTGGCAGGAGGCCTGCCTGCAAGCCGTGGAGGTGTCACAAGTTGGTCCGCTGAACAGCCACGTACTCCCTGCTTGCCATCGGTCACCAGGTTGACCCAATGGGCTGTGTAAGTAATGTAGCGGCCCTGACCGTGCTTGGCAGACCAGGCATCCATGGTCAGGTGGACCCTTGACCCAACGCTCTGTGCTAGAGATGACACCATTTGCCTCTCAACTTCACGGTAAAGTTTGGGTATCGCCTTTTTAGAGAAATAATTGCGGCCTGGCATCTTCCACTGTGGTGTCTCAATGGCCACAAATTTACTCAGAGTCCTCCAGCTGGTATGGTAACAGCTGGCGAGCCAACAGTTCCGCCAAGCCAGCTGTCAGACGGCGGACAAGTAGAGATGGCCCGAACCTCCGAGCCGCAATAGACTTCAATGGGGACGAGGTGAACTTTGAAAATTAGAAAAATTTATGCTGGCCACAAAAGTGATGGAAAAGATGTTTCAAGGAGTCTAACACCTGGAGGGGGGCATGGCGGAGTGGGATAGACTCCAAAAGTCCCGGAGAAAAAACTGGATTGGACGCAAAGCAGCTTTTTAAAGAGTAACTGTCAGGCTGCAAAAGCTAATTTAAACCTTTATTCTCCTGTGTTAAACAGTTTAGAAGGAAGCCAAAAAGGCAATGCTGAAGTTAAAAATCTCTCTTAGTTTTGATGTGTGCTGAACTGCAAGGATGTTAGACCCAAGCTCTTAAGAAGCCGAGAGCCGCATACCATACAGCAAAGCATTCTGGGGCCCTCCCCTCGGCTGCTAGTGATAAGTTACAGGGCTCGTGTTACAACAGCAGCAGCTCACAGCACTGAAAAAACTCCCGGCAGAGTAGACAGAGGCGCTTAATTTGAATCCTTGTGCAGATTGTTTGATACTCCTCCCTATATTGCCTGATGAAGCGGGGTTGAACCTGCGAAACGCGTTGCATTTCTTTTTGGAGTTCCTAATAAATGTGTTTGACTGTCTGAATCGCAGTCGTTGTCGTGTCTGCTTGAGGGAGGTAAGACCACCACTTCCTCCTTCAATTTTGCCATTTAAGTTGGTTTTTAAGCTCATTTAATCTAATCTTATACTTTTGGCGCCTCTGTTCATTGTATACAGAGTACACTGCAGGAGTCCGCTATTGTTCCTAGCCACATGGCTAATTAATATTCACTGCACAGTAGTGTTTTACATTACCGATCTTTTGTGTGAGTCTAATCATCAGGAAGCAGGCAGGACCTGAGGACACATTTGGCTTCATAGGAGACAGACAAACATGGAACCTGCCATGAGCTGTCAGGAGCATCATTCTCTGCAAATACTATATAAAGAGTCTGTGAAATCCAAACGTGGACAGTGAAATGCATATGTAATGTAAGTACAGCCAATGTTTAGCTACTGATATATGTGTTTATTTTCTCTGAGACCCTATACCTAACAGCTCCTCTTTAAGGGCAGAAATCACATTGAATGCTAAATTGCAGGCCTAAAGTGCTTTAAAACATCTTGCATGTGTATACATCAATCAGGGAGTGTAATTAGATACTGCTTTACACTGACACATCAAACTCACTGTGTAACGCACCGCAAACAGCTGTTTGTGTAGTGACGGCTGTGCTGGACTGGTGCGCACTATGGTGAGATTGCTCTTCCTCACTCAGTGATGTCAGGTAATGTCTCACTGCCTTATCAACTTGGTTCTCTCTCTCTACCATTGTTAAAGCTTACATCTATTTTTTTTAAATACGTGTTCTGCTTGCTGTTCAGTACCTGCATCGAGAATTTGTTATGGAGGGCAAGTCTGCCATTGCGAGTTACCACGGGTAATGGCCGGGGAATCCTGGTTCGATTCCAGTCCAGAGTGGGAGCCTAATAAATGGCTACCACCACACATTCAAGGAAGGCAGCAGGCACGCTGTGGGCAAAGGAGCAGGAACGGCTACCACAAACATCCAAGGAAGGCAGCAGGTATGGCATGCATGTCCCGAGGTAGTGACCCAAAATAACAATACAGGAGGACTTTCGAGGCCCTGCTGTATATGAGATGAATCAACTTTAAATCCTTTAACTAGAATCTGCTATGGAGGGCAAGTCTGCCATCCATTCAAGTGAAAGGTATGCACTGACTGCCAGGTATAATACAATGTGCAATCAAAGATGCAGTGAAAGGTATGCAGTGACTGCAAACAGCTGTTTGTGTAGTGGACTGGTGCGCACCATGACGAGAGTGCAGGCGATGGCGGCTTTCCAGCCCAGGATGGCGGCTTTCCAGCCGGGCTGAGGTAGCTGAATGACAGAACAGTGACTGTCCAGCTGATCAAATTTGGTCTGTCCACAGTGAAGCAATGACCTTATTATCTTTGGTGTGCCACCCCCCCCCCCCAGACACTCATATAGACTGCGTGTGCTCACGTAGGGAGGTAGGTGCACAGTGAACAACAGGTAGGTAGGTATATGCAATGATGGGTATTACAATGTGCACCTGTCACACACAGACAGGTAGTGGACAGGCACAATGACACTGGGTGCGCTGTGAACAACAAGTAGGTAGGTATATGCAGTAATGGGTATTACAATGTGCACCTGTCACACACAGGCTGGTAGCGGACATGCACACTGACACTGCGTGCGCTCAGCTCACGTAGGTAGGTGGGTGCACTGTGAACAACGGGTAGGTAGGTATATGCAGTAATGGGTATTACAATGTGCACCTGTCACACACACAGGTAGTCACTGAATGTGCTGGGCCTGGCAGTGGCACACACAGTATGAATTATCAAGGCACAGTGACACTGCGTGCGCTCATGTAGGTGCACTGAAGTGAACAACAGGTAGTAGTAGGTATATGCAATGATGGGTATTACAATGTGCACCTGTCACACAGACAGGTACCGGACAGGCACAGTGACACTGCGTGCTCTCAGCTCACGTAGGTGGGTGGGTGCAATGTGAACAACAGATAGGTATATGCAGTGGGTATTACAATGTGCACCTGTCACACACAGACAGGTACCGGACAGGCACAGTGACACTGCGTGCGCTCATGTAGGTGGGTGGGTGCACTGTGAACAACAGGTAGGTATATGCAGTGAGTATTACATGTGCACCTGTCACACACGCAAGTAGTAGTCACTGAATGTGCTAGGCCTGGCAGTGGCACACACAGTAGGAATTACCAAGGCTGTCTATGAAACACAAGTGTCAGTGGGACACACACACAAAAATATATATATATCACAAGAACAAGATTAGCTCTCAAAAGAGCTGTTGTGGGGTGCTATTTTAGCAATAAGAATCAGCAAGGAACAAGCTAAGAAGCCTACAAGAGCCTAACTAATCTTTCCCTATGAGAGTCAGCAACAGCAGCTGTCCCTTCTCTATTTACTGCAGGCACACAAGTGAGTATAATGGCCGGCGGTTCCTGCCTTTTATAAGGGGGGAGTGGCTCCAGGAGGGAGTGTAGCCTGATAGGCTACAATGTGCCTGCTGACTGTGTTGTAGAGGGTCAAAGTTGACCCTAATGGTGCATTATGGGGGCGAACCAAACTTCCAGAAAAGTTTGCGCTCACTGGCTAAAGCGAACCACCAAAAGTTCGCCGGGAACCCGTTCGCTGGCAAAACCGTTCAGGCCATCTCTAAAAGCAAGGGGGTGACTGGCAGAAATTGGCTTCTTCCGCTCAAAGATTTCCTTCACAGACACCTGGCTGCTGTGGGCAGAGGAGCAGGAACCGCTCAAGGTCAGAGGTGGAGTGGAGGAGGGTGGCTGTGAAGGTGCAAGGGAGAAAGCGGCTGAAGATGATGCACCTGAAGGAGGTAAAGTAGAAGGAGGGTGACCTTTCTTTTGTGTGCTGCTTTTGCTCAGGTGCTCTTCCTATTGCAGTTTGTGCCTTTTCTCCATGTGCCTTCGTAAGGCACTTGTCCCTACGTGGGTGTTGGCCTTTCCACGTTCCAATTTTTGGAGGCAGAGAGAACAGATGGCATTGCTCCGATCTGGGGTGATGGCACTATGGTGGCATCAGCAGCTGACGTTGAAGGGCGTGTTGGCTGGCTGTACATAGGTGGCGATACATGGCGCCAGACACTGCCACCAGCTGTTTCTGAAGATGAGCTCACCCTGCTTCTCTCAGGAACTCGTCTCCTCCTACTCCTCTCTGACTCCCCCTCTGAACTGCCCCCCTGTTCATCTCCTCTATTGGGAACATACTTGGGATCCGTATTATCGTCATCATCATAATCCTCCTGCCCAGCTTCGTTTGCCTCAGACACCTCCAAAACTGCACCAACAGCAGGTACTTCATCATCCCGCACACGTTATATCCATAGTGTCGCCTAACTCAGACATACAGTGGCTTGTATTTGGCCCCCTTGAAGTTTTCCACATTTTGTCACATTACTGCCACAAACATGAATCAATTCTATTGGAATTTCATGTGAAGACCAATACAAAGTGGTGTAAACGTGAGAAGTGGAATGAAAATCATACATGATTCCAAACATTTTTCACAAATCAATAAGTGCAAAGTGGAGTGTGCGTAAGTATTCGGCCCCTTTGGTCTGAGTGCAGTCAGTTGCCCATAGACATTGCCTGATGAGTGCTAATGACTAAATAGAGTACACCTGTGCGTAATCTAATGTCAGTACAAATACAGCTGCTCTGTGACGGCCCCAGAGGTTGTCTAAGAGAATCTTGGGAGCAACAACACCATGAAGTCAAAAGAACACACCAGACCAGTCAGGGATAAAGTTATTGAGCCATTTAAAGCAGGCTTAGGCTACAAAAAGATTTCCAAAGCCTTGAACATCCCACGGAGCACTGTTCAAGCGATCATTCAGAAATGGAAGGAGTATGGCACAACTGTAAACCTACCAAGACAAGGCCGTCCACCTAAACTCACAGGCCAAACAAGGAGAGCGCTAATCAGAAATGCAGTCAAGAGGCCCATGGTGACTTTGGACGAGCTGCAGAGATCTACAGCTCAGGTGGGAGACTCTGTTCATAGGACAACTATTAGTCATGCACTGCACAAAGTTGGCTCTTACGGAAGAGTGACAAGAAGAAAGCCATTGTTAACAGAAAAGCATAAGAAGTCCCGTTTGCAGTTTGCCACAAGCCATGTGGGGGATACAGCAAACATGTGGAAGAAGGTGCTCTGGTCGGATGAGACCAAAATGGAACTTTTTGGCCAAAATGCAAAACGCTATGTCTGGCAGAAAAATAACACTGCACATCACTCAGACCACACCATCCCAACTGCCAAATATGGTGGTGGCAGCATCATGCTCTGGGGTTGCTTCTCTTCAGCAGGGACAGGGAAGCTGTTCAAAGTTGATAGGAAGATGGATGGAGCCAAATACAGGACAATCTTGGAAGAAAACCTCTTGGAGTCTGCAAAAGACTTGAGACTGGGGCGGATGTTCACCTTCCAGCAGGACAACAACCTTAAACATAAACCCAGGGCAACAATGGAATGGTTTAAAACAAAACATATCCATGTGTTAGAATGGCCCAGTCAAAGTCCAGATCTAAATCCAATCGAGAATCTGTTGCAAGATCTAAAAACTGCTGTCCACAAACGCTGTCCATCTAATATGACTGAGCTGGAGCTGTTTTGCAAAGAAGAATGGGCAAGGATTTCAATCTCTAGATGTGCAAATCTGGTAGACATACCCTAAAAGACTGGCAGCTGTAATTGCAGCA
This sequence comes from Hyperolius riggenbachi, assembly GCF_040937935.1. Taxonomy (NCBI): domain Eukaryota; kingdom Metazoa; phylum Chordata; class Amphibia; order Anura; family Hyperoliidae; genus Hyperolius; species Hyperolius riggenbachi. Next base: position 233,622,520 of record NC_090650.1, read on the forward strand.
AAAGGTGGTTGTACAAAGTATTGACTCAGGGGGGTTGAATAATTATGCACACCACACTTTGCAGTTATTGATTTGTAAAAAATGTTTGGAGTAATGTATGATTCTCGTTCCACTTCTCACGTGTACACCACTTTGTATTGGTCTTTCACGTGGAATTCCAATAAAATTGATTTGTGTCAGTAATGTGACAAAGTGTGGAAAACTTCAAAGGGGCCGAATACTTTTGCAAGCCACTGTATGAGGTGGTGTAACTTGCTTAGCACCTTCATCTGCTTGTAACAATAATGGCTGCGCATCAGTGATTTCCCCACCAAATAACGCCTGCGAATTGTCAAATGTAGCGGATGTGGTACTTGGAGTAGCGCTGGTGGCTGCGGAAGATGGGGTGTTCTGTGTTAAATAGTCAACCATGTCCTGACAATCTTGGGAGTTGATGGGACGTGCCTTCTTCTGAGCACTGTACTTTGGTCCAGGGCCGCACAAAATCACATCACCATGACCTCGCACAGACCTGCCAGGTGGCCTTCCTCTGGGTCTGCCTCTACCTCTGCCTCTATCTGTTTTGTCCATATCGGGGGGATGAAGTGAAAGGTATGCACTGACTTGAGTAATACAATGTGCAGTCACACAGGTGCAGTTAACAGGTATTAACAGAGTGTTATATCACACTGCGTGCGCTCACGTAGGTGGGTGGGTGCACTGAAGTGAACAACAGGTAGTAGTAGGTGTATGCAGTGATGGGTATTACAATGTGCACCTGTCACACACAGACAGGTACCAGAAAGGCACAGTGACACTGCGTGCGCTCATGTAGGTGCACTGAAGTGAACAACAGGTAGTAGTAGGTATATGCAGTGATGGGTATTACAATGTGCACCTGTCACACAGACAGGTACCGGACAGGCACAGTGACACTGCGTGCTCTCAGCTCACGTAGGTGGGTGGGTGCAATGTGAACAACAGGTAGGTATATGCAGTGGGTATTACAATGTGCACCTGCCACACACAGACAGGTACCGGACAGGCACAGTGACACTGCGTGCGCTCATGTAGGTGGGTGGGTGCACTGTGAACAACAGGTAGGTATATGCAGTGAGTATTACATGTGCACCTGTCACACACGCAAGTAGTAGTCACTGAATGTGCTAGGCCTGGCAGTGGCACACACAGTAGGAATTACCAAGGCTGTCTATGAAACACAAGTGTCAGTGGGACACACACACAAAAATATATATATATCACAAGAACAAGATTAGCTCTCAAAAGAGCTGTTGTGGGGTGCTTTTTTAGCAATAAGAATCAGCAAGGAACAAGCTAAGAAGCCTACAAAAGCCTAACTAAGCTTTCCCTATGAGAGTCTGCAGCAGCTATCCCTTCACTAATTACTGCAGGCACACGAGTGTGCCTGATGCTGCCTGCCTTTTATAAGGGGGGTTGGGGCTCCAGGAGGGAGTGTAGCCTAATTGGCTACAATGTGCCTGCTGACTGTGATGTAGAGGGTAAAAGTTGACCCTCATGATGCACTATGGAGGCGAACTGAACTTCCGCAAAAGTTTGCGGTTTTCCGCGATTGCGAACCCCGGAAGTTCGCCGGGAACCGTTCGGGCCATCTCTATACTTGACATCCGTAGAGTCTTACTCACTATCTTTTTCATCTCAGTGGAGCCCCACACAGATGAATACATTTGAAAAAGGTTCCTGTTTAAAAGGGTGCAGAATAACAGTAGTAGAATATCATTATATTTTTCCGATATTCTACTACTTCATTGATATTGTAAAATATAATTTATATTTACCAATATTTTACTATGATCTAACCTGCTCAGCCATGCAAGTTGACTCAAGCTATACCAGTAGCTATACCATCCTGCACTGGGTGAGAATGGGTTAAAGAAAGCTTGAAAAGGGGAGCATGCAATTTTTTTTTTAAATGTAGCCCTCCTCCAAAGCTTTAACCACTTAAGCCTATCTGCACAAACATTCTCGTCCAGTTAGGCTGCGCACACTCCCGTGGGCCGTGCGCACTCCCGCTGCCGGCCGTTAGCCCAGCGATTAATGAATGAGATTATAGATTCCATTAATTGATTGAAGCCCCCCACAGAACAACAAAAAATAAACAACCCTGTGTTCTTAAGTGGTTAATTAACACTTTCTCAACCATGCAGGCTGGTATAGCTAGGGTTGCTGAAGCAGCCAACTAAAAAACACCAACTAAACACCCAGGCCAGCGTGATAGTCCTGCGCATGCATGGTTTTCTAATTCATTGTGTATAGGCTTTTACAATGAGTGAATTTTTAAATTATCATGATACCTATTTAGTTTTATCCATTCATCTGACACTCTTTTTACTTCTTGGATACTTTTTTGTTACTTTTCCTCTCTCTTTATGTCTACTCCTACCTTTTCATCTCCTTATTATGTCCTCCTCCCCCTCTGTTCTCTTGTATTCCCTTTACTCCTCCTCTTATCACCCTGGCCATCATCCTTTCCCACCCTTGTCCATTCAAAAGGCTACTAGGATTCAATTACAACATTTTCAACAGCAATGTGTACTGAAATTTGCCTTGGTGGTTTGAAAGGGGTCAGCAGACTCAGCACTGATACATTTACTTTGATATATGCAGGGCCGGGCCGAGGCATAGGCTGGAGAGGCTCCAGCCTCAGGGCGCAGTGTAGGAGGGGGCGCACAATTCATTCAGCTGTCATTCCTAATTGTGTATGAAGCAGAAAGAAATAAGAAAAGGGCATACATAGCAGTGACTGTAAGCCAGATAACTATATATTAAGGTGTTGGGGAGGTTGTGGGTAGTGATGCTCGGATACCCCTTTTTATAATTCGAGTTTGGTCGAATTCGAATAGTAAATTATTCGAATTCGGTCGAATATTCGAGTCGAATATTTTTTACTATTCGATTCGACCTCGGACTTCGACCTCACTATTCGAGTCGGTATTCGAGCTCATTATTCGAGCTGACTATTCGAATTGGCCTTAAATAGCTTCCAACACTTGTTTTGAGGGTGAATGATGCAAGAAACATCTTTTTTTCCAAGTAACAACAGCAAGTGATTATGTGGGGATGTTCCTTTAAAAAAAAAAAGGTGGAAAGAGAAGTTGTGTCCAAAATGTTGTTCAGTACTGTATATACTTCTTCTTCTTCTTTATCTTCTATATCTTCTTCTTCTTCTTCTATATCTTCTTCTTCTATATCTTCTTCTTCTATATCTTCTTCTATATCTTCTTCTTCTTCTTCTATATCGTCTTCTTCTTCTTCTTCTTCATCTTCTTCATCATCATCTTCTTCTTCATCTTCTTCTTCTTCATCATCTCGTTCTTCTTCATCTTCTTCATCTTCTTCTTCTTCATCTTCTTCATCTTCTTCATCTTCTTCATCTTCTTCTTCTTCATCTTCTACTTCATCATTTTCTTCTTCTTCATCTTCTTCATCTTCTTCATCTTCTTCTTCTTCATCTTCTTCATCTTCTTCATCTTCTTCTTCTTCTTCTTCTTCATCTTCTTCATCTTCTTCATCTTCTTCTTCTTCTTCTTCTTCATCTTCTTCATCTTCTTCATCTTCTTCTTCTTCATCTTCTTCTCCTTCTTCTTCTTCTCCTTCTTCTTCTTCTTCTTCTTCTCCTTCTTTTTCTATATCGTCTTCTTCTTCTTCACTTATTTCTCTTTTATATTTTTTTTTAAAGAAATGCAGCTATTTTTGAGCGTAATAAATAGCTGGTTGTGCACGCATGTTGGAAGCGCCATTGTATGTGCTCCCTGGCAGTGGAAACACACAGACAGCAGGAGGTAAATTCAGCAGCAGGAGGAGGAGGATGATTGTGTGGCAGCAGGCAGTCAATGAGGCAGGCAGCGAGACAAGACATAATAGGCTGTGGTACCTAGCGGTGGTACCAGGCCGTAAATACACAGCATGAGGTTCCAGACACCGGTCGTGAAGCCCACATCATGTCCAATACACAACTGGGACAACACAGTTTTCAACCCGGACACCTCTAAAAATAATATCACACAGTATTAATAAAAAGTATATATAATTTTTTTTTTTTTTTTAAAGAAATGCAGCTATTTTTGAGCGTAACAAATAGCTGGTGGCGCACACATGTTGGAAGCGCCATTGTATGTGCTCCCTGGCAGTGGAAACACACAGACAGCAGGAGGTAAATTCAGCAGCAGGAGGAGGAGGATGAGTGTGTGGCAGCAGGCAGTCAATGAGGCAGGCAGCGTGACATAATAGCCCTGGTACCTAGCGGTGATACCAGGGCTGTAAATAAACACAGCAGGAGGTCCCAGACAGCGGTCGTGCAGCCCACATCGTGTCCAATACACAACTGGGACAACACAGTTTTCAACCCGGGCACCTCAGAAAAATTAAACCTTCTTTTTTTTTCTATGGTTTATTTGTTTTGTTTTTACAACAAATTACACAGACAGATATAGCTATTGTTTGACGTAATAGCTGGTGGCAGAGTGGCAGCAGAAGGTAATTCTGTGTACCCTGGCAGTGGGAAACACAGACAGACAGCAGCAGCAGCAGGAGGAATGGAGGAGTAATGTGAGCAACTATTGTTTGACGTAATAGCTGGTGGCAGAGTGGCAGCAGAAGGAAATTCTGTGTACCCTGGCAGTGGGAAACACAGACAGACAGCAGCAGCAGCAGGAGGAATGGAGGAGTAGTGTGAGTGTGGCAGCAGGCCAGGCAGGCAGCGTGACATAATAGCCCTGGTACCTAGCGGTGATACCAGGGCTGTAAATAAACACAGCAGGAGGTCCCAGACAGCGGTCGTGCAGCCCACATCGTGTCCAATACACAACTGGGACAACACAGTTTTCAACCCGGGCACCTCAGAAAAATTAAACCTTTTTTTTTTTTATGGTTTATTTGTTTTGTTTTTACAACAAATTACACAGACAGATATAGCTATTGTTTGACATAATAGCTGGTGGCAGAGTGGCAGCAGAAGGTAATTCTGTGTACCCTGGCAGTGGGAAACACAGACAGACAGCAGCAGCAGCAGGAGGAATGGAGGAGTAATGTGAGCAACTATTGTTTGACGTAATAGCTGGTGGCAGAGTGGCAGCAGAAGGTAATTCTGTGTACCCTGGCAGTGGGAAACACAGACAGACAGCAGCAGCAGCAGGAGGAATGGAGGAGTAGTGTGAGTGTGGCAGCAGGCCAGGCAGGCAGCGTGACATAATAGCCCTGGTACCTAGCGGTGATACCAGGGCTGTAAATAAACACAGCAGGAGGTCCCAGACAGCGGTCGTGCAGCCCACATCGTGTCCAATACACAACTGGGACAACACAGTTTTCAACCCGGGCACCTCAGAAAAATTAAACCTTTTTTTTATGGTTTATTTGTTTTGTTTTTACAACAAATTACACAGACAGATATAGCTATTGTTTGACGTAATAGCTGGTGGCAGAGTGGCAGCAGAAGGTAATTCTGTGTACCCTGGCAGTGGGAAACACAGACAGACAGCAGCAGCAGCAGGAGGAATGGAGGAGTAGTGTGAGTGTGGCAGCAGGCCAGGCAGGCAGCGTGACATAATAGCCCTGGTACCTAGCGGTGATACCAGGGCTGTAAATAAACACAGCAGGAGGTCCCAGACAGCGATCGTGCAGCCCACATCGTGTCCAATACACAACTGGGACAACACAGTTTTCAACCCGGGCACCTCAGAAAAATTAAACCTTTTTTTTTTTTTATGGTTTATTTGTTTTGTTTTTACAACAAATTACACAGACAGATATAGCTATTGTTTGACGTAATAGCTGGTGGCAGAGTGGCAGCAGAAGGTAATTCTGTGTACCCTGGCAGTGGGAAACACAGACAGACAGCAGCAGCAGCAGGAGGAATGGAGGAGTATTGTGAGCAACTATTGTTTGACGTAATAGCTGGTGGCAGAGTGGCAGCAGAAGGAAATTCTGTGTACCCTGGCAGTGGGAAACACAGACAGACAGCAGCAGCAGCAGGAGGAATGGAGGAGTAGTGTGAGTGTGGCAGCAGGCCAGGCAGGCAGCGTGACATAATAGCCCTGGTACCTAGCGGTGATACCAGGGCTGTAAATAAACACAGCAGGAGGTCCCAGACAGCGGTCGTGCAGCCCACATCGTGTCCAATACACAACTGGGACAACACAGTTTTCAACCCGGGCACCTCAGAAAAATTAAACCTTTTTTTTTGGGGGGGTTTATTTGTTTTGTTTTTTATAGAAAATTACACAGACAGATATAGCTATTGTTTGACGTAATAGCTGGTGGCAGAGTGGCAGCAGAAGGTAAATCTGTGTACCCTGGCAGTGGGAAACACAGACAGACAGCAGAAGGGCAGTACACAGCAGCCCACTGTAGGTGTAAAATGTGTGGCTGCAGGCGACGTAATAGTCAAAGTGAACCAGGCTGGCTTAGTGAGCAGGAGCCAGGAGGTGGTAAAGGGTGGTAAGGCACATTAACGATGGTTCTTCAGTTCATGTCCCCCTCTCGCCGACAACAGGGGCCAGGAACTCGCCTTCCACCCACGCCTGGTTCATCTTGAGAAACGTCAGTCTGTCCACAGACTTGTGAGACAGACGTGAGCGTTTCTCGGTGACCACGCCACCAACTGCACTGAAGCAGCGCTCGGACAGCACGCTGGAAGGGGGACAGGACAGCACTTCCAGGGCGTACTGTGCCAGCTCGCTCCAGATCTCCAGGCGCTTGACCCAATACTCCATGGGATCAACAGGGGCATCGCTGTCAAGCCCGCTGTAGGACCCCATGTAGTCAGCCACCATTCGGGTCAGACGCTGGCTGTGACCGGAGGAGGATGCTGCTGCATGCACCTCCTCTCTAGTCACTGCTGCCGGAGCCTCTACAGTCCTGTAGAGCTCGTTGCTGAGAGACAGCAGGTCTGTGGGGCGCTTGCTGCTGGATGCAGGCACCTGCTGCTGCCTCTGTGCTGGCTGGACAGTGGGGGTGGAAGGCTGGGGGAAGGCTTCCTCCAAGCGCTCAACAAGGGCCTGCTGCAAGCTCCTTATTTGTTGCGCTGGGTCTCCTCCTGCAGGCGGCAGGAACTGGCTCAACTTCCCCTTGAGGCGTGGGTCCAACATCATGCTGATCCAGATGTCCTCCCTCTGCTTCATTTGGATCACCCTGGGGTCCTTGCGCAGGCACGTCAGCATGTTCGCTGCCATTGGGAAGAGGCGGGCCATGTGTGCTGGCACATCGACGGCAGTGCTGTCCTCATCCTCCTTCTCTGCCGCCTCATCCTCTCTCCACCCCCGCACCAACTCAGCTGCGCTGTGCTGATCCCCCTCATCAGCAGCAAGGTCAGGGACCTCCACCAAGTCCTCCTCCTCCTCCCCCTCAGAGGTGGACTGTGCAGCTGCATGACGCTCCTGCTGGTCCAAGGCTGCCGCTCCCTGTTCCAGCAAAGCATCGAGGGCCCTGTTCAGCAGACAAACCAGGGGCACCCACTCGCAGACCATAGCATGGTCCCTGCTCACCATGTTAGTGGCCTGCAGAAAGGGAGCCAGCACTAAGCACACCTGCTGCATTTGCCTCCAGTCATCATCGGGGACGATGGACGGGATGTTGCTGGTCCTGTCCCTTCTCTGAGCGGCAGAAACAGTGGCCTGGGCAAGGTACTGGTTGACAGCATGCTTCTGTTCAACCAGACGCTCCAACATCGCCAGGGTGGAGTTCCAGCGAGTCGGAACGTCAAGGATCAGCCGATGGCGTGGCAGCTTCAGCTCCTTTTGCACGTCTTCCAGGCTCGCACAGGCTGCAGCCGAGCGCCGGAAGTGACGCACAACGTTCCTTGCCGTTTCCAGCAGTTCGCCCATCCCCTGGTAGGTGCGCAAGAACTTCTGCACCACCAGGTTCAGCACGTGGGCAAGACAGGGGATGTGGGTCAGGTTTCCCCTGTCTATTGCGGCAACCAGATTGGCCCCATTGTCGGCCACCACCTCTCCGACTCTGAGGCCTCTGGGGGTCAGTCAAATCCTCTCCTGCTCCTGGAGTTTGGCCAACACATGGGTTGCCGTCAGTTTGGTCTTCCCAAGGCTGACCAAGTGCAGCAGCGCTTGGCAGTGGCGGGCCTTCACGCTGCTGCTGAGGCGGGGGGTTTGGCCAGGTGTGCCGGAGGATGGCAGAGGATCGGAGGAACCTGCTGCAGTTCCCCTGACCCTGCGGGGTGGCACCACCCACTGTGTTGCTGCTGCTGCTGTGCCCGCTGCTGCTCTCCCATCCTCACCCCCTTCCACCAAGCTGACCCAGGGGACAGTGAAGGACAGGTAGCGGCCTGTCCCGAAGCGGCTGCTCCAGGAGTCCATGGTGACGTGGACCCTTTCACCAACCGCGTGCTCCAGCCCTCGCTCCACATTGGCCATCACAAAGCGGTGCAGTGCAGGAATGGCCTTGCGGGCGAAGAAGTGTCTGCTGGGGAGCTGCCAGTCTGGGGCTGCACAAGCAAGCAGCGCACGCATGTCGCTCCCCTCCTGCACGAGCGTGTACGGCAGGAGTTGGGAGCACATGGCCCGTGCCAGCAAGCCATTCAGCTGCCGCACGCGATGGCTGCTGGGAGGCAGAGCCCTAACCACCCCCTTGAAGGACTCGCTCAAAAGGCTCTGGCGTGGCCTTTTGCTGGCACGGGAATCAGGAGACACAGCAGAGGAGGCCACTGAGGACTGGCTGCCAGAACAGGCCTCAGTGTCGGCGGCAGGAGTTGCAGAGGGGGGAGGAGCAGTGCGTTTCCGCACTCCTGCTGGTGCTGCTGGAGGAGCAGGAGGGCGGGTGGCTGCTGTTGCTGCTGCTGCTGCTGCTGAAGGCTGTGCAGTGATGGGTGTGGTGCCACTGCCAGCACCAGATGCCTTCAGCCTCTGGAACTCCTCATGCTGGTGGAAATGTTTCGCAGCAAGGTGGTTGATGAGCGAGCTGGTGCTGAACTTTAAGGGGTCTGCACCTCTGCTCAACTTCCGCTGACAGTGGTTGCAAGTGGCGTACTTGCTGTACACTGTGGGCATGGTGAAAAACCGCCAGATTGGTGACAAAAACAACCCCCTACGGCCTGGAGCCGCTGCTGCCTGTCTCCCTGTGGTGGTTGGGGCGGGGGCTTGGGTGCAGCTGGTGATGGTACTGGCAGATGCTGCTGCTGCTGCTGCTGAGCCTGAGACACCAGCAGGCTGTGGGACCTGCCTACTGCTGCCAATGCTTGCAATGATGCGCCTCCTTGCAAGGCCCACAAGCGCATCCTCCTCCTCCTTAGAGCTGCTGATGACGACATCCCCTGGAGCTGGTGGCACCCAGTCTTTGTCTGTCACCGTGTCATCATCATCCTCCCCCTCCTGAAACATGTCCTGCTGGGATGATGACCCCCCAAACTCCTCTCCTGATGCATGGATGGGCTTCTTGACTGTCGCCACAGTCTTGCTGTCCAATCCCTCCTCCCCCAAAGTGCCCATCAGCATCTCCTCCTCAAGATCGCCAACAACAGCAGACAATTTACTCATGATGCCTGGGGTCAAAAGACTGCTGAATGACAGGTCGGCGAGTGATGGTGAACTGGCCTCCTCCCCAGGCCCTGCTGGGCGGCTGCTGCGAACAGGGGTGGTGGTGGTGGTGGTGGTAAGGGTGGAGGCCTCGGATGCAGAGCTGATGGCGGGCTGCTCATCCTCCGTCATCAGTTGCACCACAGTGTCTGCATCCTTTTCCTCAATGGGACGTTTCCGACCCGGCTGGAGGAAAATCGGAGCAGGTGCTACACGCTGCTGCTGCTGTGTCTCTGCAGCGTGAGTTGCAGATGCTCCTGCTGGGCAGCGCCCAAGACGTCCACGGCCAGTGGCTATAGGAGGAATGTTAGCCACTGACGCTGCTGCTGCTGCTGCGGAACTGTGCATGGTGGCGCGGCCGCGGCTTTCCACAATGCTGCTCCCTCTCCTCCTGATTCCCTTACTGCCCTTCCCCTTGCCCAAACCGCGCTGGCTGCCACTTCCAGACATCTTAGATGTTTTGGGCGTAAACACAAAAGTTTTTTAAAAGGGCGGGTGAAAAGTGGGGTACTTTAATGGAGTGGGTTGGTGGGTGAGGTGACACTAATCACTAAGTGATTAGATCGCTAACTGATTAGTACAGTACAAATACAAAATACAATAATCGGTAATCAGTAAGTGTGAACAGTGAACAGTGAGTGTGCCCCCTAGTACACTAAATAGAAATTACAATAATCAGTAGTAATCACAAGGAAATAGAGTGTGTGTACACTACAGACAGTGAGTGCACGCACGCGCACACACGCGCAGGAGCTAGCCTATGAACAGTGACTGAGTGAGTGTCCCTAGTACAGTAAGTAAGTAGTAACAGTCAGGAAGTACAACTAGAAATTACAATAATCAGTAGTAATCAAAAGGAAATAGAGTGTGTGTACACTACAGACAGTGAGTGCACGCACGCGCACACACGCGCAGGAGCTAGCCTATGAACAGTGACTGAGTGAGTGTCCCTAGTACAGTAAGTAAGTAGTAACAGTCAGGAAGTACAACTGGAAATTACAACTTAATCAGATTCAGTAATCAGTAGTAATCACAAGGAAATAGAGTGTGTGTACACTACAGACAGTGCACGCACACACACACGGTCACACGCAGGAGCTATGAACAAACAGTGACAGTGAGTGTCCTAGTTAGTCCTAGTACAGTTATATAACTACAATACAAAATACAATCACTCAGTAGCTAGTAAAGGACAGCAGAAATACTGGTATAGATGAGAAATAAACTAACAGAGGACAGGAGAGAACAGCTGAGCTGCCCACACAGGCAGGCCCTGAGGCCTAAAGCTGTGTAAGCTTGCCTGCAGCAGCTGGCTCTCTAGTAACACACAAGCTACTAACTAAAATACAATGTCTATCTAACTAACAACAATATAGGTGTATATAGGAGGTGTATGTGAGCAAAAACGCTAGGTGAATGACCACAATAAAGCTCTTGCTAAGCCAAAGCACAAAGGAGCAGATCTCTCTCTGTACAAAGTCAGGCAAGGACGGAAAAACCGAACATGGCGGCCACTATTTATAGGGTAGGGGCTGGCCAGGGTCCCCCTCAGTGATTGGCTGCCGTCAGAGGGCCTGGGAGCCCTCTGATTGGCTCTGAGGACATCAATCTGGGCTATGACGCTATTCGAGCTCGGTATTCGAGCTCGAATAGCGCTGTTAGCTCGAATAGCGCGAATAGTGAATGTGCTCTTCGAGTTCACTCGAATAGCCCATTCGAATATCTCCAGCTATTCGGAGCTCGAATACCGAGCTCGAATAGCTGAAAAAGAGCTCGAATATTCGAGCTACTCGAATATTCGAGCTCTGTTGAGCACCACTGGTTGTGGGCCCTGTGGCCCTCTAAGTCTAATAGCAATCCGTGTGTGACAGCTGGGGTGGGAGGGATGGAGGGGAGCACTTTGGTGTCTCAGCCTTGGGTGCTGGAGGACCTTGTCCCTGCTCTGGATATATGTATAGGAAGGGTCATAATTTATCTCTTATATGACAGCAATTCTTCAACATTTCAGCTGATTTTTATTTCCATTCAAATACTGTATGTTCAGAGTTTATTAGCTTTTATTTTAGATCAATTACTTATCGATCTGACAAACATTTATTAATACCCTTCCCCCCCCCAAAAAAAGAACAAATTAAACAAAAAAAACCTGCATATCATAACAAATGCAAAGAAGAAAAGTGACTGTGATCTATTTTAACCACTTGCCGGCTGCCTACTTCATATTGGCGGCAGCAAAGTGGCAGCCCCAGGACCACGTAACGCAGAATGGCGTCAGGTCCTGGGGCACTGTTTTGCCGGGGATCGCGCGCTGGGATGCGCGCGCATCCGCCGGCAATAGGCTCCGACCACCCGCGACATCAACCCGCCGGCCAATCGGAAGCAACGGCGGGTTGTTAACCCGACGATCGCCGGATAGGAAGCGTATAATACGCTTTGTATGTTTTGTATGTGTCCGAGGGACCACCAGGGCAGGCTGCAGCCACCCTAGTCTGCACCCAAACACACTGATCTGCCCCCCCCTGCCCCCTGATCACCCACAGCACCCCTCAGACCCCCCCTGCCCACCCCCCAGACCACTGTTTGCACACAATCACCCCCCTAATCACCCATCAATCACTCCCTGTCACTATCTGTCAACGCTATTTTTTTTTAGTCCCCAAACTGCCCCCTGGGGACTCCTGATCACCCCCCCCCCCACCCCTCAGACCCCACAGATCCCACAGATCGCCCGCAGATCCACTCAAGCACACTGATTTCTCCCCCCCCCTGCCCCAGATCGCCCACAGCACCCCTCAGACCCCCCCTGCCCACCCCCCAGACCCCTGTTTGCACCCAATCACCCCCCTAATCACCCATCAATCACTCCCTGTCACTATCTGTAAACGCTATTTTTTTTTTATCCCCCCCTGCCCCCCCTGATCACCCCCCCACCCCTCAGATTCTCCCCAGACACCCCCCCCCCTGTGTACTGTATGCATCTATCCCCCTGATCACATGTCACTCACCTGTCAATCACCCATCAATCAACCCCTGTCACTGCCACCCATCAATCAGCCCCTAACCTGACCCTTGCGGGCAATCTGATCACCCACCCACACCAATAGATCGCCCGCAGATCCAACGTCAGATCACCTCCCAAGTGCAGTGTTTACATCTGTTATCTACCGTAAACACCCACTAATTACCCATCAATCACCCATCAATCACCCCCTATCACCACCTGTCACTGTTACCCATCAGATCAGACCCTAATCTGCCCCTTGCGGGCACCCAATCACCCGCCTACACGCTCAGATTGCCCTCAAACCCCCCTTATCAATTCGCCAGTGCAATATTTACATCTGTGCTTCCCTGTAATAACCCACTGATCACCTGTCAATCACCTGTCAATCACCCATCAATCACCCCCTGTCACTGCCACCCATCAATCACCCCCTGTCACTGCCACCCATCAATCAGCCCCTAGCCTGCCCCTTGCGGGAAATCTGATCACCCACCCACACCAATAGATCACCCGCAGATCTGACATCAGATCACCTCCCAAGTGCAGTGTTTACATCTGTTCTCATCAGATTAGACCCCTATCTGCCCCTTGCGGGCACCCAATCACCCGCCCCACACGCTCAGATTGCCCTCAGACCCCCCCCCCTTATCAATTCGCCAGTGCATTATTTACATCTGTTCTTCCCTGTAATAACCCACTGATCACCTCTCAATCACCTATCAATCACCCATCAATCACCCCCTGTCACTGCCACCCATCAATCACCCCCTGTCACTGCCACCCATCAATCAGCCCCTAACCTGCCCCTTGCGGGCAATCTGATCACCCACCCACACCATTAGATCGCCTGCAGACCCGACATCAGATCACCTCCCAAGTGCACTGTTTACATCTGTTCTCTCCTCTAAACACCCACTAATTAACCATCAATCACCCCCTGTCACCACCTGTCACTGCTACCCATCAGATTAGACCCCTATCTGCCCCTAGGGCACCCAATCACCCGCCCACACCCTCAGAACGCCCTCAGACCCCAGCCCTGATTACCTCACCAGTGCATTGCTTGCATCTATTCCCCCCACTAATCACACCTTGAGACACCCATCAATCCCCTCCTGTTACCACCTGTCACCCCCTAACACACCTACCCATCAAATCAGGCCCTAATTTGCCCCGTGTGGGCTCCTGATCACTCGGCCAAACCCTCAGATCCCCCTCAGACCCCCTTCCGATCACCTCCCCAGTGCATTGATTGCATCTATTTTCCCCTCTAACCACCCCCTGAGACACCCATCAATCACCTCCTGTCACCCCCTAGCACTCTTATCCATCAGATCAGGCCCAATACAACCTGTCATGTAAGAGGCCACCCTGCTTATGACCGGTTCCACAAAATTAGCCCCCTCATAGACCACCTGCCATCAAAATTTGCAGATGCTTATACCCCTGAACAGTCATTTTGAGACATGTGGTTTCCAGACTACTCACGGTTTTGGGCCCGTAAAATGCCAGGGCAGTATAGGAACTCCAGAAGTGACCCCTTTTTAGAAAAAAGACACCCCAAGGTATTCTGTTAGGTGTATGAAGCGTTCATAGAAGATTTTATTTTTTGTTACAAGTTAGCGGAAAATGACACTTTGTGAAAAAAAAAACAATTAAAATCAATTTCCGCTTACCTGTGACAAAAAATAAAATCTTCTATGAACTCACAATACTCCTAACGGAATACCTTGGGGTGTCTTCTTTCTAAAATGGGGTCATTTGTGGAGTTCCTATACTGCCCTTGCATTTTAGGGGCCCTAAACCGTGAGGAGTAGTCTTGAAACCAAATGTCGCAAAATGACCTGTGAAATCCTAAAGGTACTCATTGGACTTTGGACCCCTTAGCGCAGTTAAGGTGCAAAAAAGTGCCACACATGTGGTATCGCCGTACTCAGGAGAAGCAGTATAATGTGTTTTGGGGTGTATTTTTACACATACCCATGCTGAGTGGGAGAAATATCTCTGTAAATGGACAATTGTGTGTAAAAAAAATCAAAAAATTGTCATTTACAGAGATATTTCTCCCACCCAGCATAGGTATGTGTAAAAATACACCCCAAAACACATTATACTACTTCTCCTGAGTACGGCAATACCACATGTGTGGCACTTTTTTGCAGCCTAACTGCGCTAAGGGGCCCTAAGTCCAATGAGCACCTTTAGGCTTTACAGGGGTGGTTACAATTTAGCACCCCCCAAAATGCCAGGACAGTAAACACACCCCACAAATGACCCCATTTTGGAAAGTAGACACTTCAAGGTATTCAGAGAGGAGCATAGTGAGTCCGTGGCAGATCTCATTTTTTTTTTTGTCGCAAGTTAGAAGAAATGGAAACTTTTTTTTTCCTTTTTTTTCTTGTCACAAAGTGTCATTTTCCGCTAACTCGTGACAAAAAATAAAATCTTCTATGAACTCACCATGCCTCTCAGTGAATACTTTGGGATGTCTTCTTTCCAAAATGGGGTCATTTGGGGGGTATTTATACTATCCTGGAATTTTAGCACCTCATGAAACATGACAGGTGCTCAGAAAAGTCGGAGATGCTTCAAAATGGGAAAATTCACTTTTTGCACCATAGTTTTTAAACGCTATAACTTTTACCCAAACCAATAAATATACACTGAATGTTTTTTTTTTATCAAAGACATGTAGCAGAATAACTTTCGCGCTCAAATGTATAGGAAATTTTACTTTATTTGAAAAATGTCAGCACAGAAAGTAAAAAAAGTAATTTGTTTGACAAAATTCATGTCTTTATTGATGAATATAATAAAAAGTAAAACTCGCAGCAGCAATCAAATAGCACCAAAAGAAAGCTTTATTAGTGACAAGAAAAGGAGGTAAAATTCATTTAGGTGGTAGGTTGTATGAGCGAGCAATAAACCGTGAAAGTTGCAGTGGTCTGAATGGAGAAAAAGGCTCTGGTCCTTAAGGGGTTTTATGACTGCAGTCCTGAAGTGGTTAAGAAAAGCATGGTTGGCTATTTTTATAAACACAATCAATGCCTATTAACACAAGCTGTTTAAAAAAATTACTTCTAATAGATTTTTTAATAATTTTTTGTCTTTGTTAAGCACAAAATGAGTTCATTTACATATGATAACCTTGATGACCTTATTAATGAAAAAATGTAATCGTCATGATTTCTGTAACAGGTTTTATTAATATAATAGATTTTATTGCCTGCAATTCATTATGCTTGACCTTTTTGAGAAGTTAACTTATATTATTCCAAAGACCTGTGTGTTCTCATTCGCGAGAAATTAAAGCAAACACCTGGGGACTTTTAAGTCTACATGGACTGCATTAGATCTTTCCACCACTGGCAGTTACATAAATCATGCTGATATTTTAACTCACTAGACAATAGGCCTAGGAATACAATTGGAGTAATGGTCTTCTTCTAGGTCAGGAAAATAATTAGTGGCTTTAAGAGCATACTACTATGCATGGCAAATCACTTTGTCAGAAATAAGGTTCTCCTGCTCTTCTGAGCTTTTCATTTGTCACATCCTTTTGCTGAACTACAATAAATATCTAAGTGACCTTGTCTGGTGCAATCTAATTAAATGGCAATGTCAATGTAAAACATCATTTTATTAGCTTTGTGTTCCAATAGAAAGGCTATATATTGTATTGTAGTTGTAACCTCCTTAATCATATAATTAATTACATTCTCATTGTGAATGGCCATTCAGGGACCCTTTTATCTAACACGATTTAATGATTGGTGATTTGAAGTTTAAGAGTCAATCAATAAATCATATGTTTTCAGACTTACAGTTTGATTTGTTGTGTCTCAAAATCAATACTATGACACTGAGTTATTACGGTAATAGATTAATGATTATTATAATACAACATAGCACAGGAGAATACAGTATGTGTGTGTGTGTGTATATATACATATATACATACATACATATACATATATATATATATATATATATATATATATATATATATATATATATATATACAGTGTATATATATATATATATATATATATATATATATATATATTACAGGCAAAGTTACAGTTACAGACAAAATTCAGGCATACAACAGAGTTGAATGCCTGACCATTTTAGGCAAAGTACAAAATCTGTTTTTGTTGAGTACTTTGCCTAGGCATTCCATAGAATGCCTAAGACAGGTTCGGCAAAGTGCGAAATGTCTATTTTTTTGTTACGTACTTTGCCTAGGCATTCTATAGAATTCCTGAATTTTCGTACTTTGCCTATAATGTATACAGTGAATGCACAACCGACCGCCTGTAGATGTGAGTGGTGTCTCTCTCCTCTCCTGTTATGTCTGCAGCTCTTTCTCTTCCTTACTTTAGTTTTTCAGTAGTGCTCTCTTGTCTGTGCCTCTGCTTTGCTTTGTCAGTCTCACCAATGGCTGGTCTCTTCTTTAGTCTCTGCCTTCTAATTTCTCACAAAAAAAAAATCATGCTTATTTCTTGCTGCAAGTAGATCATTGTATCATGACTCTTAACTTATTTTTTCTTTACTGCATCATGGCTTTTCAGATTCCTCCCCCTTACTAGCATTCAACTGCCAAAACCCAACTGCCACTTTCCCCCTGCACATGATGTCCAGCTATTCTCTCATCCTTCCTACTCATGCCCCCCCCCCCCCCCCAGCAGCACACCTGAAGGCTCCTTCACAGCAGCACTTTCCACAAACAGTAAATATCAGCATGCATGTACCTATCATCATCACTAGCCTCACTGACAGGCATGGGTATTGCAGCTGTTACAGTCAAAGTGTAAAAAACAAAGCAGGCATTCTATAGAGAACCGGGTATTCTACACTTTGCCTGAACGACTTCAGGCATTCTATAGAATGCCTAGGCAAAGTATGTAACAAAACAGACATTTCATACTTTGCCTAATTGCTTCAGGCATTCTATAGAATGCCGGATTTTGTACTTTGCCTGTTATTTTTTGTTACACATTGTCATCCCAAAAGTAGTGCGATATAGTTAGGTTAGAAAACCAAAGGCTTAAAATATTAATGAACTTATACTTAAAGTGTACCTGTACTGACATCATGTGATGTGTACAGATGGACATGTGTGTGTACAGTCCCAAGCCGACATATGACTAGGCTTTGTTCTTTTTTTTAAATAAGGGTTAAGGATTCAGGACTGCAAATGCAGCTTTCTCTGCAGCCAGACTTGAGTCAGACTATCACTAACTCTCACTAATAACTAATTGCATGCCATAAAATTCTTGCATGACAGAGAAACACCTCCAAGTACAGGGAATAGATGAATAAAAGGTCACTAGTTCATTATTAGAGCTGTGAACAGGGGCGTAACAATAGACCCTGCAAGGGATGTAGCTGCAGTGGGTCCCAGAAGCCACAGGGAGTCCCATGGGGGGGGAGAAGTTTCTTTTCCCTGTCCTGAGAGACCGACATCTAGGGGCATGGAGAGAAAGAACATTCTGCTCTCTGCACAATAGTTCTAATAAAAGCATCTGCTCAGCCACTGATAAGGAATCCTTGTCCTCAATCTTACTACCCCTCCCCAAGGCGTACATTTGAATACGGCGCTGGTAGACTTGGGCGCAGGATCCAGCTGTTAAATGGCTGGTCCTGCTTCTGCACAAGTCCGGGGCGTTTTAATTACTATTCCCCCTCCAGGCCGACATGGATAGTGGGGGAATGAAATAATTCGGCTTCCAGCGATTGCTGGAGGCCGAATTATTGTGTTTTTTAAGCAACTTCGGCTCCGTCTTCTGACGGAGCCGACCTTCCTCACTGAGCGCCGCTATAGACTGATTCCCATTACAGTCTATGGCGGCGCTGGCTGCGCCCAAATCTAGCAGCGCTGAAAAGCACTGCTCCGTCCCCAAGTGCTGTATACTGTAGTGATGCTGGAGAAGTCTGCAGTTCTGCTCCATCAGAAAAGGACAAAGTGAGTGTAATAAGCTGAGGCTGGGAGCAAACTTGCCTGTCGGTTTTATGTATGCTATTTTATGCATATAGAAACAGATAGCGTGCATCTTCCGTCTTAAGCATGTAGATTTATTGCCAGCGTTATACATCAACATTGTATTCTGTGCATGGCGTATTCATAACTGCATACAAGATCTGCATAATATTGCACATATATAGTACCTTGCGGCTCCTTGTGTGGGCCTGTCAGTGTAGGAGGTGGGAGTGAGGGACTGATGTGGGCCTAGCGACGGCCGTTTCGCGTCCTCCTGGACGCTTGGTCACGCCGTGTTCCACTGCAAGCCGGCGCCGCCTCGCCACTGCATACATGCGGGAAGACCCGCCTCCACCGTGGCGTCACAGCGCCGGCTGTGATTGGGGCTCAAGTTTCCACCAATGAGGGAGCTGGAGGGGCTACACAATGCGAACGGTGCCCGGCGAGGACCAATACAAGCGGACAAACTGTCGCATAAACACACGTCATTATTGACGCGTCTCATGCGGCTCCCCTCCAGCGCATGCGTAAATCGTACGCGTTGCTGGAGGGCTCGTGAACTGGATAAAAAATCACCAGTAGAGAGCGCCAACGCTGTATGTCCATTCCTCAGCCGGCACATCGCAGTAAACTGGCACATATATTTCTGTTGCCATTAGGTAGAAACCTCCAGCTCGTTCACGGGCGGAAAAAACAATTAAAATTAGTGATAGTGCATGATGTGTCACACCATTAAAATTAAATACTGGGACTGAGGGGCAGAACTTTCACGATTACATTCCTTATTATCATGGACCGTTACACTTGCTCGTGTAACCCATAACTTCAAGCAGACCTACAAGGGGGATGGAGAAGGGGCAGGGGGGAGGGGGATACATCGGCCATCACCGGCCGTCTCAGACATATATATATATTACACTCAAATGTGAACCAATGGACATATACATATTGACTGAACAATTCTATAGAACACTCATCAGCAGCACATTCACGCCTAACACCAACAATTGGTACTAGCCTCGGCACAAACACTGCAACACCCCATTTCTTCATAAGCGAGTACCCCAACTAGTGTCGCTCAACACAAGGTTTATGGGTCTAACGTGCTTGCAAGCTCCACCTTATCATTAAGGCCTAATGGGCCCAGGGCTTCAGTTTGTAGAATCAACCAGGTCTCCCTTTTCAACAATAACCTGTCCCTGTTGCCACCCCGTCTTGCCTTATCTACTCTCTCTAGGCCCGCAAATCTTAAACCTCTGATATCCCCTTGGTGGTATTCTCTCATATGGGCAATAAAACGGGCACAACCCCTACCACTTTTAACCGATCCCAGATGTTCCCCTATCCGTTCTTTTAATGGACGCGTAGTTTGCCCTATGTAGAATCGTTTACAGGGGCAGAAGAGGACGTAGACCACATATTTGGTTTGACAGGTGATTAGGTCCTTAACCATCAAGCATTCCTTTCCTACTTGTACATATTTTTGTGAAATCATGCGAGGGCAGAACTTGCAATGTCCACATCGGTGATTGCCTTTTGGCATATCTTTGCTCAACCAAGTATCTTTTCTAGGGGAAATAAACTCACTGTGGGTAAGCATGTCCCCTAGTGTCGGTGCTCTCCTAAAAGCCACCCTCGGGGGACCTCCCACAATCTGCTTAAGGGATTCATCCCTCTCTATCAGCGACCAATTAGTAAAGATGGCCTTTCTAACCATTTACCAAACACACAATTGGAGAACCTCACTCCCGAACAGTTCTCTGCTGCTTTATAAAGCCTGCAGGCTGCTTATAAGCCAATGAGAAATGCACACATAATACACCTAGCCTGCAGTGATAATCAAGCAAAAGCTGAGCAAGTCAGCCAATTAGTAGGAGAGGGCTTCAGTTGCATATAGACAATGGCTATATGACCAGCAGGGGGCACCAGCGTGCAGGATATTCCCTCTCATCTGCCCCCCTCCTAACTAAACTGCATGGGATACTACAATAATTAAAAACAATGGTGCATGAGCCAGCCTGGGGCCCCGGGAACTCTCACTGCCCGGGGCCCCAGAACCAGCATCTGACACCATATGTGAGCGCAGCCAAGACCTTGGAGATGCCACCTCCAAGGCCTGTCTCCTACTGCTCTAAAACTTACCAAACACACAATTGGAGAACCTCACTCCCGAACAGTTCTCTGCTGCTTTATAAAGCCTGCAGGCTGCTTATAAGCCAATGAGAAATGCACACATAATACACCTAGCCTGCAGTGATAATCAAGCAAAAGCTGAGCAAGTCAGCCAATTAGTAGGAGAGGGCTTCAGTTGCATATAGACAATGGCTATATGACCAGCAGGGGGCACCAGCGTGCAGGATATTCCCTCTCATCTGCCCCCCTCCTAACTAAACTGCATGGGATACTACAATAATTAAAAACAATGGTGCATGAGCCAGCCTGGGGCCCCGGGAACTCTCACTGCCCGGGGCCCCAGAACCAGCATCTGACACCATATGTGAGCGCAGCCAAGACCTTGGAGATGCCACCTCCAAGGCCTGTCTCCTACTGCTCTAAAACTTACCAAACACACAATTGGAGAACCTCACTCCCGAACAGTTCTCTGCTGCTTTATAAAGCCTGCAGGCTGCTTATAAGACAATGAGAAATGCACACATAATACACCTAGCCTGCAGTGATAATCAAGCAAAAGCTGAGCAAGTCAGCCAATTAGTAGGAGAGGGCTTCAGTTGCATATAGACAATGGCTATATGACCAGCAGGGGGCACCAGCGTGCAGGATATTCCCTCTCATCTGCCCCCCTCCTAACTAAACTGCATGGGATACTACAATAATTAAAAACAATGGTGCATGAGCCAGCCTGGGGCCCCGGGAACTCTCACTGCCCGGGGCCCCAGAACCAGCATCTGACACCATATGTGAGCGCAGCCAAGACCTTGGAGATGCCACCTCCAAGGCCTGTCTCCTACTGCTCTAAAACTTACCAAACACACAATTGGAGAACCTCACTCCCGAACAGTTCTCTGCTGCTTTATAAAGCTTGCAGGCTGCTTATAAGCCAATGAGAAATGCACACATAATACACCTAGCCTGCAGTGATAATCAAGCAAAAGCTGAGCAAGTCAGCCAATTAGTAGGAGAGGGCTTCAGTTGCATATAGACAATGGCTATATGACCAGCAGGGGGCACCAGCGTGCAGGATATTCCCTCTCATCTGCCCCCCTCCTAACTAAACTGCATGGGATACTACAATAATTAAAAACAATGGTGCATGAGCCAGCCTGGGGCCCCGGGAACTCTCACTGCCCGGGGCCCCAGAACCAGCATCTGACACCATATGTGAGCGCAGCCAAGACCTTGGAGATGCCACCTCCAAGGCCTGTCTCCTACTGCTCTAAAACTTACCAAACACACAATTGGAGAACCTCACTCCCGAACAGTTCTCTGCTGCTTTATAAAGCCTGCAGGCTGCTTATAAGCCAATGAGAAATGCACACATAATACACCTAGCCTGCAGTGATAATCAAGCAAAAGCTGAGCAAGTCAGCCAATTAGTAGGAGATTATCACTGCAGGCTAGGTGTATTATGTGTGCATTTCTCATTGGCTTATAAGCAGCCTGCAGGCTTTATAAAGCAGCAGAGAACTGTTCGGGAGTGAGGTTCTCCAATTGTGTGTTTGGTAAGTTTTAGAGCAGTAGGAGACAGGCCTTGGAGGTGGCATCTCCAAGGTCTTGGCTGCGCTCACATATGGTGTCAGATGCTGGTTCTGGGGCCCCGGGCAGTGAGAGTTCCCGGGGCCCCAGGCTGGCTCATGCACCATTGTTTTTAATTATTGTAGTATCCCATGCAGTTTAGTTAGGAGGGGGGCAGATGAGAGGGAATATCCTGCACGCTGGTGCCCCCTGCTGGTCATATAGCCATTGTCTATATGCAACTGAAGCCCTCTCCTACTAATTGGCTGACTTGCTCAGCTTTTGCTTGATTATCACTGCAGGCTAGGTGTATTATGTGTGCATTTCTCATTGGCTTATAAGCAGCCTGCAGGCTTTATAAAGCAGCAGAGAACTGTTCGGGAGTGAGGTTCTCCAATTGTGTGTTTGGTAAGTTTTAGAGCAGTAGGAGACAGGCCTTGGAGGTGGCATCTCCAAGGTCTTGGCTGCGCTCACATATGGTGTCAGATGCTGGTTCTGGGGCCCCGGGCAGTGAGAGTTCCCGGGGCCCCAGGCTGGCTCATGCACCATTGTTTTTAATTATTGTAGTATCCCATGCAGTTTAGTTAGGAGGGGGGCAGATGAGAGGGAATATCCTGCACGCTGGTGCCCCCTGCTGGTCATATAGCCATTGTCTATATGCAACTGAAGCCCTCTCCTACTAATTGGCTGACTTGCTCAGCTTTTGCTTGATTATCACTGCAGGCTAGGTGTATTATGTGTGCATTTCTCATTGGCTTATAAGCAGCCTGCAGGCTTTATAAAGCAGCAGAGAACTGTTCGGGAGTGAGGTTCTCCAATTGTGTGTTTGGTAAGTTTTAGAGCAGTAGGAGACAGGCCTTGGAGGTGGCATCTCCAAGGTCTTGGCTGCGCTCACATATGGTGTCAGATGCTGGTTCTGGGGCCCCGGGCAGTGAGAGTTCCCGGGGCCCCAGGCTGGCTCATGCACCATTGTTTTTAATTATTGTAGTATCCCATGCAGTTTAGTTAGGAGGGGGGCAGATGAGAGGGAATATCCTGCACGCTGGTGCCCCCTGCTGGTCATATAGCCATTGTCTATATGCAACTGAAGCCCTCTCCTACTAATTGGCTGACTTGCTCAGCTTTTGCTTGATTATCACTGCAGGCTAGGTGTATTATGTGTGCATTTCTCATTGGCTTATAAGCAGCCTGCAGGCTTTATAAAGCAGCAGAGAACTGTTCGGGAGTGAGGTTCTCCAATTGTGTGTTTGGTAAGTTTTAGAGCAGTAGGAGACAGGCCTTGGAGGTGGCATCTCCAAGGTCTTGGCTGCGCTCACATATGGTGTCAGATGCTGGTTCTGGGGCCCCGGGCAGTGAGAGTTCCCGGGGCCCCAGGCTGGCTCATGCACCATTGTTTTTAATTATTGTAGTATCCCATGCAGTTTAGTTAGGAGGGGGGCAGATGAGAGGGAATATCCTGCACGCTGGTGCCCCCTGCTGGTCATATAGCCATTGTCTATATGCAACTGAAGCCCTCTCCTACTAATTGGCTGACTTGCTCAGCTTTTGCTTGATTATCACTGCAGGCTAGGTGTATTATGTGTGCATTTCTCATTGTCTTATAAGCAGCCTGCAGGCTTTATAAAGCAGCAGAGAACTGTTCGGGAGTGAGGTTCTCCAATTGTGTGTTTGGTAAGTTTTAGAGCAGTAGGAGACAGGCCTTGGAGGTGGCATCTCCAAGGTCTTGGCTGCGCTCACATATGGTGTCAGATGCTGGTTCTGGGGCCCCGGGCAGTGAGAGTTCCCGGGGCCCCAGGCTGGCTCATGCACCATTGTTTTTAATTATTGTAGTATCCCATGCAGTTTAGTTAGGAGGGGGGCAGATGAGAGGGAATATCCTGCACGCTGGTGCCCCCTGCTGGTCATATAGCCATTGTCTATATGCAACTGAAGCCCTCTCCTACTAATTGGCTGACTTGCTCAGCTTTTGCTTGATTATCACTGCAGGCTAGGTGTATTATGTGTGCATTTCTCATTGGCTTATAAGCAGCCTGCAGGCTTTATAAAGCAGCAGAGAACTGTTCGGGAGTGAGGTTCTCCAATTGTGTGTTTGGTAAGTTTTAGAGCAGTAGGAGACAGGCCTTGGAGGTGGCATCTCCAAGGTCTTGGCTGCGCTCACATATGGTGTCAGATGCTGGTTCTGGGGCCCCGGGCAGTGAGAGTTCCCGGGGCCCCAGGCTGGCTCATGCACCATTGTTTTTAATTATTGTAGTATCCCATGCAGTTTAGTTAGGAGGGGGGCAGATGAGAGGGAATATCCTGCACGCTGGTGCCCCCTGCTGGTCATATAGCCATTGTCTATATGCAACTGAAGCCCTCTCCTACTAATTGGCTGACTTGCTCAGCTTTTGCTTGATTATCACTGCAGGCTAGGTGTATTATGTGTGCATTTCTCATTGGCTTATAAGCAGCCTGCAGGCTTTATAAAGCAGCAGAGAACTGTTCGGGAGTGAGGTTCTCCAATTGTGTGTTTGGTAAGTTTTAGAGCAGTAGGAGACAGGCCTTGGAGGTGGCATCTCCAAGGTCTTGGCTGCGCTCACATATGGTGTCAGATGCTGGTTCTGGGGCCCCGGGCAGTGAGAGTTCCCGGGGCCCCAGGCTGGCTCATGCACCATTGTTTTTAATTATTGTGGCCTTTCTAACCATGTCGGCCATTGGTGTGTAGTCGAAGGTGAAGGTCATACGATCCTGTGAGGACCTCGACTTATTTTTTGGTGCCAGTAGCCCCGGTCTGGGTTGGTTTTTAGCCCTTCCATATGCCTCCTCTAACAAGCTGGCATCATATCCCCTATCGGACAGGCGTTTGGTGAGATCGGCTGCCTGTATTTCAAATTGCATTTCATCAGTATTATTTCTCCTCAGCCTCAAGTATTGGCCATATGGAATGGCTTTTATGACATGCTGCAGGTGAAAGCTCTTAGCGTGAAGGAAAGAATTGGTTGCCGTAGGCTTTCTATATCCCTCGCAACACAAAACATCATTCTTGACCATGATTCTTAGGTCGAGGAAGGTCACCTCTATATCACTTTTCTCAGCCGTGAACTCCATGTTAATTGTGTTGCTGTTGATATACTGTAGAAAGCCATCAAACTGCTCATCCGTTCCCGACCACACCACCAGGACGTCGTCCACGTATCTCGACCATTGTCTGATGTGCCCGCGGAATGGATTACTGTCCGAGAGCACAGCAGACTCTTCCCACGCCCCCAGAAAGAGGTTCGCAAAAGAGCATGCCACAGGGGTCCCCATGGCCGTACCCGCTGTCTGATGGTACCAATGTCCATCGAACAGGAAGGCATTGTGCTTTAACACAAAGCTCAGGCATTCACAGACGAAATCTATATACTTATCATCTCTGTCTGTGCGAGTCAGAAAATGTCTGACAGCCTCAATCCCCAAGTCCTGGGGGATACGGCTGTACAGACTGACCACGTCGATAGTGGCCAGTCTGTCACCGGGGACCCATGTGGCACGCTCCACCATCTGCAGAACCTCCAACGTATCCCTCAAATAGGAGGGCACCCCCTTAAGGAGGGGGCGCAGGTGATGGTCGAGATACCTGGACAGCCTCTCTGTGAGAGACCCACAGCCGGAGACAATGGGACGTCCCGGCGGTGCGGTCACGGATTTGTGCATTTTCGGTATGTGGTACCACACCGGACGGCGCGGATAGAGAGGGAGTAGGTCACAGGCTAGTTTTTGTGAAAGATATCCTTGCTCCACGCCTCTGCACAGCAGAGTGCGTAATTTACTTTGGTATTTAGGAGTTGGATCTCCCTGGAGCGGACAATAGGTGGCTGTATCACTCAGTTGCCTCTCGGCTTCATTTTTGTACTGAGTTGCTGACATGATCACCAGGTTTCCACCCTTGTCCGCTCCCCTTATCACCAAGTCCTTGTTTTGTTTCAGCCACCTGAGAGCCTCTCTCTCCGCGCCGCCCAGATTGGGCACCACAGTTTGGTAAATCTCTGCCTTAATGTCTTTCATCACTCTATCAAAGAAATGGTCTATACTCGATCCCGGCGTAACAGGGAAAGGCTGTATAGACTTGCAGGCCCTGAAATCACCACCTCCTCCACCCAGACTAAGAGCCTCTGGCCTCCCCAAGTCAGTCCACATCTGATGACCCCCATCTGCCCACAGTTCCTCCACCATCTGGCTGAGCTCCTCATCCGTGGGGTCCCACTGTACCAGCGGGCTGAACCCCAAGGTATCAGTGTTGTTCCCCTGTGTCATTTGAGGAGGCTGAGCTGAAAGCAAAAGTTGAGAGAACCCCTCCACTGGTCCACTGGCAGTTTCGGGGGTACACCCCTGCTGACCAGTATCCGGACCTATTGTCACCGGGGTTTTACTTGGATCAATGTTCGGCCATGTGGGTTCTTTATTGAACCTCTGGCATATCACGATCTTTCTTGTGGATTTGTAAAGATCTATTATAAAGGCCACTATATCGAAGTTCCTTGTTGGACAAAAGTTCAAACCTCTAGATAGGAGGGAAAGGCAAGCTGGAGGGATCTCTATCCCGGAGATGTTCATAACTTGCAAGCCATCAGCGGCTACATTCCCTTCCGCTTCTTGCTGTTTGGTTTCGTGCTCCCTCTCCCTTCCCAGTGCACGTTCTTGGATTTTGTTTCTACGTTTCCATCCTCGTCCTCGTCTGGTTCTACGTCTAAAGGGCCAGATTCTCCTTTATCTGCTGTTTCTGCACCTTGGCTCTTTTCCTCCTTTTTGGTTTCATCTTTAGGACCCCTGGGAGGTTTTTTCTGTGGTCTCTTGTTAGGATATTTCTTTGTTTTTTTATTTTTATTGGATTGCTCGTTTTCACTATCGGAGCCAGAGTCGGTGGTCCAATAGCCCTTGCCCTTCGGGTTTTTCACCAAGGATTGCGGGCCCCAATTGAAGATCCTCCCTCTATCGAAGTCCTCCTTGTCGCGGAAGAACTTTTTTAACTTTCTTGCCTTAATCTCATCTTGTATTTTGCTCACTTTATCCTCTATTTTAGTACTCGTTAGCTCGTACTTATCTTGCGTGACGGAATCTTTATAGCGTTGCTTCGTTTCACTGAGATCATCCGACACCTTGTTGTATTCTGCTATGGTCCGTGCTAGCACAATGTTCTGTAGGCGCTTTGCAAGATCTAGATGCGCTTCTGTCCATTCTTCGACAAATTCTTTGTCATCTCGGTATTCCGATGGTTCCCAATATCGTCTGAAACCCCTCGCCACGATTCCATCCCTCCTATATCGCTTTAAAGTGGTGACGGTCCAAAACAATTTTGTTTCCTGCTCACTCAGTCTTCCCAGTTTGAGCTCCAAAACCCTCGCTCCCACCTCCTTATTGGCCACCGTGGATATGGACAAATTGGAGAAAAAGTTGGTTAAATCTTCCCGTCCTACCGCCACCTTCTCGCCCACAAATGACAAAGAGTCGATATCTATCTCGTCAAGGTCATCTTCGCTGGACACCCTCTCGACTTCGTTCTCATTACCATGCGTCATGGAGGTGCTCAACGCCGAATGTGTCGAAGGAAGACAAGCCATAGCGTTGTATAAAAGGAAACAGGATGGCGTGGAGCTTCTCCTTTAAGGGGTGCGTTGCTTCCAGTCTTGGTGCGAGTGCGGTGTGCCCAAGGTGATCAATATATTAGCTGACAGGCTATACTTTCATGTGCTTATAGGAAATTGCTTATACAAGACGTGTGCTCCGCTCCACATTTGGGAAGGAAGAAGCTTGAACATTATGCATATAGAAACAGATAGCGTGCATCTTCCGTCTTAAGCATGTAGATTTATTGCCAGTGTTATACATCAACATTGTATTCTGTGCATGGCGTATTCATAACTGCATACAAGATCTGCATAATATTGCACATATATAGTACCTTGCGGCTCCTTGTGTGGGCCTGTCAGTGTAGGAGGTGGGAGTGAGGGACTGATGTGGGCCTAGCGACGGCCGTTTCGCGTCCTCCTGGACGCTTGGTCACGCCGTGTTCCACTGCAAGCCGGCGCCGCCTCGCCACTGCATACATGCGGGAAGACCCGCCTCCACCGTGGCGTCACAGCGCCGGCTGTGATTGGGGCTCAAGTTTCCACCAATGAGGGAGCTGGAGGGGCTACACAATGCGAACGGTGCCCGGCGAGGACCAATACAAGCGGACAAACTGTCGCATAAACACACGTCATTATTGACGCGTCTCATGCGGCTCCCCTCCAGCGCATGCGCAAATCGTACGCGTTGCCGGAGGGCTCGTGAACTGGATAAAAAATCACCAGTAGAGAGCGCCAACGCTGTATGTCCATTCCTCAGCCGGCACATCGCAGTAAACTGGCACATATATAAACCTCCAGCTCGTTCACGGGCGGAAAAAACAATTAAAATTAGTGATAGTGCATGATGTGTCACACCATTAAAATTAAATACTGGGACTGAGGGGCAGAACTTTCACGATTACATTCCTTATTATCATGGACCGTTACACTTGCTCGTGTAACCCATAACTTCATGGGGGGGGAGAAGTTTCTTTTCCCTGTCCTGAGAGACCGACATCTAGGGGCATGGAGAGAAAGAACATTCTGCTCTCTGCACAGTAGTTCTAATAAAAGCATCTGCTCAGCCACTGATAAGGAATCCTTGTCCTCAATCTTACTACCCCTCCCCAAGTGCTGTATACTGTAGTGATGCTGGAGAAGTCTGCAGTTCTGCTCCATCAGAAAAGGACAAAGTGAGTGTAATAAGCTGAGGCTGGGAGCAAACTTGCCTGTCGGTTTTATGTATGCGTTTTCTGCACACCACATCTGTCTGTATGTGTGAAATACACATTTTATCATGGGTATTTATTTAAGTGTCCCTAGCTTGTTTTAAAATAGGATGGAGGTCAACAGCCATGATATTCAGCTTCAGGTCATTTGCAAATTTGAACTGCACAATTGCTTGACTGTGTGAAGGTCAGGTTTTCTTATATTGCCTTGGCCTTTCCTTGAGGTCATAGTAAACAAATAAGGTCCAGGAAAAAACAGGCCCATCTCTTCTCCATCTTGGCAGGTGGCAGGCCTCTATGTGGTCCCTACCAGTCACTTGATCCTTGCCAGGTGCTAGATGTTATACATGTCAATTTAAGGAGTTGCATTTTACAGTCTGTTGCTAGTGCAGTTAGAGGTAGTGCGTGCTGGTGGAGGCTGTTGTGTGTTATATTGATGTGTTTTATGTTAACTAGTGTTTTAGATAGTGCTAGGCAGATAGAATACTATTCTGGTGCATTTTTTGTACTGGCTTCAGAACTCTCAGTAACCAAACATTCTGCAGAGATCACCTTCCAGCAGTAAAGATGCTGTCATTCTAATAAATTTCAGAATGTAAATCAGGGTAAGGAAAGATTTTACAATAGGCAAGCACTGACTAAATAATTTATAAATGAATATTGTAACAAAATAATCACTTTTATCCATTGTTATTCTCACTACAGTTACTCTTTAACAATGTTTTTGGTCAGGTCAAAAGCATAAACCGAGGAAAAAGTGAACATCAGAATTCAACATATTAGTTAGTAGTCTTTGAAATAAAATTCATATTGGTAATACAAACCACACTGGACTCAGAAGGCCAGAGTACACGTTCACATCATGACGCGCAGAACGCAATGTGTTGTGCTGCTGATCCCATTCATTGCAGTGAATGGGTCAGCGCTGTGCTTGTGGTCAGAATGCAGGCATCATAGCGCATTGTATTGCTGCACAGCACCTATGATGTGAACGCCGTTCTTGCGTGTCGCACATCATATGCGCTTCCAAATGCACACGGAAGCACGTCATGATGTGAATGAGGCCTAAAGATGCACAAATAATTACTGATGTAGAGTATTAGCATTTTGATTATTATACATAGTTCACTATGCAGTATCGGTATAGCATTTAGACTAATCAAAGTATGAATGTGTGAAGAATTGACTGTGAATTTTATTTACTGAGTTGTTATGTTAATTCTTATCCTACTCCAGCAAATTTCATAAAATGAGCTACTGAGCTTTGTAATTGATTTCTTTTTCTTCTAAGTTTGCACTTCTTTGTACAAATCCTCTTTCCTTCCCATAAGCGTATTTAGTCAGATCTTGCAACACACTGAAGATAAACTTAGTAGAGCTGTCTAAAATGCTGAACTTGCTTTTACTATAAGTAGACCCAATTATATCTCCGGATGGTACAAGCACATAAAAGATGTCTTATGCTACAGCAAACTTCAGATTATGGGCACTAGCTGTTCTTGCTTGAAAGCCTTCATCACCTGTGGCAATGTCATTTCTGGGTCACAAGTGTGTCTTGGCGAACAGAATTTATGGAATTTTTTTTCTATAACGCTTAAATTAAAAACAATGATTCATATGACACAAATGCATAGAGAAATAAAAACAAAATTAAAATCAGCACTTCACATATATATTGGCCACGCATAATGTGTTTTTTTGTTTTTCTGCCACTGACATTCATGTGCATGAGCAGGAAATATATGTATATATATATATATATATATATATATATATATATATATATATATATATATATATATATATATATATATATATATGTCCTCTTGAGTGACTAGTAGTGTCAGTTCAATGTTTTTTAATGTGAACATTTGCCTAGATAATGTTATGCTTCCTTTACACATTTTAGAATAGAACAGCAAGGCAGATTTTGTAGCTGTGAAAGGAGTAACCACATTCAGTAGAGCTATTCATATTTATTAAGGAAAATATGGCTGCATAGAGTACTGTAATTCATGGCAACATACCAGATCTCTTTTTTGCCATTTGATTACAGGCAAGTGAAATCCGCTTGCGACCCTTTGTCGTCCTTCCTGTGCACACTTGTGTTCACTTACTAAGGTTCTCCAAAGCCGGGGAATTGTGGAGAATATTAGAGAAAGTATATTATATAACAAATCAGGATTTAAGGTTTTTTTTTTTTTTTTTTTTTTTTTTTTTTCTAAAAAAGTGTCTTCCATTAGGTGGCAGAGGCTTGCAACATTCACAGGGGTCAAATCAAAGCATGGAGGTTGATTAGCTATGCAAGTTACAAAAGTCAGTGGAAGCTGCCAAAAATTGTTGGTTGTACACATCCTTAGACAAGAGGGTTAACCCTATGGCTAGCATTAAGTCCAGTCACACTCAGTGGATGCTAACACATTACACAAACAATGAATGAAACCATAATAAGACAAATATTTAAGGATAGGAACACACTAGGCAGAATCGCGTATGCATTTTCCATAGCACATAGTGGAAAATTCATATGCGATCTGCCTAGTGTGTTCCTAGGCAAAAGGGACTCTCCCTAAGACTACCTACTAGGTCAGTGGCATTAAGCATCGCAAAAAACACCTAGGCCCCTTGCACACTTACAGTATGTGCTGTGCCACGTTACTCTTCCATGCCACAAGGACCATGTAAATCTATGGAGACTTGCACAGTTCACGCGATGTGACACAGTGCACTGGAAGTATTTAAATCACTGCAATGCCATGGATTATGCAGCAATTCAAGTCAAAGGGCGACACAGCAAGTGTGCACCATGGGAGCACAGTGCGACGCAGCGCTAACCGGAATCCCAGTGACATATTTCCTGCCGGGGCTGATGGTATTCATATGACCCTATCGGCACACCTGTGGTGTGATGCAGTGCTTGGGCCAAATCACACTGCTACTATTAGGTGTGAAACCAACCTTGGTAGCTATGTACAAAACTGTGACTTTTAAAAGCGAGAGTTGCTTCAATATGTGTGCTACTTTCTGGATAACTGAACTCACCACATAGCTCTAGCCTCATCTCTGCAGCTGTTTCAATCTGCTGTGAGGCCTGGAACCCACTACAAAACGCTATCGCTAATCGCAATCGCTAGCATTTTGTATGAGCAGTTTGTAAACGCTTTCCTGAGCATTTTAGGGAGCGATTTTAAAAAGTGTATTAATTTGCCAGCGGTGGTGTAAAGATTAGTGATTAGCATTTTAAAGTCTGATCGGTCCTTTCTATTAATTTTAATTTTGTTACAGTGTGCAGTAACTTCAAAACGCTAGCAAAATCGCTCTGTGCAGGTTTTGATGAGCGATTACGCCAGCGATTATATACTTTACATTGAAGCACAAACGCTAACAAAATGCTGCATGTCCTGCGTTTGTTATTTTGCTAATCGCAATCGCTTCTGTGGAATTTGCACCATCCATTTACATTGGCACAGTGTTTAGGGAAATCGCTAGCGATTTATCATGCTCCCTAAACGCTCAAAAAATCGCTCTAGTGGGTTCCAGCCCTGATTGCAATCTTTTAAGTGACATCACCAAAAAAAATGAGGGCATAATAAGTGTAAATTTTCAACCAAAGTAACTAGTAACTATTATTGCTAGACAATCTTGCATTTTTTACTATAACTTTACAGAAAGCCAAACTGTATAAATGGGTCAAAATTAATTGTACAACCTCAGACTATATGCTAATAGTTAAGGTGCCCATTAACAGTACAATTTTTTCACCAAATGCAATCTTTCAATGTGATTTTAATGATTGAATTTTATAGAAAATGTACTGTTTATGAAGGCAATCGATAAGGAACAATTTTTTGGGCCGATTGCTAAATGGGATAAAATCGATCAGAACGTTGAATTTTATGATCGAATTTGAAGAAAGAATCTTTCAGTAAATGTGAACAATCAATAATTACCTTCCGATTATTTTTGCTTTTAAAAATGCATTGAAAGATCTCATTTAGTAAAAAAAATGTTACCATGAATGGGCAACTTTAGAATTATTGGAAAAACAAGCAGCGGCAATGGTTGAATAATAATACACAACTCAATAATACAGATCCTGTTTGTAGCCTACTGATAGTATGGCTTGTCTAAGGCAGGGAACACACTTGACTTTCAGTTTTCCGCGCGCGTTTTTCTGCATACTCTTTCTGCACACTAAGTGTGTTTCCATGCAGGAAAACGCGCGCGTTTTTTCACAGCAGCTGATGTAATTGATACAGAAAACTGACAAAATGTGCAGAATTGGGATGCAGAATGTCAGTTTTTTTTCTACCCGCAAACAACACAGTAAGTGTGTACTAGCACATTGATTAACACGAGTTCTCAGTTTTTCTGTGCAGAAAACGCGTACGAAAACAGTCAAGTGTGTTTCCCTTCCTTAAGTGTGTTTTCTCACCATTTTGCCATTGTTGGTGTTTCCTAATTGTTTATATTAGTGTGTCATTGCTAGACGCTTTAAGAACAAGTTACAATATGCAAATAGAACTCTGTAAAACAAGATGACTGACACTTAAAATATACATCAATATACAAGTGTGTATTAAAAATTCATTTGTTTTGCATCTGCTTAGACACTGTTTCTCCATTCAATACATTCAATTCAATGTAGTGTTTACCGAGTTATGAAAAATAGTTATTTTCAGAAAGTTTTGCTAGACCCCAGCAAATGTACAGCAATGTACAGCAATGTACTTTACAGCAGCAACTATCCACGACTAGTGTTGGGCGAACATCTAGATGTTCGGGTTCGGGCCGAACAGGCTGAACATGGCCGCGATGTTCGGGTGTTCGACCCGAACTCCGAACATAATGGAAGTCAATGGGGACCCGAACTTTTGTGCTTTGTAAAGCCTCCTTACATGCTACATACCCCAAATTTACAGGGTATGTGCACCTTGGGGGTGGGTACAAGAGGAAAAATTTTTTAGCAAAAAGAGCTTACAGTTTTTGAGAAAATCGATTTTAAAGTTTCAAAGGGAAAACTGTCTTTTAAATGCGGGAAATGGGGGAGCGCATGCGCGGCGCCAGCGTGACTAGATGCTAGTGTGCTGAGCTCCGTGACTGCTCAGGGAAAAACGGCACTTAGAAGCTAACATAGCCAGCCAGACCCGTCTTCTAAGCTACCATCTGCTCCCAGGACATGTCCACACGCAGACGGGGAAAAAAGAACAAAGGAGACAGCGGCCTGAGCGGATCTTTGCCAGACTTGTTCTCCCGGAGCCAAAGGCAGAAGGCCTCAAAGATGACAGACGAGGCCTCTACTTCTTCCTCCCAGCCGCAGAGTCCCTCCCCGGGGAGCTCGCCACAAAGTGCGCAGTCTTCCTCACCTCCGCTTTCTAAACAAGACCACTCTGTCCTCCTGAACTCGATCCATAAGATCCTGAAAAAGGAACTGGATTCTGCTGTCCTGAGCATCAACGCGCAGATACGCGACATAGGAGACAGGGTACACGAGGTGGAAGGCAGGCTGGACAAGTTCGCTGACTCCCTAAAGGAGGACAAGAGTCGCCTGGACGCCCACGATACCAGACTGGACCAAATGGAGGCCAGACAAGAGGACCAGGAGAACAGATCCCGTCGATCTAATGTTCGTATAAGGGGGCTCCCGGAAACTTTTACCGATTTAAAAGCGGTTGCGACTAATCTATTTTCAGCCATATTGCCGCAGCTTGACCATTCCCTGTTACGCTTTGACAGGATACACCGAGCCCTCGGTAAACCCCGTAACCCGGAATTACCCCGTGATGTGATTCTGAAATTCCACTACCATGAGACCAAGGAACAGATTATGTTAGCAGCTCGCAACATCTCACCGCTGCCCGGAGTGCCATCCACAGTGCAACTGTACGCGGATCTTTCTCCCCTGACCCTCCAGAAGAGGAGGCTCCTCAAACCGATCGCCCAGGCCCTGATAGAGAACGACATCAGGTATAAGTGGGGCTTCCCGTGCTCACTGCTATTCACCCTGCAAGGAAATCTCCGCAAGATTGTCTCCCTGAAGAGGGTAAGAGAATCCTAGAGACCGCGAACATCCGTGTCAACATTGCGGCGCAACCGACAGCCACGCCAGAGGTGCAACGCCCGGAGAGGCTCTGGCAACCCGCAGATCGTCGATCTGCCTCCACTTCAAACTCATCTCCATCGTCTCCTAGATAAGTATCATACTTTATTAACTTTACCTCTGATCTGTATTGCATAACTAAAAAGTCTGCCTGATCGGAACTGTGACCCCCTTATTTAAGGAAACTACAAGCTCTTATAACAACTCAAGCTCAGCAGCCATAAAAACTCTGCTTTAAGCCCTGCAGTTAACTATGCTATTGTCTGCATACAGACCTTACTGCAAGATATTAACTCTTGTGCATAAGAGGTGTTGCTGCTACTGTTTGACAAGTAATCTGGATATTTTCTAGCCCCTCTGTTCTGGGCTTTTGTTCTGAACCTAAATAGCAAGGATGCTATGTATCGTACTAATGGTTAAAGAGTAGCGCATTCTTGCTCAAAGGTCTGCACCTGATGCCAATAGACTCCTTCATGCCTATGGATAGACCTTTTTCTGCTCTCAGAACACTAACTTCTCAGCGTGACTACGGACCAGCATTTTGTCCTAGCATAGAGGGTTATGCCTTGTGCCTTATAACAAGTACTGTTTTTCTTAGATTTCAGTGAAATTAGAACACCAATCTACAACGTATTTGCCTACAATGCCATAACACCCTCTGTCTTATATACGCATTCTATGTTTTCCTGAGGACTACTGTCACCTCTGTGATAACCCCTTATGATGGGTTCAGATCTGTGAAACTAAGTTTAATTTTGCCTTAGATGTATTCCTAACGCATATATTGTCATATACACGCTTGAGTTCCTCACGTTATAATACTTAATGATGGGTTTCTGGTAAATGTATCCTCTCCATCTCATACTCTGCTAGATGGACAACATCATATATGTCTTGCTGCTGATAACTAGCAAGAAATAACCCTTTCTAAATGATGAATAGTTAACTTGCTCTAGATTTATCAGCCGTCCCCTGGGCAGCATTGCAATGCTGTCTCCCTCACCTAGTAAACCCAGAGGGTGGTATCACTTGATACCTCCCCCCTGTGCTGCTATTATCCCCCGGGCTATGGGCCTTTGTCATACCCCGGTGGATATTTCTTGTTTAACCTGTTGTAAATATGTTTGTGTTAATTCCCGTACTGACCTGGTTCAGCATACTAATCTCGCTGTGATATGGAGTCCTTAAAACTTATCTCATTTAATGCAAGGGGCCTCAATTCACCCATTAAAAGGAAAAAAACCTTTATCACCCTAACTCGCCACCGTCCTGATATAATATGCCTCCAAGCAGGGCCGGGCCGAGGCATAGGCTGGAGAGGCTCCAGCCTCAGGGCGCAGTGTAGGAGGGGGTGCAGAATTAATTCAGCTGCATTCCTAATTGTGTTTGAAGCAGAAATAAATAAGAAAAGGGGATACATAGCAGTGACTGCAAGCCAGATAACTAGATATTAAGGTGTTGGGGAGGTTGTGGGCCCTGTGCCGCCTCTTAGTCTAATAGCAATCAGTGTGTGATGACAGGGGTGGGAGGGATGGAGGGGCGCACTTTGATGTCTCAGCCTTGGGTGCTGGAGGACCTTGTCCCGGCTCTGCCTCCAAGAGACCCACTTTATCTCTGCCTCGTGCCCTAGGTTTTTCCACAAGCAATATACATCAGTCTATCATGCTCATGCTACTAAAAAACATAGAGGAGTTATGACCCTAATTAAGAATACCCTACCCTTGACGATCAATCAGGTGGACCCCGACCCTGAAGGTCGCTACCTGATAATAAAAGGGACCCTTGGTGCTAAAACCTTGTATTTAATAAACTGTTATGCCCCACCGGACAGAGCTTTCCAGACTTTTAGCGAAATCCAGGAAAATATCAATATTGGTCCAAATACCATATTTGTCTGGTGTGGGGACTTCAATCTCACTTTAAATGACTCATTAGATAAATCTAAACCCACTCCAGACAAACTCACTAAAGCTCAAAGAAGATCTCTCCAGACCATGTTAGAAAATAACTTCCTGACAGATGCTTGGAGAGAGCTATATGGGGATAGAAAGGGTTATACACACTTTTCAGAAGTGCACCATACATATGCAAAAATAGACCACGCCCTAATCACTTCCTCCTTGGTC
Organism: Hyperolius riggenbachi; assembly: GCF_040937935.1. Classification (NCBI taxonomy): domain Eukaryota; kingdom Metazoa; phylum Chordata; class Amphibia; order Anura; family Hyperoliidae; genus Hyperolius; species Hyperolius riggenbachi. The sequence goes on from NC_090650.1 coordinate 233,659,764, forward strand.
CCAAGTCTTCACTACCTTAGACACATACCCAATACACTCTCCGATCATGATATCCTGTTACTGAGCATTGGTCTCAACACCCCTCAAACCCCCCGCTCATGGTGGCGTCTAAATGAATCCTTAATTATCAACCAAACCACACGGGCTGCAATTGCAGACCACATAACTGAATACTTCAACATAAATGATGTACATCAGATGTCCCCAGTGACACTATGGTTGGCTCATAAGGCGGTAGTGCGGGGCTTTTTAATCAAAACAGCCTCTCAAGCCAAAAGATTCTCTCTGGCAAAGTTAGATAGATTGCAAGTCAACCTCTCTAGATTTAGGCGTCTTCATCAACAAACACCGTCCTTATATTTGCTTAAACAAATACGTGATGTCCGCCAACAAATAGATATCATCTTGGCAAAATCAACAGAGCGAATACTTAGATATACCAAAGCTAGCTATTATAGATATGCTAACAAACCAGACTCATGGCTAGTGGCAAAACTGCGCCATCAACAAAAGCTTAATACTATAAACAGAATTAGGACATCAGATGGGCATACCTCAGTTGACCCAGATGTGATCTACAAAACATTTCAGGATTATTATTCTAACCTTTACATGAAACATGAGCATAAGCGACCCTTAGACATTCCTGACTTCCTTGCCTCTCTTGATCTTCCCTGTCTTACTACCGCTGCAGTTAAAGAAATAAATCTACCCTTTAGTGAGGAAGAAGTGGATGATGTTATAAAAAAGATAAAACTTCATAAGGCACCTGGCCCAGACGGGCTAAGTGCTATTTATTATAAAAAATTCGCTCCTATCCTGGTTCCCTTCCTGACTAGATGCTATAATACTATAAGATCTAAGCCCCTTGCAAACTCTGAATTTTTGGATGCTCATATTACTGTATGCCCAAAACCTGAAAGGGACCTGTTAAGTGTTAAAAATTATAGGCCTATTGCCCTCCTCAATCAGGACTATAAAATATTAACGAGCATTCTGGCTAGCCGTATAAACAAAGTCCTCCCACACTTAGTGGATAAGGACCAAGTTGGTTTTGTGCCCTACCGTCAGGCTTCAGACAACGTCCGCAAAACGCTAAATGTACTCCAGCATGCAGCCCAGTCGGGACAACAGGTGGTGTCACTGGCCTTGGATATTGAAAAGGCCTTTGACACCATCTCCTGGCCTTATATGATTAACGTCCTGACTCGAGCTGGCCTTCAAGGCCCCTTTATGCATATTATCAAACAATTATACTCCACCCCGAAAGCATATCTCAAACTACCATCTCCCTCGCCAAACCCAATTTTGATTCACAGAGGGACTCGCCAAGGCTGTCCCCTCTCTCCAGCAATCTTTGCTCTTGTCATGGAGCCGTTGGCAGCCACGATTCGGGCAAATCTTAACATCCAAGGCTACAAAATAAAAGGAAGAGAGTACAAAATGAGTATGTTTGCGGACGATGTCCTCTTGACCTTGACAAACCCAGCAATTTCCATCCCAAACTTACTGCTAGAACTTAAAAAATTTGAAAAATTATCTGGGCTTAAGTTAAATTTGGAAAAGTCGGACGCCATGTTCAGTAATTTCCCGCAAGGTATGGGGGCTCATATCTCTAGTATATTTAAATTCACCTACCAACCGCACTATCTCAAATATCTTGGGGTAAAGATAACTGCAGATCCTTCCCAACTCTTCTACTGGAACTATAGGCCATTACTTAAAACACTCCAACAACTCATAATTTCCTGGATGAACCACCCTATATCATGGGCAGGTCGTATCACAGCAATAAAAATGACTCTCCTCCCTAAAATATTATATTTTTTTCGCACCCTACCTATTCCCATCACCAAAAAAGAATTGGAACCCCTCCAAAAATTAATCTTCACATTCATATGGTCACAGAAGAAACCTAGGATACGACGCCAAACTATGCTATTACATAAAAGTGAAGGGGGGCTATCGGTACCCAACCTGTATAAATACTACCTCGCTGCTCAATTGGCTTTTATACCCACCCTTTATGCAGGTGTCCATACCCCGAGATGGGTAACCTTAGAAAACAGTCTACTATACCCCTTAACCTCCTTGGCGGTAACCCCGTGTGTGACACGGGGTAAGCCGCCGGAGGGTGCCGCTCAGGCCCTGCTGGGCCGATTTACTTCATTTTTTTTTTGCTGGATGCAGCTAGCACTTTTCTAGCTGCGCCAGCACCCCGATCGCCGCCGCCGCGTGCCCGATCGCCGCTATCCGGTGCGGCGCGCGGCCCCCCAGACCCCGAGCGCTGCCTGGCCAATCAGTGCCAGGCAGCGCCGAGGGGTGGATCGGGTCTCCCAATGACGTGCCGACGTCGCTGACATCGGTGACGTCATTCCGCCCCCTCGCCATGGCGACGGGGGAAGCCCTCCAGGAAATCCCGTTCTTTGAACGGGATTTCCTGATCGCCTATCGCCGGAGGCGATCGGCGGGGCTGGGGGGATGCCGCTGAGCAACGGCTATCATGTAGCGAGCCCTCGGCTCGCTACATGATTTAAAAAAAAAATAATTAAAAAAAAACTGCTGCGCTGCTCCCTGGCGGTATTTTTCATACCGCCAAGGGGGTTAAATTGGAAGGGCATACTCTGGGCTCAGTGCCAACAATGCAATATAATTAAATCCCTCTCCCACTTCACTCACCACTCATTCCTTCTCTGGAGAAAGGTACGATTTAAGCACAAACTGCAAACTCAACCATCAGGGTTAACTGAGCTCCTGGGCAACCCTGATTTCGTGGCAGGCCAGAACCATAAGACCTTCAGTTGGTGGTCTCTGAATAGCCTCACAGTTGTTAAACAACTTCTGCATCAAAATAAAGTGTGTACAAAACAAATGTTAATAGACAAATTTAATATTCCTACCTGTGAGGCTTTCAGATTACACCAAATTCAGCACTACATAGTATCCATGGCTAAAGTGGGCCAGGAGCTTAGAACTACTAATCTTGAGGCTCTCTGTCTGAATGATCCCCTACGCAGGGGTACTTTATCCCTACTCTACTCCTTGTTGAACGCAGGTCCTCCAGACCTAAAGCTTCCATACCAGCTTGACTGGGAAAAAGACATGGGTACCATATTAGATAATAATCAATGGATGCAATGTTTTGAAACCCTCACAAGGGGCAGCCTGTGTGTAACACATATAGAGTCCTCGATTCGTGTCCTTCATAGGTCCTACCTAGTACCTGAACGACTTCACCAAATCTGTCATGATAAATCAAACTTATGTTTTAGGGGATGCGCGGCCCTGGGCTCTATGTACCATACTTGGTGGTCCTGTCCAGTTGTGACTGTGCTTTGGAATAAAATAATCCGTAAAATAAACACTACTTTACTCATTCAGCTAACGGTAGACCCGGCAATCTGTCTTCTAGGCCTACAGCCAGATACAGTCTCATATGCGCATCATAAACTGATTCAGCATATCATGAATACTGTAAAAACCTATATAGCATTTCAGTGGCGGCAGAAGAACTTATCTTTCCGTCGTGTCCTAGACCGTATCCATACCACAATGTTAAATGAAAAAATCAAGGCCAACCTATTGGACAGGACACATCACTTCGATAAAATTTGGCTGCCATGAATCCAAGCTACCTCTTCCGCGGATGCCCAGGAGACCCTCAGCTCATTCTAATACATAGAAATGGAATAAAAATAAAAAACAAAGGGGGGGGGGAGAAGTGTGGGGGAGGGGAGAGGGAGGGGACGAGGGATCAAGAGGCCTCCCTTGCAACCATAGCATTATTATGGTTCTCCAAAATCATACTTATATTTCCCATCATAATCCCTGGGTCGATACGGGTACTTCTTCTTTTTTGTTTTTCCATTTCCTCTATTTTCTTTTGTTTTGAATTTCTTAGCTCAAATTTTAAGATTTAATTAGTTCAATCTAAGCTAGCTGCATTACCAGCAGGTTGCTCCTACAACCTTGCAAGCTACTTCTAAAATGTCTTAGCGTACTGTGACTTTCAATATTATGCCTTTATCTCTCTTCTCCTCAATAACCAGTATGAAACATTAAGCTGTTGTCATCACTATCTATATGCTATATTAATCCTGTTGTGTTCACTATATACAAATGTTATATAATGTATATTTTGCTGTTGGATATGCTATTTTTCGGATACGCCGCCGATCTGTGACGATGCCTCCGGCAGCACTGAAACAGCGTTCCGACATAACGCTGGCTGCCAGGCAAGCCAGCACCTCTATTGCGTACATTGCCAGTTTGTGCCAGGTGTCTAGCTTCGATACCGAATAGTTGAAGGGTGCAGATGGATTGTTCAACACAGCTACGCCATCTGACATGTAGTCCTTGACCATCTTCTCCAGGCGATCGGTGTTGGAGGTGGATCTGCACGCTTGCTGTTCTGTGTGCTGCTGCATGGGTGTCAAAAAATTTTCCCACTCCAAGGACACTGCCGATACCATTCCCTTTTGGGCACTAGCTGCGGCTTGTGTTGTTTGCTGCCCTCCTGGTCGTCCTGGGTTTGCGGAAGTCAGTCTGTCGGCGTACAACTGGCTAGAGGAGGGTGAGGATGTCAATCTCCTCTCTAAAGTCTCCACAAGGGCCTGCTGGTATTCTTCCATTTTGACCTGTCTGGCTCTTTCTTCAAGCAGTTTTGGAACATTGTGTTTGTACCGTGGATCCAGAAGGGTATAAACCCAGTAATTGGTGTTGTCCAGAATGCGCACAATGCGTGGGTCACGTTCAATGCAGTCCTAGGCCGAAGAGGTCATAGCCTAGGGTCACAAAACCTGTTTATTGGGCAATTTCAATGGTGGCGAGTCTGACGTACATAAATCGCAGCAATGGCCGTTAGCAACGTCTGAATCTCACGAAATGTCTCATGCAGGTAGAAGACATATTGTTAGACTTGGATTCCAAAGATGGGGTCCCTACATCTCTGCAAACCAGAGTTACAGGGGTCCAAAATTGGTAAAATCCCCCATAGGCTTTCATTGGGCCTCCTATTTACCGTTCCAAAATCTCACACCATTTCAAAGGGCAATGGCTCAGCAGTGGCAAAACTCACCAGTCATGTTCCCCCTAAGGGTCCCTACAATGCTAGAAAATTTGGTACTGCTGAGCCATTGCCCTTTGAAAAGATGTGAGATTTTGGAAAGTGAAATAGGGAGGCAATGAAATCCTATGGGGGATTTTACCAATTTTGGACCCCTGTAACTCTGGTTTGCAGAGATGTAGGGACCCCATCTTTGGAATCCAAGTCTAACAATATGTCTTCTACCTGCATGAGACATTTCGTGAGATTCAGACGTTGCTAACGGCCATTGCTGTGATTTATGTACGCCACCATCACTACCATTGAAATAGCCCAAATAAACAGGTTTTTGTGACCCTAGGCTATGACCTCTTCAGCCTAGGGGCCCGAAACTCACCAGTCATGTTCCCCCTAAGGGTCCCTACAATGCTAGAAAATTTGGTACTGCTGAGCCATTGCCCTTTGAAAAGATGTGAGATTTTGGAAAGTGAAATAGGGAGGCAATGAAATCCTATGGGGGATTTTACCAATTTTGGACCCCTGTAACTCTGGTTTGCAGAGATGTAGGGACCCCATCTTTGGAATCCAAGTCTAACAATATGTCTTCTACCTGCATGAGACATTTCGTGAGATTCAGACGTTGCTAACGGCCACGGCTGAGATTTATGTACGCCACCATCACTACCATTGAAATAGCCCAAATAAACAGGTTTTTGTGACCCTGGGCTATGACCTCTTCGGCCTAGGGGCCCGAAACTCACCAGTCATGTTCCCCCTAAGGGTCCCTACAATGCTAGAAAATTTGGTACTGCTGAGCCATTGCCCTTTGAAAAGATGTGAGATTTTGGAAAGTGAAATAGGGAGGCAATGAAATCCTATGGGGGATTTTACCAATTTTGGACCCCTGTAACTCTGGTTTGCAGAGATGTAGGGACCCCATCTTTGGAATCCAAGTCTAACAATATGTCTTCTACCTGCATGAGACATTTCGTGAGATTCAGACGTTGCTAACGGCCATTGCTGCGATTTATGTACGTCAGACTCGCCACCATTGAAATTGCCCAATAAACAGGTTTTGTGACCCTAGGCTATGACCTCTTCGGCCTAGGACTGCATTGAACGCGACCCACGCATTGTGCGCATTCTGGACAACACCAATTACTGGGTTTATACCCTTCTGGATCCACGGTACAAACACAATGTTCCAAAACTGCTTGAAGAAAGAGCCAGACAGGTCAAAATGGAAGAATACCAGCAGGCCCTTGTGGAGACTTTAGAGAGGAGATTGACATCCTCCCCCTCCTCTAGCCAGTTGTACGCCGACAGACTGACTTCCGCAAACCCAGGACGACCAGGAGGGCAGCAAACAACACAAGCCGCAGCTAGTGCCCAAAAGGGAATGGTATCGGCAGTGTCCTTGGAGTGGGAAAATTTTCTGACACCCATGCAGCAGCACACAGAACAGCAAGCATGCAGATCCACCTCCAACACCGATCGCCTGGAGAAGATGGTCAAGGACTACATGTCAGATGGCGTAGCTGTGTTGAACAATCCATCTGCACCCTTCAACTATTGGGTATCAAAGCTAGACACCTGGCACAAACGGGCAATGTACGCAATAGAGGTGCTGGCTTGCCCGGCAGCCAGCGTTATGTCGGAACGCTGTTTCAGTGCTGCCGGAGGCATCGTCACAGATCGGCGGCGTATCCGCCTCTCCACAGAAAATGCAGACCCAACTGACTCAAATTAAAATGAATCAATCCTGGATTGGAAACGACTACGCAACACTCCCGGACCCCAACCAAGTAACATGAACAATGAACATCTGTGATGGGTTAGCGTTTCCGGTCCCTGTTTATTGAACCTCTCATCTGTATTACATTTATGACTGCATGGCGATAAAATGCAAATTGCTATCCGCACGCTTCTTGTCCTCATGCAAGGCCTGGGTTGTTGTGTCTCAAAGCGTGGCCTTCTCCTCCTGCGCCACCCTCCTCCTGTTCCATCACGTGTGCTGCTGCTGGGTTAGCATTACCGGTCCCTTTTCCTGGAACCTCTTATATGTATTACATTTATGACTGCATGCCGACAAAAAGCATGTTACCTGTGCAAAGAAAACAGACATTTCCCGCATTTAAAAGACAGTTTTCCCTTTGAAACTTTAAAATCGATTTTCTCAAAAACTATAAGCTCTTTTTGCTAAAAAAAAATTTCCCTCTTGTACCCACTCCCAAGGTGCATATACCCTGTAAATTTGGGGTATGTAGCATATAAGGAGGCTTTACAAAGCACGAAAGTTCGGGTCCCCATTGACTTCCATTATGTTCGGAGTTCGGCCATGTTCGGCCCGAACCCGAACATCTAGATGTTCGCCCAACACTACACGTGACCCGTTCGGCCAATCACAGCACTAGCCGAATGTTCGGGTAACGTTCGGCCATGCGCTCTTAGTTCGGCCATATGGCCGAACAGTTTGGCCGAACACCATCAGGTGTTCGGCCGAACCCGAACATCACCCGAACAGGGTGATGTTCTGCAGAACCCGAACAGTGGCGAACACTGTTCGCCCAACACTATCCACGACTAAATAAACACTGCAAAAAATACTATTTTGGTGAAAAAAAATTACAACATATTAGAAACATGAAACACGCAAACAAAGCATTGAATGTTATGTATTTATTTACTTTATATTTACTGGGTTTGTTATGAAAAGCAATTTTTAAAATTAAGAATGAAAATTTGATTTTTGTTTTAGGGTTCACCTTCAGGTCTGACTAGCAATGGCAAACTTTGTAAGGACACAGTCGCGAGTGGAGGCTCAGAAAAATAAAACATCATGTCATAGGGTTTTCTAGCTAAAACTCTGGCAAGTTTTCTAAGTCCAAAAATATTTTAATTTAGCTGCTAAGTACCAGTAGAATAGATAATAACAATAAGCTGTATGGGGACAATATCACTACTTTACACATGGTGCATCCTGCGGTGGGAAAGCCCAGGGAAGGTCGATCACACTGACTCATCCCCCCATGCATATTACAATGCAGCATAGCTCCACCCCCTCCCTCAGTGACATGCTCCCTGCTGAACAGGAATTGTGTCACTCTGTACCTGCTCACTGCCGCAACCATGATCGGGCATTTAGACTTACTTGCATTGCTGCATAATCTGTGAGTTAGGCTCGGCTCATGTGGCAACACACTGCAGAGTTTCTTGTTACATTGCGATGATTTCGCTTCTTCCTTCGCAATGCAACACATCGCCATAGTGTGTGTAAGACCCAACAGACTTATATTGCATAAAACAAAACAGACAGATAAGTGACAGCGCTCAAGGATGCATCCAAATTGCAAGCCTACAGAGGCAATGCAAAGCCCCTCCGGAACTAAATACATGCCTTGAATGCAAAACAGATGCAAATTATGTGCTAATTCTAATCTAAAAATTTTGAAAGTGAATTTGAAGCAGTGAATGCAGCTGGCCACTAGTATACTTACATTGAACTTGCACAGTGGGAAACATGGCAGCGCTTTCAAACAAAACGTATACCTGAGTGCTTTCTCTGCATTGATGTGCGGACCCCAACAACAGGACTACATCACACACCTAGCACTCACTACAGGCGAAAGGGGGTGAACTTATACCTGAATGATTTATCTGCATTGATGTGCAGAGCCCCACTGGACTGCATTACACACCCAGCACTCACTACAGGCAAAGGGGAGTGTTAGCTTCAGTGATAATATGTGCACAAATTAATACTGCCTTAGTGCACAGACTTATATTGCCCTAGTAACAAGCTGCCGTGGGGGAGAATACCACTATGCAATGCAGTAAGTGTAAAAGTAGCCGTAAAGCTAAGTCTTTATAAAATTGTGATGAATAAAGATTTTTTTCTGCAATTTACTATTATCAAAGAAGTATCAGTTAAATTCTGGCCAGCTAATGAGCAGAAATAAAAATGATGACAAATTCAAACTACACACAAAAATACAGTATTAAAACAGTGTAAAAGCATATTGCCCACAAACTCCCACCTTGCTTCATGATTAATTAGCTAGGCACATTGAACATGAAAAAAAAACTCAGACTGTGGTTCTGAACTTCTGATGCACTGAGTTTTACTATGTGCAGATAGCACACATGGCATGTTGTAAGCATTATGCAAAGTGTAATGCACATTACACAAATAGCGTAACTCACCTTATACAATAGTGCAGTTATAATAAGCCTAACTGGCTGACATAGTGAGCCAATAAAACACATTATACAGGTCATTCTCAAAAATTAGCATATTGTGATAAAGTTCATTATTTTCTGTAATGTACTGATAAACATTAGACTTTCATATATTTTAGATTCATTGCACACAACTGAAGTAGTTCAAGCCTTTTATTGTTTTAATATAGATGATTTTGGCATACAGCTCATGAAAACTCAAAATTCCTATCTCAAAAAATTAGCATATCATGAAAAGGTTCTCTAAACGAGCTATTAACCTAATCATCTGAATCAACTAATTAACTCTAAACACCTACAAAAGATTCCTGAGGCTTTTAAAAACTCACAGCCTGGTTCATTACTCAAAACCGCAATCATGGGTAAGACTGCGGACCTGACTGCTGTCCAGAAGGCCATCATTGACAACCTCAAGCAAGAGGGTAAGACATAGAAAGAAATTTCTGAACGAATAGGCTGTTCCCAGAGTGCTGTATCAAGGCACCTCAGTGGGAAGTCTGTGGGAAGGAAAAAGTGTGGCAGAAAACGCTGCACAACGAGAAGAGCTTGGGGGACCTTGGGGGACCTGCGGAAGCAGTGGACTGAGTCTGGAGTAGAAACATCCAGAGCCACCGTGTACAGGCGTGTGCAGGAAATGGGCTACAGGTGCCGCATTCCCCAGGTCAAGCCACTTTTGACCCAGAAACAGCGGCAGAAGCGCCTGACCTGGGCTACATAGAAGCAGCACTGGACTGTTGCTCAGTGGTCCAAAGTACTTTTTTTCGGATGAAAGCAACTTTTGCATGTCATTCGGAAATCAAGATGCCAGAGTCTGGAGGAAGACTGGGGAGAGGGAAATGCCAAAATGCCTGAAGTCCAGTGTCAAGTACCCACAGTCAGTGATGGTCTGAGGTGCCATGTCAGCTGCTGGTATTGGTCCACTGTGTTTTATCAAGGGCAGGGTCAATACAGCTAGCTATCAGGAGATTTTGGAGCACTTCATGCTTCCATCTGCTGAAAAGCTTTATGGTGATGAAGATTTCATTTTTCAGCACGACCTGGCACCTGCTCACACTGCCAAAATCACTGGTAAATGGTTTACTGACCATGGTATTACTGTGCTCAATTGGCCTGCCAACTCTCCTGACCTGAACCCCATAGAGAATCTGTGGGATATTGTGAAGAGAAAGTTGAGAGACGCAAGACCCAACACTCTGGATGAGCTTAAGGCCGCTATTGAAGCATCCTGGGCCTCCATAACACCTGAGCAGTGCCACAGGCTGATTGCCTCCATGCCACGCCGCATTGAAGCAGTCATTTCTGCAAAAGGATTCCCGACCAAGTATTGAGTGCATAACTGAACATAATTATTTGAAGGATTACTTTTTTTGTTTTAAAAACACTTTTTTTTATTGGTCGGATGAAATATGCTAATTTTTTGAGATAGGAATTTTGGGTTTTCATGAGTTGTATGCCAAAATCATCAATATTAAAACAATAAAAGGCTTGAGCTACTTCAGTTGTGTGTAATGAATCTAAAATATATGAAAGTCTAATGTTTATCAGCACATTACAGAAAATAATGAACTTTATCACAATATGCTAATTTTTTGAGAAGGACCTGTACATGCAATATGCAGTATACTTTGTGTGCATAATTCAGGTTTTACTATCTGCGTAACAAGCATTACATACTTTGAGCATCACCTTCTTTGTACCTAGAACCATGTACTTAGTACCACTACTAACTTTGAGGACATCAAACTAACAAACGTTGATTTTGGTAATACCTTAATGATTAACTCTACATGGTTTATTATTGCATGTACACTTAGTAGCCATTAAAGCAATTACTATAATCAACATTTGTGGGTTTTGTATCTGCATTTCTGCTCCTTGACTAACACATACTACAATTCACTTGCTTCACCTACTAACTTTATGCATGATTTCCACACAGAGGTTGCATCAGGCCCTATGATTCTACAGAAATTCTCTCAAAAAGCTTACCAGGTGATCACTAATAATTAGTAATAAGATCCAGTGTCATATCACCATATAATTCAGGATAGAGTGGGAGTGCAAATGAAATGCATGCTGATGTAAATAGCCATTAAGCTTGAAAATCAGATCCATTAAAAACCCAAAACTTAAAGTTTACCAGAGACATCAAATACTAAAGATTTTATACTTACCTGGGGCTTCCTCCAGCCCCATTAGCTCATCTGAGTCTCTCGCCATCCTCCCACGGTCTGTTGTTCAACTGCTATCAGCCCCAGTAACCGGCTTAGTCGCGTCAGTCATGGCCTTCTGCACATGCTCATTCCAAGACACTATGGAAAGTGACTTCACTCATCTGCAGTGTGTAGTACATGTTGGGAAGACAAAAAAAACATTTTGATTGATGTATTATAGTTGTAAAAATGACTCTCTACACTCTTAAATATTGCTAAGTCTACTGATTCTTTAAAGTAAACCAGTAACACATACTTCAAAGAAACATGATGCTACACTTTGATGTAACATATATGCTGCTTACCACAGTATGGACCAGATACCCTAAACTGCGCAAAGTTCTATCATGCATTATCATAGCAATGCCCAAGGCCACCGGTAAACGGACGGTGCTCCACAGACAGGAAAGCTTTACACAGTTCATTGCATTTGGTCCTATGTTTCTACTACTTGTATTACACATTTCCCAAAGGTCTTTTCTGCTGTCTGATTTTGTTTGTTCCCCTTTTCTCCTCTCACATGAGCCATTGTATCTTGTGTTGTCATTTTTATTCACAAAAGCATAATAAAATAATTTTAATTCTCTGCCTACTTGTGGAACGACATCAGACTGTTATTCGACCTAATTCTTTAACTAGAGGGGTGCTTGAAAATTTTAACTCTTTGAAATGTTTTATTTTTTTATTTTTATATGACTTCTTGTTGAAGAAATGGAACAACAAAATATATTTTGTCATTCATTTAACGATCCAATGAAACACATGCATCCAAGTAAGAAGACATAAACTGAATCTAGGATTACATAGCTCTGACTCTTATCTATTTCTACTAAACATCAGTACTAGCAGTGTGCTATTCCTGTGCCTGCAAAAATAGCTTCAAGCATTATTAGTAGCATCTGATATAAAATATATTTTGTAAATAGAGATAGTGATTCAAATAAACACTATAATGGTGCCTACCCGAAATCTGGTGCCTATCCACATTTGCAAAGCGAAAACTGGCAGAGACAGTATGGGAATGCTATAAGATGAATCCCTCCTCTTTGCAGTGGTGCAGAGTTTGCGTTACTAACAGCAAGCAATGCACTGACACATTTACATTTATGTATTTTCAGCATTTTTCTTGATATGTTGCTTATTACACATCTCCACAATGTTTAATTATCTTGACGTACATTTTTTCGATTAATTTAAAAATGTGACCTTCTCCCTCCAGCCCAGTCTACCTTTAACCTATTGCCCCCTATACACACTGCTCTACCAAGGTATTGAAAAGGTTGTACATTTGGGACTCAACCCACATGGTCCAGAAAATTGGGGTAATCTTCAAAACAGTTGTTGCAAAGCTTCCCCTTGCAAATTTCCTAATATTATAGTTAAGTGGCTTATTTTCACCTCGCCCAGGGAGAGGTAGGAGTAACAATCCACTTGTATGTGGGTGTTCTCTGCGGGGGAATCTCATGTTGGAATAAAAAGGGTTCTACACATGTCCATCCCCTCCCATTTATTTTAAATGGAAAAAAAACATTAAATATTCTCTCCTTCTTTTCTTCTAATATAGTAAATATCTTGTTTGCAGCCACAGCACTTTGGGCCCAATTCAATTCACATTTTCTCCTAAGTTTTCTCCTAGAAATTACTGTATTTTTTTGACTATAAAACGCTTCAGACATACAGCAATACGACAATACAGGAATACATGCAAACCAGATCACGCAGCACAGTATGAGTACAAGGTAATCCTTAGTCAGTCACTGGATGGGAGCATGGAGAGTAGGCAAGTCGAGTTCACTCAAGAGTTCACTCAGATTCATAGGATGGGTGTACAGTAATGGAGGTGCATGACCAGGTAGAAGACATAAGGAGGAGGATCCTGCTCGAAGGCTTACAATCTAGAGGATGAGCTGTAATAATTATAAAAAGAAACTGATTAGGGTTTTATATTTCTATGGTAGAAAATGTCTCCTATTAAAATGGAAGCTTCGAGCTCTCCCCACATTAGGCAATTGGAAAAAGTTGGTGAACTCAAATATATTGCTGTACAAGTTGACATATCAGGCACGGGGCCAATTCACAGAGTTCAACAAGATTTGCGGTTGTTAGGTGGAAGCAGTTGACACTATAGTTTCACACTTAGATGTCACTGTCATGGTACAAGATATTTATAGATAATCTATTATCCTATACAATAAAATGCAAGTGTCCCTGCGTCATCAACTGAATGGCTGTGTGTCCCTGGCTTTTTTGTACTGAGCATGTATGTATGTATTTAACACGTTGTTTTCTATGGGGGATAGAATACATGGAGGGAGGACACAGTCTGATGTATTATTCAGACCATAAGTCTTCCCCCTCTTTTGGGGGAGAAAAGTGCATCTTATAGTTCAAAAAATATGGTAATTTTTCATCTTTTTTAAATAACTTTTCAGCACTTTGCAATTAAAAAAGGTGCCAAAAAGTAGGTGAAAAAGTACTGCCAAAATTTTTCTGAGTATTTTCTTACTTACAGGTGGCTAAAAATGCATTTTTTTATAAGATGTGAAAATATCACCTAGGAGAAACCTTAGGAGAAAAAGTGAATTGGATCAGACCCTATAGCCCTTATTCAATTCATGTTGGACCATACGCAATTCACTTTTTCACCTGAGTTTTCTGATAGGAGATCATTTTTAATCTTCTATTTAAAACAACTTTCTAGTACTTTTCAACTTAAAAAGTACCAAAAAGTAAATGATAAAGTACTATCACAATTATTTTGAGTATTTTCCTGCTCTGTCCCTGGCTTTTTTGTACTGAGCATGTGTGCAGCCAGGGCAGTTAGGACACAGGGCCGGATCTGACAGTTTGCTGTGTGTGGTTCACAGAGGTTCTCATTGCATTGTGGGAAATAGCAGCTTTTTCCAACTACCAAGCAAGCAGCTCCCTGTGTGCATATACTTCAGACAGTGGTGAGGAATGAGCAAGCGGGACGTGTATGTGTGTGCATTGCAGGGGGTAGCGGCTGTGACCTAGTGCCCATTTTTTAATGGGCGGGCCTTTTTACTAGTGGTAGTAAAATTGACTATTGTGAAAAGTGCTAACTGGTAATGCAATATGACCTCTGATGTTCAATGTCTCTATAATTACTTGTATTGCACTATATGTATTTTATAGGGTTGAGGTTATTCGCCTGTTCGGCTTTAAAAAAAATCAAAAAATTCTGTAAAAAAAACCTGTTGCGTCCATGGTGCTGGGGCATCTTATGGACCTTTCCCCCCATATACTATGTCCCCCTTATACCTCTTGTGTCCCTTGGGTGTGCTCTGCCACCCTTGTGTCCTCTGTACTCCAGTGTGCCCTATGTCCTCTGTTTTTCTCTGGCGTCTCCACCCCTCTGTGTCCTCAGTCGCGCTCTCCTATCCTCTTTCCTCCTGTGTCCACTTTCCCCCTGTGTTCCCTGGCGTCTCCATCCCCCTGTCTGCTCTGTCCTGTCCGCCTGTGCCCACTGTCCACCTGTGTCCTCTGGAATCTCCATACCCATCTCCATACCCATACAAAGAACATGGGAGATTGAAGACATGGAGGGCACAGTGGAACACAGGGATAACATGCTGCATGCATGTATGTATGTATTTAACACGTTGTTTTCTATGGGGGATAGAATACGTGGAGGGAGGATACAGTCTGATGTGGAGGGAGGACACAGTCTGATGTGGAGGGAGGACACAGTCTGATGTATTATTCAGACCATAAGTCTCCCCCCTCTTTTGGGGGAGAAAAGTGCATCTTATAGTTCAAAAAATATGGTAATTTTTCATCTTCTTTTTTAAATAACTTTTCAGCACTTTGCAATTAAAAAAGGTGCCAAAAAGTAGATGAAAAAGTACTGCCAAAATTATTCTGAGTATTTTCTTGCTTACAGGTGGCTAAAAATGCATTTTTTTTATAAGATGTGAAAATATCACCTAGGAGAAACCTTAGGAGAAAAAGTGAATTGAATCAGACCCTATAGCCCTTATTCAATTCACGTTGGACCATACGCAATTCACTTTTTCACCTGAGTTTTCTCCTAGGAGATCATTTTTAATCTTCTATTTAAAACAACTTTCCAGTACTTTTCAACTTAAAAAGTACCAAAAAGTAAATGATAAAGTACTATCACAATTATTTTGAGTATTTTCCTGCTTTCTGGTGGCTCAACTACTTACTGCACCAGGTGCAGTATAATCATGCCCTGAAAACTTCATCTGAAGTCACAGGGCCACGAAAATTAGTCAATGGCTACCATTACCACCAGTTAGCGGGGACATTAATAAATGGGAACGCAGTTCCCATTCATAAATCTAAGTCCCCGAATCAATGAACACTAGCATCTATTAGATGCCTGCGTCATTGTATCTTCCGGCTGTCACACTGCCACACATTATTTCTGACTGAGGACATCTTGTAGCCAAATAGTAACATATATCACAACACATTTTATTTAATAAAAAATACCTACACTTACACCTAAAATTAACTATTTCCCTCCCACACTCCCCCATAGTACCCAAACAGTATGTATGTATATATATATATATATATATATATATATATATATATATATATATATATATATAAATTCATAAATAGTTGCCTTAGGGGCTGAACTTTTTAAATAGGTATGTCAAGAGGGTATTTTACTGTAATTTTTTTTATTTTGCGGGCTTATAAATAGTGATGGACGAAAAACCTGAAAAAATGCACCTTTATTTCCAAATAAAATATTGGCGCCATATATTTTACTAGGGAAAAATGTTAAATGTTGCAATATCTAGGATAAATGGGCAAATAAAATGTGTGGGTTTTATAAACAGTAGAACGTTTACATTATTTTAACACTATAATGGCCAAATACTGAGAAATAATAAATGTTTTCTTATTATTCCAATTGAAATGTGTTTAGAATAAAATAATTCTTAGCATAATGTACATCCCAAAGAAAGTCTAATTGGTGGCAAAAAAACAAGATATGGATCATGTCGTTGTGATTAGTTGTGATTAAGTTATTGGCGAAAGAATGGGAGGAGCGCTGACAGGTGAAAATTGCTCTGGTCCTAAAGGGGTAAAACACATGAGTGGTCAAGTGGTAATAGGCATTGTATTGACAAGTTTAAAAATACCACTTAGGAGAAAACTCAGGAGAAAAAGTGAATTGCATATGGGCCCTTGGGCCATATGCAATTCGAGTTTTCTCCTGAGTTTTCTCCTAGGAAATAATTTTTAATATTTTCTTTAAAATAAGTTTTTAGCACTCTGCAATCAAAAAGTACCAAAAAAAGGTGAAAAGGAACTGTCAAAAGTATTTTCAGTATTTTCTAGCTTCCTGTGGCTTAAAATGCAGGTTATATATTAAATCAGCTAGAAGAAAACTTAGAAGAAGAGGTGAATTGAATAAGGGCCTGTGGCCCATATGCAATTCACTTTTCCTCCTTAGTTTTCTCCAAGTTGTTTTTTTCACACCTTGTCATAAAATGCCTTTTAAACCGCCAGCAAGCAAGAACATACTCAAAATAATTCTGATAGTACTTCTTCACCAACTTTTAGGTACTTTTTCAATTGTAGAATGCTTAAAAGTTATTTTAAAGAGAATATGAGAATTATCTCCTAGGAGATAACTCAGGAGAAAAAGTGAATTGTATATGGTCCTATGTCTCTCCCAGTTGCTACCCAAAGCTAAAATGATCAGAAGCCCAGCTGAAGGGCAATCTAATTTGCAACTGGGGCTTAATATGAACAGACATGGAATAAGCAGGAAAATTAAAATAAGCCCCCCCTTATCAGTTAATTTTGACCCCTACATATAGTAAATATACATGTTGTATACAATTATTCAGAATCAGAATCATTTATGTCGCCAAATACAAATGGGGGCTCATACAGGTTCTGGAAGGATGGGGGGGGGGGGGGGTGGGGGTCATACTAAGGCGCCACTAGTCGCACTTGGCAATCATCTGTAATCCGGGGAAGGGGGGGGGGGGGGCAGAGGGAGGCGAAGGTTCAGCAGTGATGACCCAGTTCTTTATGAAAGTAACTGGCGGTGATGGCTGACACTGCTGAGAATCCCAGTTGCTGACATCTGGCATCCATCAGTGCTGGCCAAGGTGTTCCAGTTCAAAAGGTGCAGTAGTGTTCATTAGTGTGGTTAGTCCCGACTTCTGGCCAGCATTCAGCAGGGGTGGTCAAGATAATCTGGCTGTCAAAGAAGCGTCCAGCCCTAACTTCTGGTTTAGTGGCTGTTAGTGTTGGGCGAACATCTAGATGTTCGGGCCGAACAGGCCGAACATGGCCGCGATGTTCGGGTGTTCGACCCGAACTCCGAACATAATGGAAGTCAATGGGGACCCGAACTTTTGTGGTTTGTAAAGCCTCCTTACATGCTACATACCCCAAATTTACAGGGTATGTGCACCTTGGGAGTGGGTACAAGAGGAAAAAAAAATTAGCAAAAAGAGCTTATAGTTTTTGAGAAAATCGATTTTAAAGTTTCAAAGGGAAAACTGTCTTTTAAATGCGGGAAATGTCTGTTTTCTTTGCACAGGTAACATGTTTTTTGTCGGCATGCAGTCATAAATGTAATACATATAAGAGGTTCCAGGAAAAGGGACCGGTAATGCTAACCCAGCAGCAGCACACGTGATGGAACAGGAGGAGGCGCAGGAGGAGAAGGCCACGCTTTGTGAGACACAACAACCCAGGCCTTGCATGAGGGCAAGAAGCGTGCGGATAGCATGCTTTGTACCGCCATGCAGTCATAAATGTAATAAAGATAAGTGGTTCAATAAACAGGGACCACGCGGCAACGCTAACCCAGCAGCAGCAGACGTGATGGAACAGGAGCAGGCGCAGGAGGAGAAGGCCACGCTTTGTGAGACACAACAACCCAGGCCTTGCATGAGGGCAAGAAGCGTGCGGATAGCATGCTTTGTACCGCCATGCAGTCATAAATGTAATAAAGATAAGTGGTTCAATAAACAGGGACCACGCGGCAACGCTAACCCAGCAGCAGCAGACGTGATGGAACAGGAGCAGGCGCAGGAGGAGAAGGCCACGGTTTTTGAGACACAACAACCTAGGCCTTGCATGAGGACAAAAAGCGTGCGGATATAGCAGCAATGCTTTTTGCCGCCATGCAGTCATAAATGTAATACAGATGAGAGGTTCAATAAACAGGGACCGGAAATGCTACACCATCCCAGATGTTCATTGGTCATGTTACTTGGTTGGGGTCCTGGAGTGTTGCGCAGTCATTTCCAATCCAGGATTGATTCATTTTAATTTGAGTCAGACGGTCTGCATTTTCTGTGGAGAGGCGGATACGCCGATCTGTGACGATGCCTCCGGCAGCACTGAAACAACGTTCCGACATAACGCTGGCTGCCGGGCAAGCCAGCACCTCTATTGCGTACATTGCCAGTTCGTGCCAGGTGTCTAGCTTCGATACCCAATAGTTGAAGGGTGCAGATGGATTGTTCGACACAGCTACGTCATCTGACATGTAGTCCTTGACCATCTTCTCCAGGCGATCGGTGTTGGAGGTGGATCTGCACGCTTGCTGTTCAGTGGGCTGCTGCTGCATGGGTGTCAGAAAATTTTCCCACTCCAAGGACACTGCCGATACCGTTCCCTTTTGGGCACTAGCTGCGGCTTGCGTTGTTTGCTGCCCTCCTGGTCGTCCTGGGTTTGCGGAAGTCAGTCTGTCTGCGTACAACTGGCTAGAGGAGGGGGAGGATGTCAATCTCCTCTCTAAAGTCTCCACAAGGGCCTGCTGGTATTCTTCCATTTTGACCTGTCTGACTCTTTCTTCAAGCAGTTTTGGAACATTGTGTTTGTACCGTGGATCCAGAAGGGTATAAACCCAGTAATTGGTGTTGTCCAGAATGCGCACAATGCGTGGGTCACGTTCAATGCAGTCTAGCATGAATTGAGCCATGTGTGCCAGAGTCCTACCAGAATCCTCATCATCCTCTTGTGAGCGTTGTGATAGTTGTTGTGATGCATCATAGTCGTCACCTTCCTCCTGGTCTGCTTCTGCTGACCATTCGCGTTGAATTGTGGAAGTCCAACGTGCACCGCTCTGGCCCTCATCAGTGGTGGCATGAAATTCCTGCTCCAACTCCAGCTGTTCCTCCTCCTCTTCTTCGTCATAGCTGCTGGGGCCAGCGTTCCCTGAGGCGGATGGCCTGATGTTGGTACCATCACGCTGATCGTTTTCTCCTTCAGATTCCCCCAGTTGCATCATGACAGCTGTTTCCTTGATTTTCAACATTGACCTCTTCAGTAAACACAGCAGTGGTATGGTAATGCTGACTGAAGAGTTGTCACTGCTCACAAGCAACGTGGATTGCTCAAAATTTTGGAGGACTTGGCAGAGGTCCAACATGTTGGCACAATCGGATCCACAGAAGCTTGGCAGCTGTCCGGATGCGCCTCGGTACTGCGCCGTCATGTACTGGACCACTGCACTCTTCTGCTCACAAAAGCGTGCTAGCATGTGCAGCGTAGAATTCCAGCGCGTAGGGACATCACACAGCAAGCGATGGTGGGGGAGATTGAAGCGCTCCTGCATCTTGGCGAGTGCCCCCGAAGCAGTACTGGAATTTCTACAATGTTTGGCCACTCGACGCACCTTCAACAGAAGATCGGCCACGCCTGGGTATGTCCTCAGGAACCGCTGAACTACTAGGTTCATCACGTGCGCCAGGCAAGGGATGTGTGTCAGCTTAGCCAACCTTAAAGCGCGAATGAGATTACTCCCATTATCACACACAACCATGCCCGGTTTCAAGTCCAGCGGTGCCAGCCACAAATCCGTCTGTTCCTTTATTCCCTTCCAAATTTCCTCCCCTGTGTGCTGCTTATCCCCAAGGCAGATCAGCTTCAGCAACGCTTGCTGACGCATGCCAACAGCTGTGCTGCACTGCTTCCACGATCCTACTGCTGCTGGGTTAGCGTTTCCGGATGAGGTACAGCTTTGAGATGCGTTGGAGGAGAAGGAGTCAGAGAGGTAGGTGCTGCTGTTGTTATCCAGTGGGAGGGACGGCGGTGCAGCTGTTTGCGGCGTGGGCAACACCCGCGCCGTAGCAGGTGAGGAATCGCTGCCAGGCTCCACAAGGTTCACCCAGTGCGCGGTAAGGGAGATGTATCGACCCTGGCCGAACGCACTCGTCCCAGTGTCAGTGGTGAGGTGAACCTTGCAGGCAACGGCATTCTTCAAGCTTCGGGTTATTTTGCTGACCACGTGCTCATGCAACTCAGGCACTGCAGAGCGCGCAAAGTGGTAGCGGCTGGGAACCACGTAACGTGGGATGGCCACTGACATCATGCCCTTGAAGCTGTTTGTCTCCACCACTCGATATGGCAGCATTTCGCAGGCCAGAAGCTTGGCTATGCTGGCTGTTACTGCCACGGCCCGGGGGTCATTTGCTGGCAATTTCCTCTTGCGCTCAAACATCTCCGTCACAGACAACTGAACCGTAGCGCTGCACACGGAAGGGCTGTTGGTTGTTGTGTTTGATGAAGACTGGGAGACCTCAAGAGCACTACTCCGGAAAGTGACAGTGTCAGCGTCGTCTGATGTTTGTGAATGTTGTGAACCACGCAATGGCTGGGCTACTGCTGCTGCTGAGGCGGGTCTGGTGGTGAGTCTGGTGAACCCAAGGGAGGCAGTGTTGCTGGTACCCTGTCCTGTCGCGTTTGCCCACAGAGTGGGATGTTTGGATAGCATGTGGCGGCTCATGCTGGTGGTGGAGAGGTTGTTAATACTTTTCCCCCTGCTCAGGCGAGTCTTGCACACCTTGCAAATCGCCATGGTAACATCCTCAGTGCAGTCTTCAAAGAAAGCCCAGACTTTGGAGCACCTGCCTCCTTGCTGGCGATTTCTGTTTCCTCCTCTTTTGCCTCTCACTCTAACTTCCACGCTTGTGGTGCCTGAAATTGCGCGCCGCCTACCTTGTGGCACAAGGCGAACTCGTGCAGCAGTGGGTTCTTCAACAGACTCATCTGTGCTGCTGCTACGACGGCGATGTTCTCGTTCACAAATAAAATCTGGGTCTCTGTCCACATTGTCCATACCCTCCTCTTCCATCTCCTCAAACTCGTCATATGTCATTGTGGGGGGCCGCCGCCGTGGAGTAGAGCTCCCCAGAACAACCTCTGCGCAGCTCACTCCAACGTCGTCTTCCAGATCTTGTCGGCCGACCTCCTGCAATTGCAACCCCTCCTGCCCAACTTGCTCTGGGATTTGGGTTTCCGAGTCCTCCTCGGACTCGCCTTGTATTTCAGTGCGCGGTGCATTTCCCACAGTTAATGGTTGTGAATCCGGGCACAACATTTCTGGCTGTTCCTCCATTGACCTTTCATAGGTGGAAGTTTGTTGGGCTGGGAATAGCTCCTGCGAATACCCCATTGTGTCCTGAGGTAATTCATAGGACTGGTTATCTGGCAGTTGTGTGCGTGGTGTCGCTGCCGGTTGTGTCAGCTTTGTGCCCATTGGCTCCTTGTAACTGGCTGAGGACTCGGACCTCGTGCGTGATGTGCTGGTGCTGCTTAACCCACTGCTGGACGCTTGAGAGGTCATCCAAGTAATTATCTGGTCCTGTTCTTTTGGATTTGTGAGGGTTGTTGTCCTGGACAACATGGGCGGTATTGAGTGGGTTTTCTTGGGTGCTCCCCTGTGGCCTGTACGTGAACCGTCAGGGGAAACACCTCTTCCCTTGCCCCTTCCTCTTTCACTGGATTTCTTCCTCATTTCACTTATCCTTACAGTACACGCTGACTGGCAGCAGTACAGTGGCAGTACAGAAATGCTATACAGTACCACTATTCCCAGCAGCGACACAGAGCACAATGCTATACAGTGGCGGGTGAGCGGTGTACTACTGTTCCCAGGCCCAGCAGACACAGAGTGGAAGTAAACACAATGCTATATAGTCTGGCTGAGCGGTGTACACAGAGTGGCAGTACACACAATGCTATATAGTCTGGCTAAGCCGTGTACACAGAGTGTCAGAAAACACAATGCTATATATAGCGTGGCTGAGCGAGGTGCACAGTGGCAGTACACACAATGCTATATTAGTCAGGCTAAGCCGTGTACACAGAGTGTCAGTAAACAATGGTATATAGTCTGGCTGAGCGGTGTACACAGAGTGTCAGTAAACAACGGTATATAGTCTGGCTGAGCGGTGTACACAGAGTGGCAGTAAACACAATGCTATATATAGTGTGGCTGAGCGAGGTGCACAGTGGCAGTACACACAATGCTATATAGTCAGGCTAAGCCGTGTACACAGAGTGTCAGAAAACACAATGCTATATATAGCGTGGCTGAGCGAGGTGCACAGTGGCAGTACACACAATGCTTTATAGTCAGGCTGAGCCGTGTACACAGAGTGTCAGTAAACAATGGTATATAGTCTGGCTGAGCGGTGTACACAGAGTGTCAGTAAACAACGGTATATAGTCTGGCTGAGCGGTGTACACAGAGTGGCAGTAAACACAATGCTATATATAGCGTGGCTGAGCGAGGTGCACAGTGGCAGTACACACAATGCTATAGAGCCAGGCTAAACCGTGTACACAGAGTGTCAGAAAACACAATGCTATATATAGCGTGGCTGAGCGAGGTGCACAGTGGCAGTACACACAATGCTATATTAGTCAGGCTAAGCCGTGTACACAGAGTGTCAGAAAACACAATGCTATATATAGCGTGGCTGAGCGAGGTGCACAGTGGCAGTACACACAATGCTATATATAGCGTGGCTGAGCGAGGTGCACAGTGGCAGTACACACAATGCTATATATAGCGTGGCTGAGCGAGGTGCACAGTGGCAGTACACACAATGCTATATTAGTCAGGCTAAGCCGTGTACACAGAGTGTCAGAAAACACAATGCTATATATATAGCGTGGCTGAGCGAGGTGCACAGTGGCAGTACACACAATGCTATATATAGCGTGGCTGAGCGAGGTGCACAGTGGCAGTACACACAATGCTATATATAGCGTGGCTAAGCGAGGTGCACAGTGGCAGTACACACAATGCTATATATAGCGTGGCTGAGCGAGGTGCACAGTGGCAGTACACACAATGCTATATTAGTCAGGCTAAGCCGTGTACACAGAGTGTCAGAAAACACAATGCTATATATATAGCGTGGCTGAGCGAGGTGCACAGTGGCAGTACACACAATGCTATATATAGCGTGGCTGAGCGAGGTGCACAGTGGCAGTACACACAATGCTATATATAGCGTGGCTGAGCGAGGTGCACAGTGGCAGTACACACAATGCTATATATAGCGTGGCTGAGCGAGGTGCACAGTGGCAGTACACACAATGCTATATTAGTCAGGCTAAGCCGTGTACACAGAGTGTCAGAAAACACAATGCTATATATATAGCGTGGCTGAGCGAGGTGCACAGTGGCAGTACACACAATGCTATATATAGCGTGGCTGAGCGAGGTGCACAGTGGCAGTACACACAATGCTATATATAGCGTGGCTGAGCGAGGTGCACAGTGGCAGTACACACAATGCTATATTAGTCAGGCTAAGCCGTGTACACAGAGTGTCAGAAAACACAATGCTATATATATAGCGTGGCTGAGCGAGGTACACAGTGGCAGTAAACAATGCTATATATAGTGTGGCTGAGCGAGCGGTGTACTACTGTTCCCAGCAGCGACACACAATGACTGGGGGGGACCCTGGCTAGCGTGGCTGGAGAGCGAACTACCCTGCCTGCCTTCCCAAAGCTAAACCCACAGACAAATGGCGGAGATATGACGTGGTTCGGGTATTTATTTACCCGAACCACGTGACCGTTCGGCCAATCAGAGCGCGTTCGGGCCCGAACCACGTGACCCGTTCGGCCAATCACAGCGCTAGCCGAACGTTCGGGGAACGTTCGGCCATGCGCTCTTAGTTCGGCCATGTGGCCGAACGGTTTGGCCGAGCACCGTCAGGTGTTCGGCCGAACTCGAACATCACCCGAACAGGGTGATGTTCTGCAGAACCCGAACAGTGGCGAACACTGTTCGCCCAACACTAGTGGCTGTAAAATAATATTTCTTATTTTCTTGAAATAAAATAATTAAAAACCCTTTATTTTCTTGTCCTTGCATGATCCTTTGATTGTGTGCATTATCATATCATTGCATTAGTCTTTACTTCTCAGGTTTACTTCAGGGTCCTCATAGTAAAGCAACTTAATAAAAAAAAAAAAAAACTCAGAAAGAGTTTCTTAGCAAGAAATTATTCCAATGCTTGTTTTTGTTTTTTTTCCTCTACTGTTACAGTATAATAATAAATAGCGATAGCTGCATGTTAAAGAAGAGGTAAATAAAAAAAACAGCCAATTATTTTTAACTATAGGGTGCTCTTCGAAACTATGACTTAAGTTAGTGGGAAAATGTTAAATAGATCTTTATTCTGTGCTCTGATGCTAGTAGAAGCCATGCCCAGTATCTTTGGGAGCTGAGATCAGTGCGAATAAGTGAAAAATACCTCAATCTGTGAACAATGAGTGCTTGTATTACACTGAGGTAATGACCTCTGTCTCAGAGATACATCTTTGTACTGCTAGCTGCAGGGAATGAGCTCATTACTCACGCGGCAGCAACTTTCCGATTTATTATATGTAAATAAAGCAGCTGATTGTAGAAAGACATGTAAATTTGCTACTCTTCATTAATGACTTTAGTTTAGCTTTAAGGTATAAACACAATAATAAATCTCAGTGACTATTCTATGCAATTGTTTCAAAAGATTTTGCTCTGGCAGCCTTGACAATAGATTGAGGATCTTCACAGTTTCAGTGAATTAGACACTCAATCTTTCCTTTATGCTGTCAAGAAAAAATATCTTATTTTACCAGTACCTTTACTTCTCATATTGATATTGACTGAAAGATATCAGCGGTGTTGCTGTTTTCTTAGCAATTGCCTGGTATTCTTGCTACACAAGCTGAACTGGTTTGTTATATATTATTTAATACATTTGTGTAGAAATTATTTTTATGTTGCAATGACAAGAAAACATATAAGTATGTTGCATAGGTTATTCACTGGGTTTCAATGTTAACAAGTCACATACTCATTTTAGAATGAACAATTCCATAAAACAATATTTCATCTGGTCATTCAAAGAAGTAATTGTATTTCAGTTTTTAGGCACAGAGTAATGCCATGAATTAATACTATTTAAACCACACCTGAACTAGAGTTAACAATCTGACTTTTACTTACCTGGTGCTTCTTCCAGTCCCCCTTAGTGTGTCAGGTCCCTCAGTGTCCTCTGGGCCACCTCCATTTTCCAGCTGGAAGGTACAAAGTATCTGTGACTGGAGCTTCAGTTCAGTAGCGCCTTCTGCACATGCAGTCCCATCCGGGTGTACTCCACAATTGTGCTCAACTCCCAGGAAGCTTTTTGCACATGTGCGGCTCTTTTTCTTAAAAACTACGCATATGAAGAATGCTCCTGGCTACAGGAGTTCAACCAGGAGTGCAGATGGAATGGTGCATGTGCCAAAAGGTCCAACTGGAGCTCCAGTAACAGATATTTGGACCTGCCAGAGGGAGACCAGAGGGAACCCAGGGAACGCCAAGGTATCTGACACACTATGGGGGGCTGGAAGAAGCCCCAGGTAAGTGAAAGTCATATTTTCAGTCTAGTTCAGGTGTGCTTTAACTTCTCGACTAGACTTAATTTGTTCAAAGCAAAAAAGAGCAAAATCATGACATTAGAAAACGAAAGCAACCAAAGTTTAATTGTAAGCTGTAAAGACAGGAATCAGGAGTGTAACAATAGGCACTGCAAGGGAGGCAGCCGCAGGGGGGCCCAGAAGCTTCAGGGGGCCTTTGGGGGAGCAGTTTCTTTTCCCTGTCCTTAGAGACTGATAATTAAGGTCACTGAGAGAAAAAACGTTCTGCTCTCTGCACAATCGTTCTAATGACTGCATCTGCTCAGCCACTGATGAGGAATCACACAATATTTTGTAGACTATCCCCATTCAGTGTGCAGCAGAGTCTTGTATACAGTCCACTGCCCCTAACCTCTCTACCCCTCCCCAAGTGCTCTCTATGGTTGTGATGCTAGAGAAATCTGCAGAGCCAGTTCTGCTCCATCAGAGGAGGACCGAGTGAGTGTAATAAGCTGAAGCTGGGAGCACTCTCCTCTGTCAGCTTTCTGCATGCTTTTTCTGCACACCATGGGCTTGATTCACTAAACCGTGATATGACAAATAGCACACCTTATCAAAGATATCACACCTTATCAAAGTTAACACACATTATCACAGTAGCATAGCGAGCACTACGAACTTATGCCTACTAATTGGCAATGGCACTCATCCTGCCCCGAGCCCCTGCAGTTTTGTAGCACTCGCTATGCTACTCTGATAAGGCGTGTTAATTTTGATAAGATGTGCTATCTTTTATAAGGTGTGATATTTGAGTTATCACGGTTTAGTAAATCAACCCCCATGTGGGTCTGTATGTGTGAATACTTGTATGTTTTATC